>NC_056734.1:714018816-714128816 GCF_019279795.1 Protopterus annectens
ATAAGTACAGCAGGAGAAGGGAAGCCTCCCTGTAATGCGAATAGCGCACTCTGCTAATGCGTCCATCTCGAGTGTCATAACATAGTTAGGTAGGGGTTTGAATACTGCAAATGCTCAGTGTGTGGGGAGAGAGCTAGTGTATATGCAAGTCTGTACGAAAGAAATGTCCCTTTTGGCAACTAGGAGAACACACGACAGGATGCACATTCCCCTTTCTAAACACTGATGATGTCAGCACCCTATAAGTACAGCAGGAGAAAAAAAACCTACCAGTAATTCGAATAACGCACTCTGCTAATGCATCTCTCCCGAGTGTCATAATATAGTTAGGTAGGAGTTTGAAACCTGTAAATGACATGTGTGTGTATTTGGATGTGGGAACTCTGTGTGTGTGCAATTCTGTATGAAAAACATGTGCTTTTTTGAAATCAGGAGATCACACTACATGATGCAAATTACCCTTTCCAAACAGTGATGATGACAGCACCCTATACATACAGCTGGAGAAGCGACATCTGCCAGTAATCAGAATAGCGCAACCTGATACAGCGTCACTCTCAAGTGCCATAACATATTTAGGCAGGGGCTTGAAACCTGCAAGTGTGTTTGGATGTGGGGAGTTTGTGTGTGTGCATTTCTGTATGAAAAATATGTTAGTTTTGGCAATCAGGAGATCACACTACCTGATGCACATTACCCTTTCAAAATACTGATGATGTCAGCACCCTATAAGTACAGCCAGAGAAGAGGAACTCTCTAGAAATCCGAATAGTGCGCTCTGCTAATGCGTCTCTCTCACTTGTCGTGACTTAGTTAAGTAGGGGTATGAATCCTGCAAGTGTGTGTGGGGGTAGTAGGGTGTGTGTAAATGCAAGTGTGAGAAAACAGATCCTTTTGGCAAATACTACAATACACCAGATGCTGCATATTCCCCCAGTAAACACAGGGGATGTCACCACACTATCAGCACAGCCAAACAGGGCTAGTTGGCCAGTAATGCCAATAGTGCGCTCTGCTACTGGGTCTATTACCATTGTCAGAGTACAGATAGGTATGTTTTGGTAACCCACAACTGCCACGTGTGGTTGTGTCACACCTTATGACCTTGTGTGGGTCTTTGTACATAACAATGCATGCCATTGCCTAAAACAGCAATGGCATTGCACACATGATGTATGTGTGTGACACATACACATAAATACCTGTGACCTTCAGTAGTTACCATGTCTGACACATGCCTTGAGTGGATAAATGGTATTTGCAATGTATACCAATATGACTGTGTCTTACTGTGCAGGGGCTGCACGTGGTATGTGTCTCTACAGTGTGGGTGTATATGGTAAAATACCTACAGCAGGGGATACACATCTGGTCTGGGCCATATAGTCTACATGTAGTCAATGTACAGGTGCTGCATGTTCCCATCTGCTGTGGGAGTGGTAACATGTCATTCCACTGCAATTCAGTGACCACATGCTGTGAACCCATCAACTAGTGTGTTGTAGCTACAGTAATGCTCACGCACAATGTTTGGCTGGATGCAGTCCAGCCATATAAAGACAGTTCTTGAGACTGGCATATTGCCAGTGTTGTTATGGAGGATAGGTGGTTTTCCTGTGTATGGGAGTGTTGTGTGTGCCAGGCTATGAACCAGATGGCAGTCCGACACACTGTTAGCTGCACATGATTAGGCCCTGATGCTTTGTGCTGTGCCAACAACCTGGAGGTGTGTGTATCTGTGGTGCCTTGGGATACCACCCCCCTGTCCATGCGTGTTACATGTGTAGGGGACGACAGGCATGGTATGAGACATAACCTGTCAGTGATGGGTAACACCTGTGAGCCATGAATCAGGACTCTCGTACTGCACAGATATTGCAGTTCACCATGCTGAGGACAGTGTCCAGTGCATGCATCTTGCGGTGTACACTGCTGGTGTTGTGTAGCAGCACTGTTAGTGTCCTAACCTGTGTGATACCCACGGAGTTGGCTATGTAATCCATGTCCTGCAGCATAAGGCAGTATGTGTGTATCAAGGAGCTTTGCCAAAATACATCGGGCCATGGGTGTCACGTGCAAGATGACCCTTGCACATCATTGTGGCTTCCCTAGCATGTAAGCACACGTTGACAGCCAGCGGATACCCTATGAATGACATTGGAGACTGAGCAGAATGTAGACATACAACACCCTTCCTACATATAGTGGTAGCATACCTGGTGAGGGTATGTTCACAACCAAGATCAGGCTCATACTGGCCCGTGCCACATGCTGAGAGATCCATTCTATGTTCCCTATCATGTAGTCCAGGGAGGTATGTCTCAGGTCAGCCATAGTGGCATGGTCAATGAGTGAGTCATATGTGCCCATGCCTCTGACTGACCTGTATGCATGTGTTCTGTGGTGGACCATAGTGCCCCTGAGGCATATCACTGTGACCTTCACCAGATACAGCCTGTTGAGCGGGACCCCAGTGCAGCACCCAAGACAGGTACCTGACATGTCTGTAGCAGGTGTGTTGTGTAGCCCTACAGGCTGTGAGTGTGTGGCACACGGGATGTGTGTGCCATGTGTGGCATGTGCTCTGTTCCTACGGAACATATGCCTGTGTGCCAGCTGTGGAGGTGTGTGATGCTCAGGCAGGATGCTATTCTGAGTCCCCACGTATGCCCCAGTGTGTTCAGCATGCTGTCAGTGCATGTCTATGTCTGACTTGTATTGTAGTCACTGTAATATGACATGCCACCTCACAGGGTATGGCATTACTGGGTTCAGAGAGCTCAGTCCCCAGATTGGCTGTGTGGTGGCATCCCACACATGTGTTGTACGTTCCTGGCCAAGGGTGATGGCTGACTGCATACCTGTGGCAGCTGTGACATTGCCACATGACTCACATAAACCACAACTGGACCATAGAGGTGATTCACAGGTTACCTTTGCACATGCTACCCTAGTAGTGTGATTGCCATGGTGAGTACCAACACATAGGGCCAATGGGGAACAACATACTGAAGGTGTGTATGTGTGGGTGTACTGCTACTGTTTCATAGCACTGGCATATATGACTGCACACGTGGGTAAATGCCAGGTAAGACATGTGCAATGTGTCACAGGCAACGTACATGTGAACAGGACGGACAGTGCCGTTCTGTCATGTGTAAACTTGACATATGTATCGTACGCTATGCAGATGTCACTAGGAGTCCACAGAAGCACTGTAACTCTGCATTGCAGATGTAAGCAGTGTTCCAGGGAACCCCAAGCGAACATGCATGCAAACAAAGCTACAGTAAGCAGGGCTGGAAGTAGTGCATTGTACAACAAAGAAGGGGTAACACTAACAGTAAGTAACAATGCAAATATGTAGGCACTATCAACATGTACCCAGGAATACACAGCGCAGATGTCCATGGTAGAACTGATATTATGTCATAGTTAATTGTGATTTGGATTACATTGGTACTGCACACATATCAACATGCGCAAACATCCACATTGCATAGTCGTTGTGGGCAACTTGACACCATTACTGTACATGTCCACCATTGCATATCACTACTTGCGTTAGCTTTCCCCCTGTGCTACCCATGTATGCGGCTATCTGTTGACATCCTTACCACTGGCATGCAATTATGTGCAGCTGTTACACTTTGGTACGTACTATGGGTGCAGATGACAATTCAGGACATTCATACGGTTACTGCATTAGGCATGCTGGGATATACACATAGTCATATCAGCACACTGTACTGTTACCAACATGATACTACTAATACACTTCTATGTAGTCACCCTGTGCATCAGCAACGTGTTTACCTGTTCCCGCAATGATGTTGGAGATTGCAGGAGGTGGCATAGTGTCATCATATGCACAGGGTGTGAAATAGGTATGCCTGAGTCTGCCACTGATACCACCAATTGACATGTGTGTGTATGTGTGTTGGTGAGGGGCAGCAGTACAGGGTGGGGCACTGTTGGTGCAGTGTGTGCGTGTATGTGGTCACCCTAGGTGTTAACATTTCGCATGTGTGTATGCACACACAGTTCCACCTCATGGCTGCCATATACAGGGGTTTGTGGACAGCCACAGACTGCACCTGGCAGGTCATACAGATCAGTGTCTGTGGGCATGGACACGGTACCTGTGCCTGGCAGGGGTGCTACGGACTGTATCCAGTACTAAGCCAGACTGGGTACTGTCATCAGAAGTGGGAGTGTGTTGACTGGACACAGGTCCCTGTTGGGACTGTCCAGAGCCACGTGCACATGGTCTCCTGGGGCGTTCCAATGACAGCACAGACCCAGCATTGCTGGGGCTGCTGCTGGCACTATGGGGGCATGCGCAGGCCTGTTGTCGTCCGCGCCGACTGCCAGCTGCTGCTGTTGCTGGCATACGGCCACATTGATGTCGCAAACGCCCACCATTGCCCTGGCTCATGGACATTTGGTTGTGGAACTGCTGAAATATGTCCCCACAATGTCTGTCTATGACATTGGTGAAATTACGGATAGCATCCGCGATGTCACGCATACTGTCAGTCATTGCTGTGCGACATGCTCTCAGCTCCCTCAGACCGTGTCTGGTGTACCTTTCCATATGCGACTGTGCCTGCATGACAGCCCGAAACATAGCTGAGGTTGACAGACCTCTTTGGGCACGTCTGCCAGAGGCAGTACGCCCATGGATGCTCCCACGAGAACCCATGGGCAACTGTCTGTGTGGTACCATAGCAGGACCCTGCCCATGGCTGCTGTGTGGGGACGCATGTGCCACAGGTACCACATTACCCCGGTCAATGCCCACTGTATCCTGTCCATCACCTAGGGACAATGGTGACAAAGGATGTACTGGCAGGATGACTGTGCGCAATGATGGGGTTGACAGCTGTGTACTGTCAATTGGCTGACCAATGGCAGACCCTGACACACCTTCCTGTACCATTACACAGATATCATCATTACCAGTACCTGTGGCACCAGATTCAGGTTCCCTGCTGCAGGACACCAGAGCAGCACCAGAACCTGTGGGAGGAAGACAGGAAACACAGTTTACAGTGTCCACACATTGTTACCAGTGATGCACTTATGCACACATGCACACATGGACACATGCAGACATGCACACATGGACACAGGCACACATGCACACATGGACACAGGCACACATGCAGACATGCACACGTGGACACATGCACACAGGCACACATGCACACATGCACACAGGCACACATGCACACATGCACACGTGGACACATGCACACGTGGACACATGCACACGTGGACACATGGACACATGCACACATGGACACATGCACACATGGACATGTGGTCACATGCACACATGGACACATGCACACATGCACACATGCACACGTGGTCACGTGCACACATGCACACATGCACACATGCACACTTGGACACAGGCACACATGCACACATGCACACATGCACACGTGGACACAGGCACACCTGCACACATGCACACATGGGCACAGGCACACCTGCACACATGCACACATGCACACCCCGCAGAATACACACAGAGCACTACTGAGTTACACTAGTGTTACTAGCACTATCAGGACTATTATAGGTATTGTTAAACACACTCACCAGCATGGATGGCCTGCCTTGCTGTAACCCTGGAGGGACCTGCAGAAATGATGAGATTAATGTCAGTGGGCACAACTGTGCCATTGATACTGCATATGATAAAGTGCAGTAGTACACCAGTTGCCTTTCACACGTCAGCTGCTGATATTGCCAATATCACACATGCACAGTTACATACTATGATGACACCTACATACCACGGACACACCTTACACATGCATAAACTAACAGTGTACAGAACAGTCAAGTGTACATATGGCATATTACCTGCACGGTCCATGTCGTGCTGCTGTGTGGATCCAGCCTCCATCATGATGCAGGTGTACTGCTGTTGCTGTTCCGGGGCTGGAGCCACAACACTTAGGAGTAGCCTCTCCAGTCTGGTGAGGGGAGGATGTGTGGCCACCCCACCTCCTGTGGCAACCTGTTGCCTGTGGATATCCAACGCACGCTGACGGACATTTCTGATTAAATCACTGCAGTGATGTCGTACCTGCTCATATGTCCTATTATGTGTGCCAATGTCATTTACCCTACGGACAATTTCTTGCCACAGTGCAGCCCTCTCCTGCTGATTCTGACTGGTGTGGGAAAACAGTATGTCATACTCCCGCACCAGGCTCTGGTGTATCTCCTCATCTTCTGCTGCAGAGTAGGCGGGATTACGCTGACGCGCCATCTCCCTGAAAGAGAACACAAACAGGATATCAGCAGACTATGTCAGCAATATATGGCACACATACTATACATGATACTCATGTGTAGTGATATACTACTACTCCCATATGTTGCATGTGTGTGTGTCGTGGTGGATACACAAGTACATGGCCAGATATCAGTGCTCAGCCAACACCTGTGCAACAATACCTGCCACATTCCACACAACATAGTAGCATGCCCCATCGGTCAGCACACACTGACAGGTCCACTGCACAACCTCACTCTGGGGTTCATCCCAAGGTACTGTATGTGGGACGCCATCCACTAGTGTGATGTGGACACAAGTTACTCGGCCTGGATATACATATCCCACCACCACCACCAGCACAGTAGACTACTTTGATATGTATGTGATTAGACAGTTATTCACTTGTTAGGACTGAGATGGTATCCATGCAGCACACTGGGCCAGTGGAAGCCACAACCCACACTGCTGACCCCTTTGTAAATGCTTACCACGGACATGCCACAGATTGCATGGAACTTGCACACACATTTCTAACCCAGACCCTATGCACAAAGGTTAGGCATCCTGTCCGGTGGACCCCAGACAGAGGCAGATTGTATAACAATAGCAGGAGGCTACTGCAGGACAGAGCAGATTCACATTAAGGGAAGGCATCTGTGGTCAGCACTGGTACTACGCTACGGTCTCTCATAACAACGGCCACGGCCTATTCTGGGAGGGAAATGGCCACAAACACTATGGATAACCACAAGGCCTTCTTCAGTTATGTTACACATATGGACCAAATGCCTCAGATATGCTCGGCGTTAATACACAACTACTTAACATTCACTAAACACACAGATATTGGCAACATTCTTGCAGACAGGTTCGGTGCACGTATCCCCCCTCCTTCTCCCCCACCAGTTGAAATACTTATCACAGCTGTATGTAACCTCCCTATTATCTCACATGTCCAGGTGAGGGCCGCCCTCAGCAAAGCAGAACACACAGCATCACTGTGACCTGATGGTATCCCTGGATGTGTGCTACATGCACTCCAAGAGGACATACAACCGCATATAAGACTGATAATTAATCTTGGCCATACTACAGGATATGTACCTGGACACTGGCATACAGCAACAGTGGTCCCACACCACTAAGGAGGCACCTCTACTGAAACTGGGAACTACCACATCATATGCATAACTGGCCTGGTCTGCTAAGCTATGGAATTATTCAGTATGGGATGCATATGCAGTGATATCGGGTACCTGCAGACACTTGTTCCCAGCCAGTTTGCCTTTGTGATGGGCTGATCCTGCCTTTTGAACCTGGCTGACCTTTCAAAGCAGTCACTACAGCCATTGCTGAGGGCAACGCACAGATAACTGCTGCCAGGATCATGGCCTAACACTGATTGACATGTAATGTATAGTCATCCCCTTTTGGTGGAACTACGTACACACAACATATCACATGGACATACCTATAGATACAGACCTATGACACATTTGGAGGGTTCACAGTATGCAGACTATTAACCTGTTACTTTGCATTACCTGTGTTTGTCGCAGCTGGTTGCGTTACCACTGCTTCTGCTTCCTGCTGCTACTGTCACTGCTGACAGCTTAAAGTCACAGTGTGTAGCGTGTGTTTTTTTTTTCTCTCTGTCTCGGTTTGTCTCTCTCCCTCTGTCTGCTTCCAGACAGTGCAATGAATGTATTGCATGTGTGGAGTGTTAGTTCAGGATGCTTTTGTAGGTATCTGCATAGGTCCACGTGATGGCCTCTGCACCAGTTGTAAGCCAGCATTTGCTAATTGCATACAGCCAGTTGTGTACTGATTGCAGTTCTCACTGTGATTTCAGGACAGTGCTATAAAAGGGTATGTGAGATAGGCGTTGCCCTTTCAGATTGTAAGGGTGGGGACCATGCTGGTATGCTGTGGACACTGTTCTGTGAGTGTAAAGGTTAGTATCTCTCTCATGATTCAGGCTGTGTTGTAGATTCACATTTCTCCATTCCTCTCTCCTGTTCCCTGTAGTAAGTGTGTATGCACAATGACACCTACAACTATATATAGATATATATGTATATATATATGCAAATATGCATACATTTATATATGTACATTAACTGACATTATTACCTACAAGCTACCAACTAGCATGGCTGTTTCTGTTCACACACTACTATTATGGGAATCCAGTAGTTTTGACAGTAATTCTAAATGACATGCTTTGTGTACTACACATCCTATATTCCCTTTACATTCATCCCTACTATTACATGTTATATTTATTTTAGAACAATGTTCTTGTATAAGAGTCATGGCTTAGTGGCAGGTCATACAGACTACTGTTTCCTGGGTTCGGGACTGACAGTGGGATTTTATTTTGCTTTGAACTGACTACAGGACCTGTCATTCAAAGTGACTAAGGCACTTTTAAGCAGTTGTAACCGGGTTAGTGCTGGTTTGCGCGGAGCTCACGCATGCGCACTGGCGGTTAGCTCCGCGCAGACACCCGCACACCCGCATACAACCGCTTAACAGTGCTTACTCTGGTGCACACCCGCGCTATTTTCTTTGAAAGAAATGAAAATGGGGAGACAGGAAAGTGGTGAAAAAGGGGTCACAAAGAGGGTAAGGCAGTAGGGAAACAAGCTTGGGATTTGCAGGAGGGATGTAGGTAAGGCCCATAGCTGCCCATTTCTTCATCAGCAACAGCTGTGCATATGTATGTAATTTGGTGTGACATTTGAAACCTTTCACCCCTGAGAGAGGTGTCAAGACAACAATAATACTTGTTGTACAGCCAATTGTAATTGATAGTTTCCATGTCCAGCAGACATGTGTATGGAATGGGCAGCTATGTATGGGGAGTAATTTTTTGTGGGTACAGAGTGCCCTTTTTTATTTTTTATTTTTTTTTCCGGTGAGAGTGGTATGTCAGGTGAAGGAAGTCGGTATAGCTGGGAGGTAGGTTGGGTAGGTAAACAGACAAGACAAACAAGACGCATACAGGGGTGGTGTATGACATGTGTGGGGGGGTTACACAATTGACGGGGATGGAGGTTTGGATATCCAGAGCCCATGAGCCCACAGATGGCAACAGTGGAACTGATATCCCCACCCATAGGCAGTTGCCACTGTTCCTTCACTGCCCAGGATGGGGCTGTGCTGGGGGCTGTGTAGGCCGGGCAACAGGCATGCCCGTAAGTTGTGCCACCTGTGCCTCAAGCTGGCGTAGGGGCTCGAGAACAGAGTCCCGGATCTCCCTACGCACCACAGTCCGGATGCTATGGAGGGTGAGTGGTGGTTCTCCTCCGGCCACACTTGCAGAGGGGGGGTGAGCCCCATCCCCTGCAGCGCTTCCACCCGCAGGTGGCACAGGGCCACTGGAGGAGGGTCCAGACTGGGCACTAGTGCCAGGTGCACTCGCCATCTGTGGTGGGAGAGGTGGGTCTGCTGGAACCCGCCTTCCCTGTCGTCCTATGTTTTGCATTATGTCATGACAGTTTGGGTTAGTGACATATAATACCATTCACAATTAGTTGTAACAGCATGCATTAGTATTCCCATTAACCAAACACCCAGATATTCACACCATTGAACAGCAAGCATAACACATGCATAATTTGAACAGCAATACACAGTCCAACAACATGCAGGGTTGATTGATGGCAACAGGCCATCAGGTTTGGATGTATGAACAGGGCAGATGCATCAACGGACATGCAAATATATATGACCCAACAGGACAAATGTCCAGGGGTGTTAATTGTGATTGCACATACCATTTTCACGTGGAATGGGTTATATGTGGTTATAGGGTGGGGTGAAGAAAATAATATTAACACCTTCGAATACCAATACATATGCTGTACATTTCTAATAGCTGCACATATATACACACTACTGTTCTGACTCCAGTTTCCTATATGATAACTACTTCAACTTGGTGATAGGACTGTTACTGCAACATCAATATACATTTTATTGTTCTTCATACACATTCATATCTAGCTTTGTTCAGCTACATCATCCTGCTACATTTGCTTTATATAGCTATAGACAGGTGTGGATGTTTGGTATATCAGACAGTCATACTATCTGCATATTGCAGACTGAGAGCAACATATCCAGATTTTGGGATACACATTCCAGATGCAGCAACACTTTGAACAGATTTCACTGTTTGGTTTTGATTCTCACATGCATTTCATTCTGTCTTGACTGCAGTATACTTTATTCAGGGGTTATTACTACTGTATTGCTGGATTGGGTTATATGTGGTTATAGGGTGGGGTGAAGCAAATAATATTAACACCTTCGAATACCAATACATATGCTGTACATTTCTATTAGCTGCACATATATACACACTACTGTTCTAACTACAGTTTCCAATATGATAACTACTTCAACTTGGTGATAGGACAGTTACGGCAACATCAATATACATTTTATTGTTCTTCATACACATTCACATCTAGCTTTGTTCAGCTACATCATCCTGCTACATTTGCTTTATATAGCTATAGACAAGTGTGGATGTTTGGTATATCAGACAATCATACTATCTGCATATTGCAGACTGAGAGCAACATATCCAGATTTTGGGATACACATTCCAGATGCAGCAACACTTTGAACAGATTTTGCTGTTTGGTTTTGATTCTCACATGCATTTTATTCTGTACTGATTGCAGTATACTTTATTCAGGGGTTATTACTACTGTATTGCTGGATTCATGACACTTTCTCACACTCTCTCACTTGTTTTCATTTTACTATTCAGGATGATACTTACTTCTAGGCTTTATTGACATGTTTTACCTGTAGTTATTACAATCCTTTCCAGCAGTCTCACTTCTGTCATGTTTCAGTATTTCAACAGGGATATATTTCACACATGTGATTTCATCATCTTCTGCAGCTATACTTTTCAGCCTGCTGCAGGTTGTGTACTATTTTCTTACAGGTGGGGCATCTTTATTTCAGAATTTGTCAGACATTTTCATTTTTCTGTTTGGATTACAGACTGCAACACACTTTTGTAATCAAGCAATACTTGCAAACACTTTCACACTGTTACTTGCACATTTTATTACTTAGTGACTACACTGCACTCTTTTGCTGACTGTCATACTTTTATATTTCTTTACAGTTACTGGTAGTGGATTACTGACCTGCCTGGTGGCAAGCACCAGCCTATCGCCATAGGCTCTGCAGTTCACAGAACGGACACCTGCAGCTGTAATATAAATGAAGTAATATTGGAATACACATCTCCATAATATCAGCTAGTTTAATTTCTTACATACATAATTAAATGTAACTTACTCAGTAGTGGGGTGTTGGGCATTTGCCGGGCCTCCTGGATCCAAAGGTTCAATTGGTCCTGCTTGCATCTCTTCAGGTCCGCATGGTGGTGATGGACCTGCTCACCAGTCCTTGGAATCCCTGTGGCACTGGTGAGATCATGAGCCAACCAGTCCCACGCCTCAGCCCTATATGCTCCCCACAGGACCTGGCCCTGCATGAGTTGGGCCTCATGATTGTGGACTAGGAGCCAGACCATGTACCTGGAGTCCTCAGCACCCCACCTCTGTGCTCGAAAGCAACTACCCTCACCTACTCCTGTCATTCTGGCTGCAAGTCAGTTCTACAATCGTTTATGCTGTGTATTCCCGCCTATGGGGCTTATATAGTCCATTTTTCCCGCACATATTTGTGATTGGCCAATTTGGAATTGTATCAACTTCACTAAACCTGCATTGTCATGCTCCAGTTTGTATTCATTCCTATATATTAGCTATTATTGCATTTATAGGTACTGCTGTTATGGCTTAGTGGTTCAGTACCTTGACTATGGTGTATAGTATCCTGGGTTCGAACCTGGCCACTACTTTTTATTTTTTATGACTGTCTAGACAAGCTGAGGGGTGTGTCTGTGTAAAGGCAGTTTTGAAACGGCTTGCTCAACGTTGCCCGTCGGTTAGCTTGTTTGCGAGTTGCGCAGCTCCGCGCAAACGGGGTACGCTGGTTTAAGCCTCATTTGGCTATCAGCACTCATATTACGCTCAGCTCAGTTAGGGGCACATAGATTTAGCATGTTAAACCACTGCTCAGCTACGGGCAGTCATTTTGCACCAGTTAAACCACTGCTCACCTACGGGCAGATGCACTCACCCTGTTAAACTGTAGCTCAGCTATGGGCACATCTGGCATTTTTTATTGTTTTGTTACCTCACATTTCTTCAATATAAATGGGCTATTTCATTACATTTTACATAAAATGTGATTTTATGTGTACATATTTGTCAGGGACTTGTTTCGTGCTTATTTTGCTAAAAATAAAAATTGGTGTTGTGGGTGCTCGAACCATGAATGCCTTCTCTTCAGCCAACATCTCTACCACTACGCTATTGCTTCTTGGCTTACTTTGCATATTTAGTTCTTATATGCTTTCCCACTGACTGCTAACTGTAGCTGCGCTACGGGCACGCCAGCATAACGCACTCACGGTTAAACATCTTTACAATTTAGAAAAAAATTATGAGATGTTCATTTGTACATTTTATGTTCGTAGTCTGTGGGGGCATGTGTTGTGTTGTGGTTATTCACATTTCCATGGACTGTGTCGTGGGTGTTTACTTTGGGCACTTTTACTCTTCTGGGGGCGTGTCCGCTTACAGGGCTCGGCCTACGGACACGCCCCCCACTGTCTTCCATGGACCGTGTTAGCCTTAGGTGTGATTCAGCATGCTCTCATGAATATGCAGAGCATGCTGACATCACTCCGTTTAACTGCAGCCTCCGTGTATGAGTTATAACTCTTACACGGAGGCTTCGTGAATCCTGCCCTACATCTTTTTGTATTACTCAGATGGATAGAAAAAGTTAAAATTTGTTAGAAAATTAGTAGGAAACAATCAGAAAGACTGGAAAGACCCCTGAACATACTACTGAAGGCTGAGGTCAAACATCCTTGAAAACACTATGTTCTTTACAGTACTTAAAATGTACTACAAAATTTACAGGCTGCAGCAGGAACAAAATCAGGTGGTGGCAGAACAGCATTGAAAGGACTATGGGGTTTATTTAGAAGCACATAATGCACTGTGCAATCTTGTTTCTAACAAGTCCACACAGTGTATTATGAGGGAACACACCACTCAACCTCTTAGAATAAGAAATCAGGACAACCCCTAAAATAATGGGGGGACAAAGACCCAAAAATGGGGACAGATTTTAAATATTTCTCTTATAAACTTAGAAAGTTGCTAGAATAACAGGGCGTGTGTTAGAATGCATTTTCTGAAGGATATGAAGTCTAAACTCAAATGTATCATTTAGTAACTTTGATTCTCAGTGATCTTCATTGATTTGCCAGAAAACCACACATTTTATGAGGAACAGACTAAAAATATGAAGCAAAAATCTGGACAGTTCAGAAGTGTGTGAGGGAGTACTTCAGAGATTGCTGTAGCAATACAGTGGTATGAAGTCACTGGTAAATAGTGGTACAGTGGTGTTGTTAGATAGTGCCACATTCCAGTAAGGCAATCCAGCTGCCCCGGAGCTGTACAGTATGAATGAAGTAGCATGGTAAAGTGATTCAGAGATAAGCTCTGTTGTGCTATTTCAAAGCAAAGTGATGGAAACATCATTGTCATTTTATGGTGTATAGCCATTGCTGTCAAGGGGTGATTGTTAGCACTGCATTAGGTAAATATTGGGAAGCTGTGTGGGTATGTTTGTGTGTGTGTGTGTGTGTGTGTGTGTGTGTGTGTGTGTGTGTGTGTGTGTGTGTGTGTGTGTGTGTGTGTGTGTGTGTGTGTGCGTGTGCGTGTGCGTGTGCGTGTGTGTGTGTGTGTGTGTGTGTGTGTGTGTGTGTGTGTGTGTGTGTGTTTTGCTGTTGTTATGTCTGTCTGTTAGCACTGCAGCAGGTAACTACTACAAGGTTACTTGCATGCAAAACCACACAAATATAATTGTGGATACACAATCAATTGCATACAGTCTTTGCAAACTATATATATTCAAACGTGGCCAAGTTTTGCAAATTATAATGTTCAAATGTCTATATACATGAAGTAAAGCAAAAAGCAGGTGAAGAAATACAAGCACGGATGAACTAATTCAGACATTGACAACTGCTATTAATACCAAAATAGCACATGACCATAATAATCCCAAAACCAATTAAATAGTCTGTACACATGAAAAAATAAAGGAAGAAATATGAATACAAATGAAATAATCTGAACATCTGCAGTTGCTAACAGTACTGATATCACAGTTTACCTATGTTCCATCAAATTATTCAAAAGTATGTCACACTCCACTGAGTTTTTAATGTCAAGAAGTATATTTCAAAAAGTTATAAAAAGCTAAAATGATTCTTTTTTGTGGGTAGAGAAAAGTCCCATGCACCCCCCCCATGTGGTGGACTTCATTCACAGTATCTCTAACAGATATATATTTATTCCATGGTCATATTACAGTGGAAAAAAGTGAAAAAAAACTGCAGCTGACTACCAGCTTGATCCATATAAGTTAGAATGGTTTCAATCGCTGTATAACTACATGATAGGGAAGGTTTCGCCGAAGCTTAGGAAAGACAAAGTGTAACATCACAAACTTCAGACACAATGTATGGCAGAATAGTTAAGACTGGGATGTGATTAATGGCTGCATTTCTCCAGCTAACTCAGCTAGGAGTTTGCGGGATCATGTCTGGGGGAAGAGGTGGATGTTATTCTTGCACCAACAGCATTGCTGTTAGTGTATAGAGCTTGCTAAAAATCTGGACTCTGTATCCATTACCTTTTACAACTATTTTGTCTGATAATGTTTCCACCCATTTGGGGAGACAGGTAGTCATACACTAGGCTGGCTTTATTGGATACATAACGGAATGACATTACTAAAATTTTCTTCTTGGCATTTCTATGACATCCAGATGGTTTCTAATAGCAAACTACTTTGGCACTTATTTTATAATAAGAAATCTAAAATATGTCTTTTTTCAAGAAACACTTATGTGTGGATCTCAATTTGATTCATGCAAAAAGAAATTGATACTTTACATATTTGTGCCAAGAAACTCAAACTAATAGCTGTGGAGTGGTCATTTTAGTCAAGATGGATTTCCATTTAATTAGTAAAACTCTTACGTAAAAATAGAATAGACTAAGCCAATTAGCCATCCGGGAAGTATATCATTCACAGTCAGACAAAGAGCTTCAGCTGAAATATGATACAGATACATTTATATTTTTAGCTAATGTTCAGTATAAAAGCTGAAAGACAAACAAACAAGCTAATGTTCAGTATAAACTTAAACCACAAGATGCCTCAACTCTGCTCTTGTTTGAATCTAAAATTCATGCCAAACATGCAAAATGGGTCTCACTTCTAACTTTCTCACTAGTTCAATGAAATTAAATTGTTGCAAATAACATTTTGTTAGTGTCATAAGACCCCACTCTTTACATGCAAAGTGAAGATATATCTGACATGTCCTAAAATCTACACTTATTCTAACCTGCATATATGTTAGAAAGGTACTGACATTTTTCTTCTTAAATTTCTTCTGAATATAGTTCTGAACATGTTAGATGCTGCTTTTTTATTAAAAAATGGAATTTAGCCCTAATATTTCTGATGCTGAATAGTTAATCCTTTGGCTAGTGTAAAGAGTCAAAGCTATGAGCTATTATTGAGTGTGTTCCTGTAGACCAAGATTTGATTCATTCAGACTCTGTTTACCTGTTGTGTGACTCTGAACAAGTCACTTAACTAGATAGACCTCTAAGGCAACTGAAAAATTGGTCTAGCCTCCTCAACTGTCTCCTACACCACATGTCTAGTGATTACTTCTGACCCAATGAATGGTATTAGTGATAAACATATGAATCAATTGAATCCAATTTTTATTATCAAACTGAATTCAGATATCCTGTCAGTCAAGGATTACTGCCCTGAATCCCTTATCAGTCTTATTTTTTGCTCACTTTTTTCTCCAGCAGTTCTCCTGACTATCAAGCCTCTCTTTTGTTGTTCAGTTGACCTTTTCATTCCTCCGGGTCTAAGGGCTGTGCTTCTCTATTTAGTTGTTTACTCGTTCCCTGGAGGTTAGGGTCAAGCATCCCAGGAGTGGTACTATCATTCCAAAAGAAGACCTGGGCTGTGTGTCTTAAGCCCAACCTCCCTCTGATGTAAACAGCTGATGTCATCAGGTAGGTGTGCAATGGTGGTACAAGGGTAAAGCCCCTAAATACATGGTGATGTACCCTCCCTGTTTGTGCACTGATAGTAGCAATGTCTCTTATTCTGGCCCTGGTATCATCACCAGGTCTTTCATGCCAGCCATACCTCTTGTACCCCCCCCTCCGCACACACACTTTTCACCCCTAGATAAGGCAAGCAGGCTGGTGTCTCATTGTTACTCTTTTATCTGGCTAATTCCAACAATGCCTGTGACACTAGTTAAACTCAGATTATCTGTGTTATTGAGCTGCCATCCAATATCAGTTTTGATGTCAAAATCTAGTCAATGATCTACATTAAAATGCTTTGTTAAGTTGAAAATCAGATTATTTCAAAGCTTCAGTCATGATTTCTGTAATAAAGGCAGACTCAAGATAATATCATGGTGGGGTTAATTCTGTATCACAAAACATAAAAAGATAATCGGCAAGGAGTATTCAAAATGAATGCAAGCAAAGCATTTGGACTAAATTCATGTCACATTCTTATTTGCACTACTAGAAAATTGCTTTCCTTAAAAATTATATTCAAGGTTTAAAAATATTATACGACTCAGCTTCTATTTGCATCAATTTATTGTAGGACCTTACCTCACTACCTATAAAAATTTGTGAATGAACAAAGCGGTGGTGCCCTTTGTCAGCCTATCCCTTCATTCTGTCTACTGAACCGTTCTTTTCTCAAATTATATAGGATCCTTCAATAACTGGGGCTTGTACCTTCACATGTCAACATTATTTCACTCATTGATAACACTCGTCTCCATTTTTCAAAACCCAATCAACTCTACCAGCTGTTATCAGCATTAGTACAGCATCAGTACAGCTTTGCTTTATCAACTGAATCTTGATAATTCAACACGTTTTCCTTCAGATGCTGTTTCAAGACACTGAGCTCCTTTTTGCCAACTACCATCAATATTTCACTTAATCAACTCAAATACATTGGGTTAAATATAAAGCAGATGCACGTTTATTTAAGCAAATCTCAGTTTGGCTTTAGGAAAAAATAAAAGCCACCTTAAATAACTAGAGCAAGTTTAAATCAATCTACTTGCAAGAATATAATTTAATAAAATGAACATTTGACTGCTGCATTGCCAAGTTCCATTTGTTTCAGCAGCATTAAGCCTGAACATTTTATTTCTGCAATCGCTGTATCTCATACTCCAAATGAATTATTTCAATATATTAATAATGTAATTTCAAACTTCTTTAGGAGTAATAAAAATCCTAAAACACATTTAAATAAGCTGTCTGACTCAGACCAAAAGAGAGGCTTAAAATTACAAATTTGTAACTCTTATATACTAAACATTTTAATATAGCAGGGCGTTTTACATCTAGCTCTAATAATACTCTATTTGTTCTACTACAGGTGCTGACTTGCTAGTAGCTTGAGGTATACCTGCTTGCTGCCACTTGTTCGAAAAAGTAAGTGCTGTAATGCTCACACTGTCTTCTGTTTCTACATAGTCCTTGCAACACCTGATCCTATAAACTACATATCCCTACCAGCACCTAAATGCTAAACCTAAAACTCCCACCCAGTTCCTCAACAGACTCCTCAATCCTTACCCTTAACCTCCACTCCCTCTCTCTAACCACAAAACTCCCTTTTCAATCCTGAAATGTAAAACTTTAACCCTTTTCCTAAAACTAAATTCTGTGATCACTCCCTAACCCGAAAACTCCCTTCCTGCTCCTTAAGCCTAAAACTCCAACCCCCTGCCTAAACCTAAATTGCCCAATCACTCCCTTAACCTAAAACTCCTGTCCCACATCCTAACCATAATCCCTTCCTGCTCCCTACCCCTAAAATTTCCCTTGTGCTCCCTAATCATAGCCCCACTCCCCACAGCTGCTTGCCCAAACTATTTGAGTTTCAGCATGATCTTAAGCCTAGCCGAGATACAAGGTGCTTAAGTCCCTGGTTTTGAGACAGTGATACAGATGCCATATCCATAAATCTAACTCCTTGCGTATTACTGATTCGATAGGCCTAAATCTAATATGTGACATCAACAAAACCTGCTGGAGAGACCGGTTTGTCTCCCAGAGGCTGCCCCGTCTCTGGAATAGACTTCCCATACATGTCAACCTGAGTACCTCACTGATCCTCTTCAAGCACAGTCTTGATGAGTAGATGGGAAACCACAAATTTATCCCAGGGGTTTCACCTTTGTCCCTCATTCACAGGGGCGACAGGTGCTGACTGAGGTTTCTTTTTTGGGGATAAACTCTTGGCTAGGCTTGTAAGGGCCCCAGGGCCATTAGCCTAGTAACCTCCTATGATCCTATGAGTGGTTTTACTCACTTGGGCCTCAAGTGCTTGTACTGAACCCTATTCCCTTTAGATTATTGAAGTTAAGTCACTAAATAAAAACATTTGGTGCCTCCCCAAAATCGTTACCTGTTATTGAAAAGTTTTGATCATTTTCCCTAAACTCTCTTTGTTTATTAATATTGGATGGCCAATATTTGATGAAAATAATTATGGTTATTTAAGGAATTTATGTTAATCCAACTTCTGGATGATAATCCTAGCAGCCTAGACTCTTCAATTTTCTGATGGTAAAAGATTAATTTCTGTATTATTTCTTAGTAGGTAACATTTGAATCTCTATGGCAGAAATCTTTCCCTTCTGATACCTCAAAACAACTGGCACTCTATTTCTGAATTCTGTAAGAATTGCATTTGCAATAGTTCTCCTATTTGGGGGTGGGATATAATCGTGGTTTAAGTTGATGTCATCTTTGCTCACGTATTTCAAAAAGAAGCATTATTATTTTGTTTTTGCATAACACAATGTCAAATTCTCAACACTATTCTAATATCAATTCCTTAAACTACTGCCAATCTTTGTTAAATGAAAAAATATGTTAATCCAGACTTGGATACAGTCTGGAATAATACTTACAAAGCCTTGTCTTTTTCAAAGTTTGTACATCAGCAATTTATACTACAACATAATGCATGCATGGCTTCCCACAAATTAGCTATTATGTTGCATTATTTATTATGACAATTCCACTAATGATGCTTTTCATATAATTTTTTGCTTCTGTAATACTATCCAATCAATCTGGTTTTCTCTATAGGAAAACTAAAATATATACACATATGTGTGTGTGTATGTATGTATATATATATATATATATATGTATATATATATATATATATGTGTGTGTGTGTGTGTGTGTGTGTGTGTGTGTGTGTGTGTGTGTGTGTGTGTGTGTGTGTGTGTGTTACAGCGGGAGTATGGAAGAATCATATGCAGTATGGCAGTATGTGATTAGGCAGAGGGAGTGTGCAAGAATCATATACAGTAATTCATAGGGCAGCAGGAGTGTGGAAGAATCATATACAGTATTTGATAGGGCAGTACAAGTGTAGAAGAATCATATTCAGCCGTTGATAGGGTAGACAGTAAAGGAACAGAAATTATAAGACTACTAATCGTATGAACTGCAGAAGATTAGTACTCTGCTGTATGAAAATGAAGACGATTAGAGAAAAAAGAATGAAAAAAACAAGAAGTTAAGTTCTTAGACTAACCCTGTTTAAAATAGTGGAAACACCATATTGTGATCAAAAATACATTGTGACAGATATGATGAGTTAGTTTGCTAGAGGTGGGCATTGATCATAGCAGAGGAGTGTGTGAACTTTGCTACAGAGCAAGACAATCCTAAAAGCTGCAAATTGCATTCAGGTTGTTTACTGCCATTACTCAGCCTTTTATAGTAAAGGACTAAGGAGTGGGCACCAAGATGGCAGTTGTCTTCTACTGTGGGCACTTATAGTCTCCCTGTTCTCACCCATATTGGTTTGGGGCAAGTGCACCACTCAGCCTTGCTTCAGGGCTGACATATCTAGAACTGATATTCTTAAACTCCTGAGTTGCTCAAATCAGAGAAAAAAAACAGTAAGAAAGTATTTTGACTGTTTACATGATGGTCAGTTGTCACAAGACCTAGGCACACAGTGATCTAGATGAACAAGACCTAGACACAGACTGAGCAAATCTTTTTAGTAACCATCTTCTGACCCAGGTTAGTGCTAATAAGTTAAGATTATTTCTAGAAGATGAGAAGAAGGAAAGAACTTCACTTTGTGACAGCAATCTGACAGCAACGTAGGGATATCTGACTGATTGATTTGTATTTGTTTAGCAGTGTTGTGCACTGATCAATACTAACTAATTTCAGGCTCAGTGTAGGTGAAAATACAAAACATTTCACAAACAAAAATACAGAAATGTAAGCATTAGCTGAGAAGTTCAGACTAATTACATAGGAACAAAACTATATCTATATATATATATATATATATATATATATATATATATATATATATGTGTGTGTGTGTCTGTATGTATATATATATATATATATATATATATATATATATATATATATATGGGTCTATTTTTTTTCAAATTACATTTGGTCGAAAATGATTTCAACTGAAAATGCATTTCACATAAAACCCATTTGGTTGAATCCCATTTGGTCGAAAATGGAATATAGCCCCTGCCCCACTGCAGTGCGACCCTGGAGTGAGAATATAAAGTAAGGTGGGATGTGGGGGGCACAGCCCCCCACATTGGGGGTATGTGGGGGGTTTTGCCCCCCACATAATTGCAATGTATGCACTATTATCTACATGTGTATCCATTAAAAATACATGCAAACATATAACATCAGTAACAAATAGTTGCAAAATGGGGGTGGGCTTCACCCCCCACACCCCCTTTTACTTTATATTCTCACTCCAGGGTCGCACTGCAGTGGGGCAGGGGCTTAATTCTATTTTCGACCAAATGGGATTCAACCAAATGAGCTTTCAGTGAAGTGGGCAGTCTGAAATCATTTTTGACCAAATGTAATTCGACTAAAAGCAGTAGACCCATATATATATATATATATATATATATATATATATATATATATATGGGAGCCTTTCATTTGCTCGAACTTTCAAATGTTCATATGAGCGAACATTTGAAAGGCTGACAGCTGACAAATTATAGCGGAGATTCCGCTACAGTGCGGGACTGGGAGATTCCCCTTTCCTGCACTGTAGTGTAATCTATGAGTGAGAATATTAAAGTAGCAGGAGGTGTGAGGTTGTGCAGGGGGGCTTTCCCCCCTGCATAACACATTTTTACTGTGTTTACAGGTAAGTAAATGATGCTATTTCAGGAAGTCGGTATTTCAGAATGTTGATCATATGGTGAGGGCTATATGAAAGTCGGCATTTTGAATGGTCGACATTCTGAAGTAGACCTATATATATATATATATATATATATATATATATATATATATATATATATATATATACACACATTCTAGTGAACAAGCACAGTGGAATGTACAATTATTTAGATTGCAGTGTACAATATATACATTAGTTTCTAAAGTGGATCTATCTTCAGTAAATCTTGAGGGTAGAAAAAACTTGAAAAGGCAATAGATATGTGATATATGACATCACATCACAGCTCACATGCATGAATTAAATGAATCAGCAAGCACATTCTCAGATCTAATACAGGAGAAAGCCTCATGCCAAAACAGCTTTAGTTTATCTGTTAGTATCAAATTCGCTAATGCACCAGCTTGGTTGTTTTCATTTCTTTTTGGGAGCTGTGATATCAGCTTGTAATTTGGGTAGGCTGTTATGGATCACCTTAACAAATTCTCCAATCATAAGGTCCTCACTAAATGCATTAATCCTATTCTCTTACTCATTTATGATACAAATATATAAACAAAGTCAATTTCCCCCAGCAAAAAAACCTGCTGATGGCATAGTCATCACTGGTTTCCCTTCTCAATAGTTCTTCCCTAATGGCTATACTCTTGAGCCTATGAGTTGACTTATTTCCTGTCCAAATCATCTGTTCATATATTTCCCCATTAAAATGGTTTCCAACAACCTGCACAACATGTTAAATGCATTATTCAGTCTTAATACAATGGCTTCACTGAGATATATCTGTCATCTTTAGTGGTAATCTCTTCATATGTTGTCCCCATATTAAAAGATCCATCAGCTTACCTATAGAATGCTTTCCAGAAATGTCTGCATAAAGGCTAGATGTGTAGCTTATTGGTGTGCAGTTATGGACTCGTTTCTGGAGTTTCTTTTGTGTAAAGAAGCTAGAAATACATCATACAAATCCTGAAGAAGACTTCACTGCATCACCAACTTCATAAAGGGGACCAGATTATTTAAGTCCTTAAGAAGATATCACAGCACCACCCAAATCTTAAAGGAGACACCTTGTAGTTCTGACAGTGGTTCACACAGTACATTTGCCAATTCACTCAATTACCAAGGGAAGTGACACATCAGGACATTTCTCCATATCCACTTGAATTCAGACGTCCTCCCACCCCCACCTCCCATTAACTCTATTTGTGTCATTAAATTGTATCCATACCCATCTTCCATACAAAGGTGATATGCTACCTTCTTATTCTTTTGTAATTTGTGAAATAAAGAGCAGATTCAATCCCTCAGTCTTGTCTCTTGTTTCTTCATATATCTTCCCCAACTCCAAAACTCCAATATGACTTCAAGTTGCCATACATGTCTCTACATATCTTGCAAAAAATGTTATATCTGTCCTGAATCTTTTAGGACATATTCTTCTCTGTATCATACATCACATTTTGAATAAATATAGTTATGTCTTGAAGATGTTTCATATACCTTTTTCTAACTCCAATGCTATTGTATGTCCTTTGATCCAGGTTAGCTTCCACTACCTTAGTCTTTAACCACTTTGGTTAACTTATCTGACCACACTTCCATCTTTTCCATTTTATGTACACATTTTCTATCTCACTAATTTCTTCATTGCACTGTCATAGCTGCTCCACTGCTGTTAGTTCCTCCCAGCCCTTCATATTTGTTTTCAATAAACATTTAACTAGTGCTCTTCAACCGTCTCCCATCTCTGTCCTAACTGTCCTACCTGTGGATCATGAACAATAACTTAGGATAGCCCCTGCTGTTCTAATTGTTTCCTTACCTCTACCCCCTTCATTTCCTTTATGAGGATAAGGATGTGGATATCATCCTCCTTGATGAGATATTCAGCTCAAATGTGTATTGCATGAGGCTTCATACTGTCAGCCTGTCTCATTTTACATATGGGCATTAATGAACCCTATCATTATGAGAGCTTCACACTACACACATCACATCTAAGGGTATCATCATAACTCTTTTTTCATGAATATGGTGATCTATAAGGTATAGCAAACCACCAGGAACACCCATGCTCCCTCTCCGGCTTTATAAACAATAATTCAGAAAAGTCTCTCTTGTCATCCTTATCCTAGATGTCTTTTTGTACACATGCCCCTTTTTGACATACATCACCACTCCTTAAATGAACTAAATACTCCGACGGGTCCTCTCTAACACACGTTTCCTTTATGGTCACAGTGTCAGCGCTACTGCCCACAGACACAACATATAGTTGAATAATTTCCTTAACTGTGTTCCTAGTATTGCACAGCATCATTCTCCTCTCCAACTACTTCAGTTCCCCCATCAATGAATGTTGCTCTCTTTAGCTGACATTCTCCCCCCTCTAATAATTTTCTCCTCTAGATATATTTTCTTTCCCTTCCCAATTTTAATATCAAATAACCTCAGTTTTACTAGTCATACCATTCTTCTTTTAGCACTTTATCTTCCTTGCTTATGTGGGGATAGCCTCCAAAATATAATCCCATATTATTCCATGTGTTCTTAAATTCCATATCATTTTCAAACTCTTAGACAGTAACCTCACAATAATTCATTAGAATTCCTTATATGTTTATCAAGATCATGTCTTCAGATCACACTAGCAACCTCTATGAACTAACTACTGAGTTTCAAACTTCACCACAGATTATCTCAACTCTTTTGACTGATCTCATCCAAAATTCTTATGCCAAGTCATTTTGCCACTCATTTAAAATTTATATGAATGAGTATTGTATTTTTTTCTTTTGGTGCTTGCTTCTCTTAGAAGAACATAATATTATCTATCAGGGATTAGCCACACCGATTATATTCATGTAAGGTTACTCTGTTTCCTCATCTAAGCATATGTAATTAATCTGTAATAGAATGTTCCAGCACCAACACTCCAACATACACATCATGTCCCAGTTCCTTCTTCACCTTATACCTGTTCTTAGTCTATCATTCTCATTTGGTTCAACTACACATTGCTATTTAGCATTTCATTTTTCACAATTAACTTTCTTTGTTCCCCAACATCCATCCATCCATCCATCCATCCATCCATCCATCCACCCATCCATCCATCCATCCATCCATCCATCCATCCATCCATCCATCCATCCATCCATCCATCCACCCATCCATCCATCCATCCATACATCCATGCATCCTTTCATTTTTTTATGCACACTTTATCCAGTTCAGGGCCACAGGAGGCAAGAAACTATCCAAGCAAGTAAGAGGTATAAGGCAGGATTCAACAATGGATGAAGCCCCAGTACCTTACAAAGCAGACTGTCACATATGCATAAGTCCAATTTAGCATCATTAATCCAGCTACCAGCGTGCATTTGTATTGTAGGAAGAAACCAAATAACAAGTAAGAACCACAAAGACCATGTAGAAAGCATGCAAACTAGACACTGAATGCAACCCATTTAAAAACTGTACCAGTCAGCAAAGCAAAGTGAGGCGGCATTGATAATAACTGCACCACTGTGTTGATGTTTTATCATTCCTTCCCTTCATAGCTTTTTGGAATACTTTCCTACTTTTAGGCCTTCTTCAGTTAATGTCCTCAGCTCATCAATATTGCTATCACATCCTCTAACTCTCTCTGTTGCTTGGAGTCACACACAGGTTCTTTGTTGCACCTTCCTCCTTTGGTGTTTTTCTTACCCTTCTGCCTTTCTTTCTCCTTCTGTTGTCTTCCCCACCATGACTATATGTTCATCCCTGCCCAGTCCAGAAACCCTTCACTCTCACTAGTGACCACAAGTTCCACTAATCTACTGGCTATTAAGTTGATTCCCTTATTCCCCACCAACACAGAGTCATTTATCCTTCTTCTTTCTTTCATCTAACCACATTATTACTTATTCCTTCAGCTGATTCAGCCTCCTACATATTCTACAACCTGCTCTAACAACTCTTTCAACCCCCAAATTACCCTTCAATCCACACATCTTACTCCTGTCTTCCTTCTTTCCATTCTCATGCCTTTCCACCCAATGCATGTGCCCTAGCTTTATACTTCTGCCACTAGTGTACTGCCTTATCGTTTGGTTGTTGAGTTTGATTATGATTGTTCCAATGTCAAATATACAAGCTCAACAGATAATGTAAGTGAGTGTAGCCTTAGAGTGAAAGTTAATGGGTTTATGTCAGAATGGAAACAAAATAATGAGACCAAGGAAACAGGGATACATATAAAGAAAACACATCAAGCATCATAAAAAACATTATCTCCCAGCATCTCTCCTCCCTATACTGCAGTGTTCTTCTTTGAGGTCTCATGAACCACTTATGTGTCTGCACAGATACAAAGATATTGTATCTCTGTGGACACACACATACAAAGTGTAATGTCAGAAATCCCAGGCAATATTACCTTTATTTTATGGCTTTGTTTCATTTTGGTATCAAACACATTGCTTCAAATTGTTATGTGTTATAAAAATATCAGAAAATTAAATGAGTTTCATTTGTCATATGGGACATTAAGTCCCTGATGTCTAAAAATAATAGGTCGAATGTCTAATTTCATGAACACCAAATCACCTGACATTATTATGCCAGACTGTACAAATCCGTTTGAGAAGTAGTTAGAGCCAGACGTTTTGGTGAAAGAGACCCTGAAATATCCTATGGACCTTTACTTTGGAAGATCTAGATGGGCCAAGCCTGAGAAGATCAGCTGATAGCCAACTTTTTCACTCTAGGGGGGATGGGTGCGATGCTGAATAAAATATGAGATCCCCCATTTTTTTGTTCATACTTTTTGGCTGTCCTAGTTCCACTGTCATTTACCAGGTCTTCCAGCTCATCCTTCCACGCCAGGACTTCTTCCAACTCAGGGCTTGGGTCAGTTTGGATCTTAAGGGCATCCTGGTGGGGGAATTCATGGTGACAACTGCTTCTGCTGTGGGGGTTATTTAATGACTTACCCTCACTCTCCCCCTTCCTGCATTCCTCTGTCCTGTCTGAGGGCTACTCCCCTCTATGAACCACACCTCCCTTTAGGGAGCACCTAGATGAATGACCCCTCCCCCAGGATGGGCATGTCCATCCTTCTTTGCCAGAGCCTCAGATGCCAATGCCACTAATCGAACCCAGGTCACCTAGGTCATAGTTAAGACATTATCCCTTTATGCCATGCCACTTGCTAATAAAATATGAGGTTTTGAATTCCTCAGTGACAGACAGGGGCAACAAATGTGCTATTAGCTTGACTAGTATGCTCACCTTGACAAGACACATGACACTGTTTCCTCAAGATGTGTGCAATTAATATATGTATCTCTGTGTACTCAAGTTTATTGCCCACAGGAGAACAGAATTATTACTGGTAGACTATGAATGATGTCCCCAAGAGCAATATAACTTATGCTTATGACAAACATGGGTACAAACTGAATTACCACCAGGGGTCACAGTAGTGAATGAAAGTGGTGGCGGTATGAAAAGTGGTTTGGGCTAGAGGTTAAATGCCTTCTTCCTGGAAAATGATAAATAATCAGCTAGACAAAAACAATAAGATGGACTATACAGCCACAGTATGGTCCTAAACCAATAGATGCCAGAAACCATGTTAGGCTTCAGTGCAGATGAGACAAAAAGAAATTGCATGCCTTGAATCAGTACAGTAGACTCCCTCTTATCTGGTCTTGCTGGGAATGGACCATCAGAAAAAGCATACAAAATAGCATTTATAGGTTATAAATCAGTCAGAATAACATGATTTGTGTTAGTATGTATTTTCCTAATGAATATGAAGTCTAAAATTCAAATGTCTGTTATTATTTAGCCCAGAGGAAGCAGAAGTGTTGTTCTTCTCTGTTGTCTTTTGCTAGGGCTATGGCAGAAATTTAATGGCCAGTTAAAGAGGATGCCAGTTAAAGAGAGGCCGGATAAGAGGGAGCCTACTGTATACAGGAAACCAGATAATAATAAGTGGGATCTATGTTTGATTCTTAAGGCTTTTCTCAGCCTCCTGTATTTCTAAATGCCTACTCTAAGCTCTGGGAATAAATGGAAATAATCTGGAAAGGGGTACAAGAAAGCTTAACAGGCAGTTTAAAGAACTAGCAAAAGTCAAACTGGATTTCTTCTAGAGCTTCTACTATCTTAAATATCTTACTCAAAGAACTGACAACCAAAAATCCTGTTAATGAGTTTATGTCTTTTAGATGAATTCTACAACAAGTGATCAAGACCCATGCACTTGAAGACAAGGTCCTCAATGCCAGGGACTCAAACGTCTTATAGCTCAGGCTCAAACTCGAATAAGAATTCAGCCAAGCAGCTGCCATGTGCAATTGCTTGCATGCTAGAGAAGGAATTCAGGAAGTGCTCATTGGCTAAGGTTAGTCAGGAAGGGAAACAGAGAAGGGGACTTTAGCTTTTGGGGGGGGGTTTAGGTTTAGAGATCAATCAGGTGATTATATTTAGGCAGGACAGGGAGATTGTAGGTTTAGGGAATGATTAGGAGATTAGGTTTATGGACAGATGGGGAATTAGTTTTAGAGAGTGATAGGCAGACTAGGTTGAGGGAGGGGAGGGGGATTTTAGATTTAAGAAGCATTTGGGAGTTTAGCTTTAGGGATGGGAGGAGGATTTTAGGTTTAGAGAACAATCAGGAGATAAGGTTTAGGGGAGGGGGGTTTTAGGTTTAGTGAGTGATCAGAAGTTTAAGTTTAGGGACTGGTTGGGAAGTTTTAGGGCTAGAATCAGGGTTCTGGTAGAGCTAGATAGAGTGGTGAATTTGGACTTTGGGAGGAATGCTTAGTTATGGGAGACAAGATAGTAGGAGTTAGAGCACTTGCCAAAATGAGCAAGTGGCAGACAAAGTGTGTTTCAAGCAAATGTTTCTTGAGCACATATACTAGACCCTTTTGGATGTATATACACTTGAAATGGACTATGATGTTATATGATGTTTAGCACAGGTTAATTAGGTGCATTCTATGCTTGCTATATTGATGTGTTACATTACATTATATCACATTCTCTTGCAGGAATGGAACAAAAGAGGGTTCCCATAAATCTAATGAACATACACATATAGAATACTTTTCCAGAGGGAACTAATTAATTTCAATTTTACATCTCAGCAAAAAAGTGCACCGAGTCTTTCCAGGACTTATTAGTAACCATATGTATTATCTCTAATGTAGTCTGTGCCTTGTGGTCACACTGCAAAGCTATGCTTTAACTAATTTCTCTCCAATCTGCTTGCACATGCTTGCAAGCAGCATAGCTCAAAGGAAATAAACCACACTGCATATTAATTCTCAGCTTTTTTTCTCTTTTATTCAAATGCATGCATGCATGCAACTGGTATTAATTTTACAAATATAAACCCTGCCCAGCTTTATGGAACAGTATAGTTCCATAGTGACTCATTTTATTGTGTTTAAATTTATAGAGCAGGGTCCTTTGAGAAACATTTTAAATCAGTAAATTGAAATTATGGGAACTTTGATTTGTCACATTTTGGAAATGTTTCCCAATTAAATTATAACACACATCACTTGCTGAGAACTTTATTATATAATAGAACTAAGGAAGCTAAATATCTTCTGCTAATAATGCTTAGCACTGAGCTTGCTGTTTTGCTTAAGATTATACTAAGCTATTCTACTGACTGTGCAGGAATAACCTGCTAAACCACCAAATTTATTTATCTATTAGCTTACATACTGTCATATTATCTGATTATGCAGCACTGCCAGTCTATATCTCACTTCATGACACAGAAACACTTTAGTATGTCTTTTTAGCAAGCATATCTGACCCAAACATTCTTCCTATCATCCCTCAATATGGACCACAGATCCATATAGATCTTTCAGTATTTCTGCTTTCCTTCTGTGTTTTGCCAGTGGAATATCTATGGGCCTGCTGTGTGAATTATTAAAGACAAATGGGTGTTAGATTTTCATCAAAATTAGTAGCTCCCAAATCACCAAACGGACAGACAAGAGATGTGTTAAATAATTTAACATTAAAGTATCTAGCAAATGAACTAGAAACTGATGCAGAAAAAAATGAAGTCACAAGACTGGAAAACCTCCCTTATCAGTCTCAACAAAAAGCTGAGACCCCTTATCAAATTCTCTAAAGCCAGCTATGAAGGCAGAATTGCATCTGACAACAAAAACAACCAGAAAGCTTTCTATAGCTATAGCAAAAACCTCAAAGGCAATACCCAGATTTGCTCTGAGTTATTGCACAATGGCACCTCCTACACTGAGCCAACATATATAGCCAACATACTGGCCAACAGATTCAATGCCAACTTTATCCACCCCCCCCCAGGGCCCAATCACAATACCAGAAGAAAGCCTGGTACCCACCATTTCTGAAGCAGAGGTAAAAGCTGCATTGTCCAAAGCCAAGAATACAGCATCTATGGGACCTGATAATATCCCTGGCTGCATCCTACATTAGCTACAAAATGACCTGGCACCACATCTGTGTGCCCTGTTCAATCACAGTCTTACCTCAGGCTATGTCCCTAATGAACAGCGCACTGCTACAGTCATTCCGCTCCATACAGGGGGAGCAACTACGGACCCTGGGAACTATCACCCCATTAGCCTGATGAGTCTGGTATGCAAAGCTATGGAGCTCATCATCATGCACCTGCTTAACAAAGATATAGGCAATCTTCACGCTCTTGACCCCACACAGTTTGGCTTTGTCAAGGGGAGATCCTGCCTGCTGAACTTGGTTGACTTCTTCGAGGCAGTCACCAAGGTTGTGGATTAGGGTAAGCCAGTGCATACAGCCTACCTCAACCTGGCCAAGGACTTTGCCACCATTCCCCACTCAGGTATCATTGACAAACTCACCAAACTAGGCATCAGTCCTTACATCACTAGGTGGGTTACAAATTGTCTCACAGACAGGACCCACACAGTGAATGTTGTGGATTCCAAGTCATACTGTCAATCAGCCATGAGTGGAGTCCCACAGGGTTCGGTCCTGGACCCACTCCTGTTTGGCATCTACTTCTCAGAAGTACAGGCCAACACAGAAGGACTCTGGCTGACCAAGTTCACTGATGACTGCAAGCTAGGAGTTATTATCAACTCCCCAAGTGATGCAGATATCCTATAAAATGGCCTCTCTGAGACAAATGACTGGTGTCAGAACCATGGCCTGAAGCTTAACACCAAAAAATGTGTTATCATCCCCTTTGGAAAGAACCTCAGTTCCCATGAATTGCCACATTGATGGGAGTCCACTGAACACTGAAGGGGCCATAAGAGATCTGGGCACCCAGGTCGACAGCCACCTCACCTTCGACCACCACATTGCTACTGTGGTCAGAAAGTCCTTCTGCATGGCACATCTTATAGCCAAAGGTTTCGCATCCAGGAAGAAATAGGTTGTCATCCCTCGCTACTCATCCCTCATTAGACTAATCATCGAATATAACTCCCCATTTGGCATGTACCTGACCAGACACCTACAACAGCTGGAGAGGCCACAAAAGTACCTCACAAAAAGGATCCTAGGCCTTAAACACATGTCCTACATGGACAAACTCAAGAAACTTCAACTGTTCTCAGTCTCTTATCGTCTACTTACGACACAAGTGCTCCTCAGCAATTACATTTTGCTTGCTGAGCACACTCAAGCAAATCTGCAGTCTGCAGCTACCACTCCACCCATATAGTATAAGAAGGAATCAGTACTGCAAACTAAACAAGGATATACATTTTGAGCCTCAAGAGCAGGAGCACACTCAAACAAATCTGCAGTCTGTGGCTACCACTCCACCGATACCGTATAAGAAGAAATCAGTACTGCAAACTAAACAAGGATATACATTTTGAGCCTCAAGAGCAGGAGCACACTCAAGCAAATCTGCAGTCTGTGGCTACCACTCCACCCATACAGTATAAGAAGGAATCAGTACTGCAAACTAAACAAGGATATACATTTTGAGCCTCAAGAGCAGGAGCACACTCAAGCAAATCTGCAGTCTGCGGCTACCACTCCACCCATACAGTATAAGAAGGAATCAGTACTGCAAACTAAACAAGGATATACATTTTGAGCCTCAAGAGCAGGGTCAGTCCACCCAGGCATTCTACTTGTATGTTTTATGAGAGTGAAGCTATTACATTAGCAGTATTTCTTAGTAGTTCTCAGCTTGCTAATAAAACTGACTGTTGTAGCCTTGTGTCCTCCCCCCCGCTAGTACAGTAATCCTAACTGTCCAATAGACAGTATACATTTAGTTCACATTCCTGTGACTAAATTAACCATCAAGCAGCCCTCTCAGTGCTTTCTGCCTTAGTTTATATCACTTGGAGGCCCACCTGTTTATTTGCATCTCTATACATTCCCCTTCATTGCTAATGTATCTCCCTACTCTAATCTGTGCACAAACTGGTTACTAATCAGCAAGTCAATGTGAAGACACACTACCAACCTTAATAAACTTTACTGTCTCTTCTCTCCTTTACTTTACAGGTAGTTTGAATTATTACTTACCCCTCTGTGGCCTTCACTGATTGCCTCTCTGGTTTATTTGCATTCCACCTGGTTTGCACCCCTTGTGCTATCTCCCTCCCCCAATACAAAGTCTATATTAGAATCCTGCTGAGCATGGAGCCATCTTTAAATTTCTAGTCTCCCACCAGGACACAAATGCTCCTCAGCAATTACATTCTGCTTGCCGGTAAGCCATTAGACCTCAGGAATTTGTTTTAAAAGTGTTCAGATTTGTAAAGTAATACTTACATTTTCTTTTGTCTTGGTTGGCTTTGCCCTGTTCCATTCGCCCTCGCTAACACTTGGGCTCTCTCTGCTCCCCTGCCCCCTATTTCCTCCCGCCCCCACTGCCTTTACATTTATAGTAATCACAGCCACACCTACAGCTCACCCTCACATCACCTCCACCAATCACAGCTCCTCAAGTCATATCACATTATACCACGCCAACTTGCTCCACACAAAATACTCCCAATTACTCTCATTCCCACTAGGCATTTTTTACATCACCCACACTATTTCCCCATCCACATATAGTGCAACCCTATAATTCCTATTCAGAACACCCCACCTAGAAACAACTTAAACTTTATAACCATGACTATCACGCAACTAAGTCTAGTCTGTCTTCTCATAATTCTTTTCAACACCACAAGTTATCACTCTAGCAATATCCCTAAACTTAGTAGCACAACACTGCATTATGCACTCTCATATACAGACACCATACATTATAATAATATCTGCCCACAGTTATTCAAGAACTACATAACGGACCAATTCAGGACTAAACACATATGCTCTCATTCCTACTCCAAAAAAATGCAATACTTTCTCACACTCCTCACCAAACTCTAACATCTGTACAACCATTTTAACTCCAGACTCACCATAAGTGGGGATATCCATCCCAATCCAGGCCCAAATCCATCCTGTCCAACTCAAACTGCTCCAACACAAATGTCAGAACATAACATCCCCACTTTCTTCATCTCTGGGCAAATCAACAACAGCAGCAAAACCAACCATCTTTTAATGCTAAATATTAATATTAGAAGTATCAAAAATGAAATATCTGAACTCCAGGCCACAATAGCACACTACTGCCCAGACATAGTTGCTTTAACAGAAACCTGGCTAAATAAAAACATAGCTAACTCAGAAGGTCTCCCTACCGGCTACAATATCATTAGACAAGACAGACCACTTCGTAAAGGAGGTGGAACTGCCTTACTGTACAAGTCAAACGTAACTGTCCGTCAATTACCAAACTCCTACCCCTCCCCCAATAATTGGGGCATACTTATCTCACAACTTCAACTTCACCCTAAAAAGGTCATCACCACAATTGTGATCTATATTCCACCTGGTAATACACCTGCTAGCCTTGAAGACTTCTTATCCTGGTGTTCTTCCACATACTCACAAGAAACCCTTATTCTGGGGGACTTCAACCTAGATTGGTTCACCTGTATATCAGAACCACCAAGTAATCTAATAGATCTCCATGGCTGCCAGCAGCTAGTCCACATTCCAACTAGATGTGATAAAAAATCTAAAAGGGAATCCATCCTTGACTGGGTCCTAACTAACAACCCCACATTGTACCCTCACACAGGCAGTCTCCCAGACACCTTAAGTGACCACAGCATAACATACTTTATACGTAGTAGAACAAGCATATACAAAACCACTAACTATATATCCACTAGAAACACAAAAAAATTCTCTCCTGAGGTCCTCAACACTTTACTCTGTAACTGTGACTGGAACCCCTTAAAAACCCTCCCACTTGACCAGGCTGTAGCATATTTCAACAAAGCATTTCTACAACACCTAGACACTGTCGCTCCATTGCGCAAAATCAAGGTTAGAACCTCTACAAACCCCTGGCTCAGTAAAGAAACCAAACAAATCCTCAAGTCCAGAGACACTGCTTGGCTTTACTATAAAAAAAACAAAGAAACACAAAGCCTAACTAAGTACCAAGAACTGTGCAACCGTGCAATAAAAATGCATTAGGCTGGACAAAAAATCATACTACACAGCATTGCAAACTAAATACCAACACAACTCACAAAAAAATTGGAAAAATGTAAACCAGCTACTAAAATCCACCCAAATGGCTACTCCAAACCAACCACCCCTGACACTAAAGTTCCCATCAAAACACAATTCAACTCCCACTTTGTGAACTCAATTATATCCTTAGTATCACAGGAGAGTTCATTCCTCCCCCCAACACAAATAATGCTAATACAAGCTTTACCCTCAAAACAGTTTCCACCACTTCAATCAAAAGCATGCTCTCCAAACTAAAAACCTCATCAACAGCAGCCAACCTACTCCCCAGCTATTTCTTGAAACTCACAGCAAATGCTATTGCTATCCCAGTCCCCACTCTCATAAACAGATCAATTGTTGAAAACTATGTGCCCAAACACTGGAAAATATCCTATGTTACACCCATACATAAAGGCAGGACCTCCACTGAACTTAATAACTACAGACCCATTGCTTTACTCTCCCCCCTGGCCAAAATCCTAGAAAAATGCATCCATACCCAGATGCTAAACTATCTCCTAGACAGCAACATCCTGTCACCTACTCAACATGGTTTCAGACCTGCCCATAGTACCACTACAGCCCTCCTCTGCTTCACAGACACAGTAAACTGTCTAAAAAATGAAGGCCTACAAGTGTCAACTCTTTTTTGGATATGTCCAAAGCATTTGACACAGTCTCACACCAAATCCTGCTAAACAAACTAAACCAATATCATCTATCAAATTCCACTCTTACCTGGTTCAAAAGCTACTTATCTGACAGGTACCAAGCTGTGAAATGGGAAAATTCTCTCTCTCCTCAGCTGCCCATAACTATGGGAGTCCCACAGAGTTCTATCTTAGGACAACTACTATTTGCAGTCTTCACAAATGACCTCCATACCTCTACACAGCATGCATCTATAATTCAGTATGCAAATGACACTACCTTAATCTGTGCTGCACAAAACATTCCCACCCTCCTGCAAACAACTCAACTAGCATTCTCTGACATTGAAAACTACCTTACTAAAGCCCAACTTATCCTCAATCCAAAGAAAACTCAGCTTATGATTATAACCAGTTCTAACAAAAACACTAACAGTCAATTCACTATCTACTCCACTAATGTTACTCCAATTGCTCCAGTGGCACAGGCTAAGCTATTGGGAATAACCATAGACTCCCACCTAAAATTTGATAGTCATCTCAACTTAACTATTAAAAAAGTACATGCCAAACTGGGGTCACTCTACCGTATCAAACCATTTCTTACCAACAACACAAGATCAGCCATTGCTCGCTCCCAGCTTCTATCCACCCTTCTCTATGCATCTCCCATTCTGACTAATCTCAACAAAACTGAACTAAGCAAAATGGAAGCCTGCTATAACAGAATTGCCCGCTTTGCTGCAAATTGCTCATATAGAACTCATCACTGTACTGCTTTGAGACAGCTCCACTGGCTTGAACTGCCCAAACCTCCTAACCTACAATCAGCTATGCCTCTATCATTCTATCTATTACCTCCCCAATAAGTGTCCTGCCCTCAAAAACCTAGTACAACATCACTCAGCCAAAAGGCCTCTTAGATCATCAAGCAAACTACTACTAGAAGTCACCAACAGCTACAATAGCTTTGAAGATGCACTATATAGTAGTTCAGTGGCTAAAAAAATTGAACTCTGTCCCTACAAGCATTCAAAACACATCATCCAAAGCATCCTTTAAAGACCTCATCAGGCAACATCTCAAGGAAAGTTGGCAGTGCCATGATTGCTCCCCAGGCTAGTGAAAGCAGATAACACATACATACAAAATCTAGAGCACTTGATAATAGTTTTCAATCTTACTCACAAACACTGACTAATCTACAATGTATGTACTGTACCTGTGTACTATGTATGTATTCTGCCTATGTTCCAAATTTCAGCTGTACACCAGAAATCTATTAATTACCTTTATTTTTAAAATTAATATTTTTTTGTTTGTTCTCTCCACTGTAACTGTTTATGTGCCGCATACCACTGTAAAAACATGTCTCCTGTAATTTGTGTGTATACTGATCAAGTCTAAATAACTAAATGTGTTTGTTAATTTTTCTTTGTGGAGCTTTTCTCCCCGGGCCTCTGGTGAAAAAGGGCATTTTCGGCTCAGTCAGACACCCCTGGTTAACAAATGTAAAATAAAATAAAAATAAATAAATACTTAGTGGTGATCTCTGCTTGACTTACAAAGTCATGTCTGACCCAGCCCTACTTGAAATGTTACACCTAAAGAAATCCCACAACCTCATCACCACAATTAACAGAACATGCTGGAGGGACAGGTTCATCTCCCAAAGACTGCCCATACTCTGGAATAAGCTTCCCATTCATGTCAAGCAGAGCACCTCACTGGCCCTCTTCAAGAGAAATCTTCACAAACGGATGGATAACAGAAAGTTCGCTCCTGGGATCATTCCAGTTGCCCTACTGAATATGGGCACTGTGAACTAACATTGGGTGGCACGGTGCCTGGACAATTTTTTTGGGCTAGGCTTGTAAAGGCTCCAGGGCCATTAGCCTAGTACACACCTATGAACCTAATAACAGGCTCCAGTAAATCCAACCATGATATTAAGTTTCTTTTTAGAAATGGCAAGGCAGCATTCGCATTTTTAGTTGCATGCATGGTACTTCTTTACTTGAACAAAATATTTCCTATTGACATTGCAGGGAACTTTTCATTTTGGTACATGGATTTTGCTGCTTTGCTAAAATTCTGTACAATTCACACTGTCAACCCCAGCACTGGTGGAGAAATGATGGGATAATTAAAATGTTTTACACCATTCTGTTTTATCTGCTTTATAAAGGTGGTTCTAAAGTCTTCTGATGTTAACTGCAGTCTAGTCTGCTGTCTCTCACAATTTGTTAATGAAAGTTATGTCCTGAAAACATTGTCCTCAACATGACAACTGTTTTCTCTAAGTAGTTGATTGTATGCAAACCACTTCAGGCCTATCTGAATTTGCAGCCACTGTTATAAGAAGCACACTGTCCATGGACCACAAAGTCTGTTAGAGACTTCATTTTTGCAGTGCCAAGGTAGCTCTCATAGAGCATTGTGTGCGTTTGGGAGTGTATTTCTTTGGGAATGACTACCCTGGACCCACACAGTGACACACCTTACAAACACTATACAGTTCTTTTTATTGTTGCAAAAGCTAGATAGAGCTTATTGTCCCTCTTACACTTTTGCTTTTCTTTCAACACAAACACTTGGGACTGCTCAGGAGCAGCATTTCAGACCTCTCTTCAAATGTTCAATTGATAGTAGGCACAGTGCCACCAAGGATAGGTAGTGCCATAATTCTAATTGGTTATTAGTGCTGAGAAACTGTCATTTCATATGGTAACCTATAGGGACAGCCATCAACAATAAAAAGTTGTGCAGGTTATTATTTTATGCATGTTATTTATTTATTTATTTGTTTGTTTGTTTGTTTGTTTGTTTGTGTATTTATTTCAATTTGTTAACATGGGTAAAACATTAATTCCAATGGAGCTTCTCTATGTTCAGCCCAGAGCATTTTATTTACTGCATTTGTTAACTGGGGTAGTCTGACTGGGCAGAAAGCTACCCCTTTTCACCAGAAGCTTGGAGAGAAAAGCTCCAGAAAAATTCCAGTGTTACATAAAGAACACAGTAAACAGAGGTAAACTAGCAATCAACAAATATATAAACCTGAAACATATCATCATGAATTAATAGTAACATCATGTAATGCGCTATGATTGTTTTACCAGGGAGAAAAGCTCTGAAAACAAAAACATCACATAAGGAATATACTAAACAGAGGTAAACAAGTAAACAACAAACATACAACATTTAAACAGAGGATCATTAATTATTAGCAGCAGCATCTAAAGAGCTATGAAACAAATTTGGAAATGAACTTAGTAGAAGGAGAGAAAGGGAGGCAGATGGAGGATTATTACATTGTCCATGCAATAAATTTGAGTCACAGTACAATGCAATAAACAAAACGTTCATACACAAGCTTAATACTGAGTGCAATATGTTAATTTGTAATTAGGCATTATTTAAAAAAAATTACATTTGTAAAGGAAGAAAAAACAAGTCAGGGACCAGAGTAGGTGACTGACAGGTAGAAAAGCGAAGAAAGGAGGAAAAGGGAGAAAATAAAGAAAATTAAATGCAGAGAAATTAAATATCTCAACTATCTAATCAAAGACATTTAGTTTTTGGGGAGACTATGGGCCAGATTCCAAAAGAGTTGCTCTAAGTACATGTATGTCCTGATTCTGGAAGACCATCTCTCAGTATAAGTGACTTACTTCAGTTTAGGGACCAGATTCCAAAATACTTGTTCTCAGCCTGCTGTCTGTGTAAGTTGTCACACTGAGAGCAAGTCTTTTGGAATCGGGGCCTATAGTGTTTAGATAAAGTTCATTTTACTTTTGCTCTTATTAAGGCACTTACACTGTGCAACTTTAATTAGGAACATTTTGAACCGCAAGCAGCATCTGAAGTAGAAGTCGACTGCCTTGAAGTTAGATAGAAGGGAATGCTCCAGCTGCAGGGCAAGAAATCAAACACTGCAGTATTAAATAAAATATGAATGCACCCCCTAAAACAGGGATCAACAATGAAGTCTTTTGAGGGAGTAAAGATAAAAAACAACTGTTGGCAAGAATTTGCTACCATAAATCCTCCATAGAGATGCTGGTGAAACTTTTAAATGTTATCACTACCCCATCAGATATGACCCTGTTTTTTGACATCATAAAGGCTTGCTTGCAACATCTATTTATTTCCATGCTGACCCACTCTGTACTTCAATATTCGCTCATATTGTCAAAAAAGGATGCAACAATCAACAAGAATAGTTCACCAGCCCAGGAAAGAATAACAACTGTGAAACAGTTTAGATTTTGGCATCTTAATCATGGTATCCATTTTACCTGGTGATCCCCAGTTTATGTCACTCAATAATATATATACATTATAGGTCTTCAGTGAAAATGTCACACTTGTCTGTAGTGACTTGAAGTCTATACTCCTTTAGCCTGTCTAGAAACAAAATGGTCCTCACCACCATGGCTTATCACCTCTACATCAATCCAAGTGCATTGTAATTTTGGATCCCTTGTAATGATTGGCCTACTGGCTTTTGCCTTACAGCTGGTATAGACAGCTCACCAAAAAATCAGCCTACTAGAACTGAACAGCCTTTTACAGAGTTAATAGTCAGAAATTATTTTCAGGTTTTGTTCAAACTCCAGTGATAGTGTGATTGTGCTATGTCAGTCTTTCTCTCCCAGCTCCAGTTAGGGATGTTGCCCTGGATAATGGGTATAGTGTACAGCACTGGATGCACAGTGACTTTAAATTCCCAGTAAGTTTAGTTCTCCCCTAAATTACCTTTCCTCAGCATAAGTACAATGGTGTTCCTCACTCACCTTTATACCTTAGATCTCAGTGCATAGGGCAACTTTGACTTTATGAAACCTGGAGGCAGCATTATTTTTCAGCCCAGGTTTGGTTTAATGTTTTTCACTGAGCTCATTTCATTTACAAACACTGGTTTGGAATCTGCTAACAACTGTATTAGTTTTCAGATGGGCACATCTCAATCTCTCTCTCTCTCCCTCTCTGCTGACATTCAACTTGCAGTTTCTTTATAGGGTATAAGTTAATGTTAGCCTTGCTTGTGACAGTGGTATAGAGGAGTAAAGCCCTAACTAAGGCCTAGACAGCCCAAGTTTGCTTTGCAACTCAGGACCTTGACCGCACAAGCAGGGAGGGTTGGGCATGCCCATGCTGGGGAGGCCTGGGAGGGGGATGATTGCTCCAGCTGGCTCAGACTACTGCTCTGCTGGCTGAGCCTCCCCTTGAGGGCAGAGGCATGCCAGGATGCAGGCAGCCAGTGCAGGGAGGATGTGGGTGTGACCACCCAAGATGGTGATAATCACCCTCGTTGACATATGTGGAGAAGCACGTATGTGTGGACAAATGTTCATAGGCAATTCTTGAGATGAAGAAAGTGCGCTCATCACCACCAGGGCAGGGGTGAGGCCATTCACAAGAAAAATAACCTCCGAACTGAGATGATGGCAAAGACACAAGTAACCCCAATTTCTATTTGTTTGATGCCTCCCCAGATTAGTTTTTCCCCAGTAGAAATTGGGGCATCTTATCACTGATGAATGAATGAGCATTCAGTATAGGGGGAGACTTGGTGACTGGCAGGCAATGGGGAGAAACACACTACAAAAAAGCTTAAACTTTGTCCCTTTCTATGGGTATGTCTTAAAATATTGTCTTACAATTTTACACATAAATAATCATTGCAGCACAAAGCCTGTACCTCACAACTCCAGGTCCTAGTTTACCTGTTCATTCCATTTCTCTATTGGGTTTCTCCATTTTATCTAGTTTTCTCTAAATTCCTAAAAACATGTTGTTGATTGGTTAATCTAAAGTACTTATATAATTATATTCACTTTTGGCATTGGGGCCCAAAGCATGACCAAAGAGACCATCATGACCAATTTGCTCAACTGGTTAACAAATGACATAATGCAGACCAGCGTCTAATGGCTTCCTATTGAAATCTTGGCACTCGTAAAGCAGAGTGCCGACAGACTGAAAAAAAGATTGAAAATCCAGGAGAAGAACAAATCTCAAACATCGCTCTTCTCTATTAAACATTTTTTTTTGCTGGGGGACCAAGCCCCCCAGCACCCCTAATGTGGGGGGGCAAGCTCCCCTCACCATTTGAACGTATATATATTCCAATTCAAAGTTCACCGTACTGTGTAGAAAACTGAATGTTCCCAGAAACATCCATCTTGGACTTGGTATATGTAAGTCCATTTTTTTCATCTGTTCAGTATCCGTGGTAGCAGGTCCGAACATTTCAAATGGTCACCAAGTCTAACTCTATTTTCTGGCTTCACCCTAGCCATTTCTTGGCTAATCAAAATAATATTTCAAACATTGTTGATCATATCATGTAATTGTATGAATATTAAATCATTCTTTTCATTTACAAAGTCTAGCTGTGGTCTAAATAATCCAGAACAATTTGCTTTGCAACAACCATTGTTTGCAGTTTTTTTTTCTTGTAGTACCTGCTACCTTATTTAATCAAGAGATTCATTTTATACACATTCTTTTTATTGCAACTCTGGCATCTTCTACAATAGATGTTTGCAGCCTGTGATTCTGGAGTTGCATGAGGCTCTGTCATTCAGTTAATCACTTAAAATGTTTCTAAGAGAAGCATTTCTAGGATAATTCAGCATTGTTAAAATGTTTATGTATAACTTGCTTGCTGACATCAGGTAACAAAATGTTTTTTTAATTAAAAATTAGTATGCATATATCTGTTCTGCTACATAGTTGCTTAACAGAGAATGGTATCCATTGTGATTTGTACAATATTTGGTTATGGTATGAATTTTAAGAAATGTCTTTTACATAGATGGCTTCTGTTATACAGTCTTCATGAGTCTATGGAACATATTTCCACACCTGAAGGAATCTGTTTTGGGGGAATCAGAAGACAGTTTATTAAGTGAGCAATCACATCTTGTTGCGACCCCCAAATATCTCTGCCATCTTTTTCATTTAACAGTACTATATTCACAGTTTGTTCTAATGTTAAATTGTTTTGGGAAAGTAGCTTATTTTCTGTCAATTTACAGTACTTTCTACACACACGTCTGTCCATACCTTTCAACCTCTTAGTACAAGAAATCCGGGCAAAGCCTAAAAGAATGGGGGAACAAAGACCCCAAAATAGGGGCAGACTTTAAATATTGCTCTTATAAACTTAGAAAGTTACTAGAATAACAGGTTTTGTGTTATCATGCATTTTCTGAAGGATATAAAGTCTGAAACTCAAATATATACTATTATTTAGTGATGTTAATCTTTGGTAACTTGCCAGAAAATCACAAATTTTATAAGGAACAGACCCAAAATATGAGGCAAAAATCTGGACAGTTGAGAAGTAGGAGTCTGCATCCTAATGCTCAGTCTGCATGGTCTTTTAATTTCTTTTGTGAAACCTCAGCCCTTCTGTGTTTGTCAAACATTTTAAAATCATCTGTATTTGCAAGCTGGGTACCATTTCTTTGAAAGATTTTTCAGATGGCTTAAGTTGTTCAACTATGTTGCATGATGGCATGACACGAAGACTCTTTTACAAATGGACTCTTTCATTATATATAATAAAACTGAATATGCCCTGTAGCTCAGAACATTCAACAGAGGTTGCCCAGTCCACTTCAGTAAGGTCAAGCACACTCAAATGTCTTACATATCCAGCCATCTTGTTACTAATATATAGAGACTTACACTCTGTTCCCAGCACAGCCACAACCACATTATTATGTAAACAGCTCTCATACCTGCAGTTGAAAGGACTGATATTCTAGCACTAATGAGCACACTGAACAGATTCTCTCCCTTTTAAAAATACTCTCATTCACTTCCTGTTCTGCTTACTGTACAAAAACATGAAGAGCTCTGTCTTAAAATGCTTCACTTGTAGTAATGTGTAATAACCACACTGAACTTTTTCAACATATTGGTCATTTCAGTAAATTTTCAGTAAACTATTACACTGGTAAAATATAAATAATAATATCTTTTTCATAAACTGAGTTTGCCTTGCAGACGTATTTCTGCATGCACACCAGCATACACACCAGTCTTCCTTCAGGGTGGCAAGTGAACTTTAAGAGTCTTTGGGTGGGTGGAAGCAGGAAGTGTTAGCTTATAGGGAAAGGTTATAAGAAATGAAGTAGTTAGCTGGGGTGGGATAGGAAGGTCTGTGGGTAGGCTGGTCTCTTTGGCAATGGTGTTTGTAGCACACCTATCCTTCTCAAACCCTTTTCTTGAGTTATTATTTCTGGTAAGAATTTTGGATATTGGTTTGGGAGGTGTAAGAGGGGTCCACTTCAGTGAAGGAGACCCCACTTTTCTCCCTTTCTATCTGGCTATATATATATATATATATATATATATATATATATATATATATATATATATATATATATATATATATATATATATTTATATATATATATATATATATATATATATATATACATATATATGTGTGTGTGTGTATACATTTACTTTGGATTGAGCAGAGGCACACTATTCCCAGGGTTGCATGACTGTTACAGTGAGTAGCTGGTTTAACATTACTTTAGTACTTCTGTGTAGAGAGCAGCTTAATGTTATAATTGTAATAAGTGTATTGCTAATTATATTCTTGCTTTAATGTCCTGTACTATGATTTGCTATGTGTTTAGTGTAAATATAAGTGATTACTACACTGGGCACATCGGCTGTTTGTTCTGGTTTATTGTGTTAGGGCAGGAGTAAATGGGAAAATATATTTATGATTATTTTAATCTGCTTATATTAATTTCATTACCGCTAATAATCAAATTTTAATGGCTAATTTGTTTTGTTTGCATTTATGTTTTTAGAAATCAATACTAGATAAAAATGGTTATGACACGAGGAATGAAACAATAACAAAACTTCTTTAGCGTATATTTTATTTTCAGTAAAATTTAAAATCTTAAGCCTTAGAGGCTTTACTGAAAATAAAGTATATGTTAAAGAACTTTGGTTATTGTTTCATTCCTCGTGCCATCACCAGTATATTGGTTTTGTTTGTGGTTTCTATACTGGTTGAAGTGTTCCTGTGAAAAATGGTTATGAGACTTGCTCTGTCCAATCAGCAGTAGTTTTGTCATGCAAACACTAATGATGGCATGGCATTACAAGCAGATTCTAACCACGAACTTCAGCAAATGTTCAGGCAATGGAATATAAAATCTTCTGATGACATACAGGATGAAACTGAGCACAGACATGACAGCTGTCATGGCAGTGAATGGGGGATATTGGAAGAAGCTGACAACTGAGAGAAGAAAAATAGTGGAACAGGTTAATAGTTTAAGGTATCATGGGGAGGTTGAGGAGAAGGGAAATCTGAAGGAGGAGGTCAGAGATAGAATCAGTGGTGCTGCAGACGATTGGCACTGAATATGTGGTGTAGTGTGTGACAGAAGAATTCCAACAAAGCTGAAAAGCAAGATGTACAAAACAGTGGTGGGATCAGTACTACTGTATGGCACAGAAAACTGGGCAATCAAGGCAAAGCAATTGAAGAAGCTAGTGGAGATGGAGGTGGACTGTCTGAGAAGGATGATAGGATGCACACTGTGGGACAGATTAAGAAATTAGGGCATCAGAGCAGAAGTCAAAGTAGCTCCTGTTGTAAAGAAGGACAACCAGAACAAATTACAATGATCTGAGCACATGAGTAGTAAAGGAAATGATGATTTAGTGTAGAAGATTTGGAAGAGACAGAAAGAAGGCAAGAAGAAACACAGCTATCCAGCAAAGAGATGGAAGAATTGCATGAAATAAGACCTGCGACAGTCAGTCATGACTGTTGAAAAAGGTAGGTGTGCCTCATTGAATCAAGAGAGATGGCGACAGTTATCAAAACATCCCTACTGCATGTAGAAAATGTGAAAATAGGGCTTGATGATGAGGATAATGAAATTAGGGACAATTTTTAAATATTACTCAAATTTACTTAAAAAGTTGTTAGAACAACAAGCTTTGCATCAACATGCATTTTCCAGACAACAAGAAATATGAAACTCTCAGTCATTTACTAGGAAATACATTTTTTATGAGGGACATAGCAAAAATATTAAGCAAAATAATGAATGTTCTGCAAAATCAGGGAGATATGACAGCTATATCAGGGAGAAAATGTCCATGTAATGAGTCTAGAAGGGCTATAAGAATACCAAAAACAGCTATATAAAAAATGTGATATGAAGTGACTATACAAAACACAAAGTATGTGAAAATCAGCAAGAAGACTAGATGGCAGCTAATGGGTAATGGGATGCACAGAGATATACACTGATAGCAGAAAACAGATATTAAGTTCATTATGCACAACCTTAATGAAACTGCATCTTCACTGATGCACACAACCCTAGATGTACAGTGTCCACAGAACAAGGCAGTCCACATGAATGTCTGCCCACTACGGTAAGGCAGTCAATCAAAAGTCAAAACATCAAACCAAGCACGTAGTATAAATGTAGAAGCAATACTAAAATACATTCATTTTCTGTGTCAGGAAGCCCCCACATTTCCTGGTACAAGCGGTTGTGCCTACCTGCTCCCTCCTGCTGTGCTCTTAGGCTACTTCATTCCATTAGGGAAGTAAGATATTGCCAGCCTCTGGCTAATGACTTCTGTGATGTAGAATCCGTGCCAAAACATGGTCCATTATGTAATGGAGAAGGGATATAATTATATGAATTTTAGGAGCTTAACGAAAGACAACAGAGTATACAAAGGCAACGTTTTTTCAGAAAAATTAATGCACAAGAATGGGGTATAACATGAAGGTAGAGGGCAATAGCTGAAAGGTACTCCAAAGAAATATTTTTTTCCTAAAAAAGGTGAGTGGATTACACACTTAACACCCTATCTTAGGAGTTACATGTTTATACTGATGGAATTCATGAAAATGTGACCTCAGCACAAGGCAACACTGATATGCAGTTGGATGTAGAATACAACTTAAACGGTATTGAAGGATTATCCAAAAAGGAAAGAAATGGATTGAATGGGGTACAAATTCTGCTACAGGACACAAACAAGCAGTAAGATGTCATAGACGTTTTTATTAAGTACTTTTCGTCTCACTAATAGTGAGACTTCCTCAGATAACATTCCATACTCTCTTGCCATTCTTATATTAAAACCAACCAATCAGTTTAATGCAATAACGTGTTAACCTGTTGGTGTATCAAGTTTACCGGTTTGTGGATTGAATGGACAGAAGTGGTCCTGATCTGCATTCGGAGTGCATGTTTTTGTATAATATTGAATACAACATTTGTCACTGATTTCTGTTTCCTGATGGACATACTCAGTTTCCTACTTTTACTTTCTCACCTTAGAATCTCATCCCAGTCTTCTCCTTCTTGCCTTCCTGCCTATAAAATGCACTGTCTGTTAGGGTTACTGCCCTGCATCTCTCCATCTCTGTCTCATCAATCTGTACATTTGGATCAACTGGTACATGCTGACTCCTACTGTCCTCACTGAGGCATCCATTTCCTTGTTGTCTTGAAACTCATACATACTTAATACAATTTTACATTTTCTTTAGCTTTGCTGTCATTTAAAAAAAAAAAAAAAAATCAGATTTCTTTTGTTCTTGATTTCATCTATGTGGTGCAAGTATTTGTTGTCTTTATTATATTGAAAAACATATTGCTAGTCAGTTTTATTGGCCTAGAGGGATAAAACCCAGACTACAACCCCATGTGACCAGAGTTCAAATAGCAATTAAGGCAATTGCTGAAGTTGGCACTGTGGAGAGAGCAGTGAAAAGGTTCACTTCTCTTCAGGGTAGGGTATAGAGCACATACCTTGGGTATTGACAATGAAGAAATTTACCTGACTACCTTGACTGGTAAGGAAGTCTGGATGTTCTGATGGCTTACATCACTTGCAGAAGAAAGTGGTATCTATTGATAACGCCCATTTCATGATGTCTTTGAGAGCACCATACTAGGCGTGCATGCAGTAGCCAGGGCTTAAAATAAAATTCCTGCTTCACCTTGTATGGCAGCACAATTCCCAGCATCTCACCCCCCCCCCCCATGGGAATGACTGGGTTAAGTTTTCTCACTCCAAAGAGAAAACCAATGGGTTTATGAGGTGCTCCAGGAAAGACATGAAGACAAAAACAGGTCCATGAGGTGGTCTAAGGAGGAGGCTTGGTAGTCAAAATAGAATGGGCCCCCAAAATATTGCTATACACAAGAAAAAGTGCTGAAGTCCAACAAGAATAAAGATTCCACAACAAAATGAATCACCTAAAAAGGTACTCTGTAATAGCGGTGATTATTATATTATTTAACACAGCATTTGAGAAATGTCAAAATGCCTTTCTATATATTGAAGAAATTATTCAGATTCTTACATATTCAAATGACTTCAGGAATATTATTAACTGAATCATGTGAAATAAAAAATATTTAGTAACCCTCAAAGCCTAAAAATCAAAAGACATCAGTGACGTTTTATATAATTTCTAGTATCTTTAATTTTAAAAGAATAGTCTCAGTCTCTGTCTCCAATACCATTACACCATAAAGGACATGAGACAGGAGTATCACGGCATGGTACCACCCTGATGGTAAAGAGACTTTTTCCTTCTTGTCCCCTACCTTTTGTTCTTTGACACACCGTGTATAGCATTATCAATGTGACTCATGTTCATGCATTTGCATATGATCACCATTGGCTGCTAACTATCTGACAGTAAACCCACTGTTTCTTGCCCATGTCTGATTCCCTTGACATCTACTGGAAACTATTTGCAAGGTAGATGGAAACATATGCACTCCTCCAGAGAGAAGAAGAAGAGCCAGCAAGACCAGCCTTTATCTCCAGTCTACTTACTCCTGATACCCTCTATTATCCAACTCATAAAATAAAGTTCCTAGCCAATTTCCAGACCCTCCCCCAGACTTATGTTTAGGAGTTAAAATTCCCAAGCAAGCCTAGCAGCTCTGATCATTTATTTATGACAGACAATTGCTACTTCAAAGCATTGGTAAGGCAGGCCATACTGCATTAATTCAAACTGCATGAGCTATAAAAACAACATCTTGTACAGACCTGCAAGATACTGTTACCATGAACATGTACTGAAGAAGATGGGAGTTTGTGCAAATATGTAAAAGTACAGAATACGTGTTTTTGCAGTATGGCAAACCTCCTCCCCCATACTTGCATATTTTCACTGTTTGCTCATCTCAGAGAAAAAAGTAATCCTTATTATATTCCTACTGAAAGATGACTCCAACTCAGAGAAAAAGTGATCATTCAGAGAACATGAAAAGAATGATTGCTGTTTTTCCATTACCTATTGATCTTGAAGCAACACTAAAATTTATACCTCAAGCCTCAATGAATCACTACAATGAAAAGTAAGCAAACACATGACAGGAAAAAACATTTGAGCCTCAATGCTTGAGTAAATAGAAAATGCACAAGGTGAGTACAAACTATTCCATGAAAACTACCTGTAGTATTTCATTATGGTCTACAGTTAATAGTAACATTTCACTTGCCAAAAATGACAGTATTTCTAGTCCCTGTCTTTTATTTAATTATTTTTTCAGCAACTAATGCTTTATAAAAGAATTTCACTCAAATTGTTATGTGTGCTTCACTGCACTTTACTGACCTCATCAAGACACAACTCTCAAGATATAAACTATTAGTACCGACTAACAGTGGTGCTGCAGAAACTGCGGTAGAATTCAGAAAACATTCCTACATCATGCTAAATTAATCTGCATGATGTTTATCCAGGCACAGTGTGTGAGTGATTCATAAATACAAGCTCCATGAGGCAGGCAAGCCAAATGACACTGTTGGGTACAGTATATGCTGCTGACTATATAATGGCATGATAATGAGCAACATTACTAAAATGAGCCTCTTGGTGTATTTGGTGTATGCCACTGAGGCATAACACAATGGCAGATTGATTCATAAAAGTATAAATGTTGTGCAATGGGACTGCACTGTAGTATGTTTGCACTCAGCCAACTGTTCATGCTCAGATTAAGGACATCACTATAGAATGTTAGGCGTATATCTGCAGGAGGATCTTTTGGCCATTACAGTACCAAGTGATGAGCAATGTCACCCCCAGAGGTGCCTGATCATCTGACTATGCTTCACATTTTGTGGAGTCCACAACACTGATATTATGGATGGGTACCATGTAGACAGGGACACTGTTCAAAAAATGCTTGCCATGTGTTAACCTCATCCGCAACCCCATGGAAGCCATGGAGTATGTATCCCAGTGGAAACTAAGGTATGTGTTTATTTACATATATTAGGTACATAGACTTTTCAATTACCTACTGGGGACACTGTGTGGGTATTTCAGGCATCTCCCTCAAGAATATTCCATTCCTTTCTTAATGCCATGCTTTAGCATGTGGAGGAGACAAAACCATGCAGAATTTCCATGGTATAGCCATTTTCCTGAGGTACTGGGGCCATAGACTGTAACCACATTGAAATAAAGGCCCAGCTGGTGAACTTGGAAGGAGGTATGTGAACCACTAAGGTTATCACTCACATCAACTGCCATGTGGTTAATAATGCACAAGTTATCATCTATATATGTGTAGGCCACCCAGGTAGTTATCATGACTGTCACGTGTGACACATCTCTGACTTGTATCAAAGTTTTTTGAGGGGTGATGTTCCCCAGGATCATCTTTTTGGTGATGCTGGATATGCCCTTGAACCCTAGTTTATGACACCTATATGAAAATCACAAAATCAAACAGACCAGGAGTATAACCATGCTCACTCAAAAACAAGAACTTTATTGAGTGAGTATGTGAGCTGCTGAAGGCATGCCTCCACTGTCTGGATTCATCCTATAGTACCCTGCATTATCACCCTGGCATGTGTGCAAAAATAACATTTGTGTGTACAGTGTTACACAACATTATATGTAAGATGTCCACTTGCAGAAACAACACACCAGGCAGTGGACACTGAGTCAGATGAGGAGTCAGTGGAGCAACCAGCAACAGGGGATGATCATGCCATGCTCTGGCTGACACTGTATGTTGTGGCAATAAGAAAGATGCAGAAGCTTGCACTTCACTTCAAACCATAACAGACAAGAGTAAAGCAGATACAATGAAAGTGAAGCATGCAAAAGCAAAGCCAGGCTGTGGATAGCCATACATAGGCTGACCATGCTGTGCCTCAGACAAGTAGTAATGTACAAAGGGCAGGGCACAGTTATCATAATTTGCACAGCTGGGAAAGGGAACATAGGAGTGATTATCTTTCACAGTAAAATGAATGAGTGCTGAAGATTATGAAAGTGAAACATGATGTTCCGTGTCCTGTCAGTATTGGGGGGGGGGTTCTAATATAAAACTCTTCATGATGTTCAGTGTCAGTGGAAGAGTGTGTGTGATGTACTGGGGCCATGGTGGTGGGACTAAGGGTCTGCTGGGTTACAGCCTCAGCAGTGGTTGCAGCATTGTGACTTGATGAAATGGACAGGTCCAAAGTAGGCATGGCAGAGGTTTTAGCATCCCATGCATGCCCCTTCCCATGAGACCTGGTTCTTCCAGAAGTTGCACCGCATATACCATGACCCTGACTAGATGCTGTTTTGTTGTATGATTGGGAGCAATGTCTGCTATGAGACATGTTTCTGTTGACACTGCTATGACCACAGAAATATCCTCTCCTGAGTGCAGACACCTTAATAGCAGATGTAGCCAAGGAAGTGCTAGAACTAAGGGAGCAGGGTTTTATCCATGGCCACAATGGCTATCTAGCAGTGGAATGACTTCACAGACAGCCCTTCACCCCTGGCAGACAAACTTTAAAGGACATGGCACATTCCAGTATGTGACTGAGTCTATCCAAACAATCACACATACAGGAAATGTACTCCCATAAGTCATCATGCACACCTTACATCATCCTCACAAACTATGCCATGACTGTGATTTTAGTAGCCCATGCCTGCACAATAGCCCTGCACATATGCTGTCTTGTAGCCACTGAAACACCAACTTCAGGGTGGTGGTGGTGACCATGTCTCTAGCAAGCACCATCCTGTCCCTTGTATGGACATCTCTGACCATAGGTGCTAGGGGCAAATTCTAGCATACTTGCCTGACTGATAATGTCCATATTAACCTGTCCTCCCTGTGAGGTGTGGATATCCTGTGTATCCACAGGCATACAGATTGTGTCCATGGTCTCTTTAGGAATGCAGAGATAACTGCCTATGTCCAACACACACACAATCTAACACACACACACACAATCTATACTCCCTGACTGTGCCTGCTCATCCCCACCATCATTATCAGAAGTTTGGACTTTATCTCTGAACTGTCCAGATTTTCACAGAATGTCCACATTTTTGTGTTTTATTTCTGGTCTATTCCTTTCATTTGTAAGAGCAATATTGAAAAAATTGTGCATATTTTTTATTTTGTCCTCCCATTATTTATGGCTTTGTCCACATTTCTTGCTCTATTTGTCCTTTCCCTGAGATTTGTGTCATCTCAGAGTTAGTATATATAATTAGCAGGGCAGTGGGAGAAACAGCCCTTCTCCCAAATGGAAGAGTGCCTCCTACAGAAAAATGTTTTCTTTAATGTTTTTGTTTTTCAGTTTTGGCACATGCCTAGATACCTTATGTCTACTTTGTTTTATTGAAGTTTCAAAAGTTGGAAGTTTTGAAACTTCCAACACTGTAAATTAAGATCGTCATACAGTTCAGAGTGGGATATTTACCATTTTCCTCGCTGTAGTGTGATCTCAGAGTTGGTATATTTAAGTAGCAGGGGGTGTGGGGGTGTCCCCCACATGTGGGTGCAGGGAAGCATGCCCCCCTGCAAAAACTTAAAGGTAAAGTTTTTTACCAACTATGTCAGGAGAAGTAGGGCAGTGGATATGTAACATATGCCAGAACAGCTAGCTGGAATTTTGTAAAGAAGTATATGACATTTGTATATCAAACAGATATGTACAGATGCTTGTGTTGAAAAATGTATTTGTAAAACTCCTTGTGCTAAAAAGGGTCTATATCATGTAGCTGAATGCTTATTTAAACAAATACCTCATCAAACCATTTTCCTTGAACTGTCTCTTCATCAAAGTGTTCAATCGTCAAAATAAAAGTTATCAAAAACTTTTTGTTGGCCAACACCCGGAACTTAACTTGGTTTTATATTAGTATAGTACATCACAGAATGTGCAGTAGCAAGTCAAGCCTAAGCCCTGCCCCCCATCCAATAATCTGTGAAAGTAAAATAATATTTATACTGATGGCGGCATGACTATTACTTATCTATTAGTAGTTTACCCTTTTCCTAAATGTAGTGTAATCTCTGGTATATTTAATTTGTGGGGGGGGGGGCGGTGCAGGAGAGCCCCCCACAAAAGTGATGTAAAAAAAATAGTTACAGTTTTTAACATGCTTATTAAAAAGGCCACACCCACTTTTGCACACACTGGATTGCGAAGTACTAAACTGATACAAAACCTAAAAATATTACAATTAAAACATTTAAACTATAACTTTTAATTTTTATTCCAATAATTAAAAAGAATACTGAATTTTAAGCTTTAATAAAATGCTTAGGTGTTGTAGGTATTTTCATGTTCCGTAGCTGTTTAATGACATCAGAAGTAACATCTTTTCAAGTGGCCAACTAAAATTATTTGATAATATTATGTTTGACGATTATAGCCTTCGGCAAACTGGTAGTTCGTGCAAAATGGTACGATGAAGAGGTATTCGTTTAAATAAGCATTTGATTAAGTGATATACACCAGTTAAAAATTTACCAACAGTGCGCCCCACTGAACAGAAAAAGAAATATACATGTATTACTGTAATTGTTGAAATGTATATGCTGTAACAAAGGATACTGGAAGAGAAGAGGTTAATCACAGTCCAGCTGCAGCTAACATTGAAAAATGTTCTGAAATTAAATTACTGGGCCTAGGCCATAAAGTTATCTCACAGTTTTGGATGAAGCCATGTCTGTAAGACATATGGTTTGTTAGCCGCTGTAGGAAGAGCAGAAGTGTTAAAATAGTTTTACAGTTTCCACATGCTGCAATAAACTTTAGCACAAATTGAGATATTTATTGTATCACATATGTGCTAAATCCTGGCAGCTTCTAACCAAAGGTGTAGTATGGGAACCAGAAGTTATATGACCAGATGTATGTGATATAATTTTGTAATCCATCACTAAAAATGATGTTTGAATATTAGGTGAGACTGAAGTTTCAGGGCAGTCTGTTTTTGTAACCTGACAAGGAAGGTCTCCTCACCTACTTCATCTTGCCTTGCTCTAGTAAGTGAACCAGGGAATAGTAATTCTTTAGATCAGTCAGGAAAAATATAGTGAGATTAGTTAAGTATTGTTTTTCTGTATCTGTGCAAATATATTCATCTGTGTTACTTTAATATTTCTTGGGACTGAAACCCTGGCGTTTATTGTGCATATATATTTTGCAAATTGTCATGTTCTTTTATTATTTATTATTAAATATATTTAAACTTTTCATTGTGGCTGGTCCTTTAGAGCATATTTTAACCTTTAAGAGTACTCATATCTGTTTGGTGAATCTGTGGCCACTCCCGAAAGCCTTACTGCATTGGCCAAACGCTATAATTTGCATTAATATTAATTTCACTCAGTATAATTAGGCACCATTGTAAGAGCCTAAGAGTAGTTGGCTTTTGAGTGTCTTGTGGCAGTAACTACCGTATAGTCTGGTCAGAAGGGGGCATAGTTAGTAAATCTGTGCCAGCCTTTTCTAGGTGTGTGTGTGTGTGTGTGTGTGTGTGTGTGTGTGTGTGTGTGTGTGTGTGTGTGTGTGTGTAATCAAATCTCAAAGAGTGTGTGTGTGTCAATTGCTGAGAGCAGGGACACAAAACACTGATTTCACAGACAGAGTGGTGGAGGACTTGGCTTTGACACTTGTCTAGGGACTCAGGACTCAACTCTACAGCTGTGCCAGTGGTGAGGATTCAGGCTCCTTGATTACTGGTCCAGAGCAGGGATGTCACATACTGGTGGCAGTGGTGGGATATTAATTGAACTTGTGTAGCTTGTGGGCAGTTGCCACTGAAGGTGGTTGTAGTCTCAAGCAGCCACAAAGTAAACATACAGAGTTTCATTTTCACAACAGTTTTTATTTATTTTTTGTTAGTTTAGTTTAATCAGGGAAAGCATGTAAAGATGTCAGCAGAGGATTATGGCAAGCTGACAAAGAATGAGTTTGCCAAGATGTGCGAAGCCAAAAGACTGGTACATACCAACCTGACTTAAAAGAAAATTACTTTAGCCCTAGTTGCAGCTCAGATCTGCAACCAGGAGGATAACCAGTCTGATAATGGAAATTTGCAGCCCTCAGAAACAGGACAGTTCACCTTTTCCTTAGAGGACTTATAAATCTGTCTGGAGTTAAAGAGTCATGAACTGCAGGTCAAACATTTGGAATTAGAACCAGTACAGAGACTGTGGCATTTGGAGGCTGAAGAAAAGGAGAAACAGAATTAGAATCAACAGAGAGACAGTGGCATTTTGAGGCTGAAGAAAATGAGAAGCAGTGTCAACATGAGAGGGAGATGCTTACTCTTTGCCAGGGTCATGGAGGTAATGGGAATGGGATTAACATAATCCCAGAAGTAAGAAAGGACAGTAAATTTCTTCCACAATTTACAGAGTATGATAATTTTGATAGTTTTATTCATATATTTGAAAGAGTATATAAACAGTATAATGTTGACCAAGGGCTCTGGCTACGGTTCCTGACCCACTTACTCCATGGTAAAGCTGCAAATGTTGTTCTTAAATTGTCTGATATTGATTGTTTAAATTATGATAAAGTCAAACATTGTTTACTAGAATGCTTTAAGTCAACATCTGAACCTTACAGAAAAAAGTTTCTTGAGCATAGTTGCAAGGCAGATGCAAATGTGTGTGATTTTATTGCTGAGCTACGCACTTATTTTCATAGGTGCATGAGTGGGTGTCAGGTCACTACTTTTGAAGGGCTGGCAGAACTTTTGGTGAGGGAACAAGCCCTTTGCTCTTTGCCTGAAGATATGAGAATTTGGTTGCCAGACCGGGAGTATAACTGCAGTTGAACTGGGGAAAAACAGGAATCTCTACTTAGCAAGCAGGACATCACTGCAAAGGAAGAGTATACCCAGTGCTGCATACAGATATAAGGGAACTCATAATGGGCAGCCTAAACCACTGCAACAGAGTCTGCCAGTAACAGGGGAAGCCACTAGTTCGGTACACAGTCCAGGATCAAGGGTTAGATGTTTCAAATATAACCAGTGGGGCGATGTATCATATTGTTGTCCATGGAAGCAAGGTGTGGAACAAAAGGTGGGCTTGCCAGCAAGTGGGAATAACAGTATGCAGTTGTAAGTTGTCTGGAGACAACAGAGGTACCAAACTATCACCAGAGTTTATATTTGATCTTAGTGGATGGAAAACAGGCCACTGCTAAGAGAGACACAGCATCTGACATAACCATTGTAAAGCCTGCAGTGATTAAAAAGGAGCAGTACCTGCTTGGGCAGTCCACTCCAGTCAGAGCTTTAGGAGGGACCCTATTCCAAATGCCTTTGGCCAGTGTTCACCTTATCTGGGAGGGTAGAAAAGGAAGCAAGAAAGTAGGTGAGTTTGAGGATATCCCTACAGATATCTTGATAGGGAATGATCTTGATATTGCAGTACCCTGTGTGCATGCAGTTACACGCTGTCAGAATTAGAGACAGGCATGTGGGTCTGGTAGCATGAGGGAGACCAAGACAGATGCCATACTTGAAGCCAGGGCTGGTAAGGTGGCTATTTCAGGAAGGGAGCTACCCTGTAGCAGTGAGCCTGAAGGTGAGCATCAGCTATTGGTAGGTATTAAAGTTCCTTTGGACAGAGTGATTGCAAGGGCAGAGGTGAGTGGTAGTACCCAGGCTGACAGTTAGGCACCGATGTCAGAGGATACCAGACTTTCCATGGAAAGGGTGCTGGGAAGAGTTGCAAAGATAGAGTTGAGACAGGCTCAGCTGTTGGACCCTACACTAAGAGGCTTGAGTGAGGTAGGCAGGGGGGCACCTGATTCTCAAAGAAAAGAGGAGTCTATATACTGGCACAAAGGGTTACTGTATAGAAAGTAGACCCCTGAGGGAGGGTTAGAGGGTGAGGTAATACAGCAGTTGGTAGTGCCAACAGCCTACTGTCTGGCATTTCTAGCCATAGACCATGGCATTACTTTTGCAGGTCATATGGGCATAAAGAGTACCAAGAGCTGCATTATACAGAACTTTTATTGGTCTGGGATTGCAAGGGATGTAACAGGGTACTAAAGGACCTGTGAGCAATGCCAAAAAGTAGGCAAGGCAGGAGACAAGGTCAAGGCTATTTTGATACTTTTGCCTGTGATTAAGTATCCATTTCAGAGGGTAACTATGGATATTGTGTGGCCTGTGAGTCCCCCAAGCTCCACAGGGAAGAAGTATATCCTGGTGGTAGTAGATTATGTTACTAGATACCCTGAGGAAGTGTCACTGTCTTCCATCAAGGCAGAGAAGGTGGCAAATGCTTTGTTAGAGATTTTTAGCAGGGTAGGTTTCCTGAGATAAATACTGACTGGCAAAGGTGCAAATTTCATATCAGACATGTTGGCTTGTCTGGGAAGCACTATGGGGTGAAGCACATAAAGACTACCCCTATTATCCCCAGACTAATGGTCTTGTTTGAGGTTAAATTCTACACTATAGATCATGCTACAGGCATTTGCAGACCAGTTTAAGAGAGAGTGACACATATATTTGCCCTATCTACTGTTTGCATACAGACACGCCCCAGGAATCCACATGTTTTTCACCCTTTGAGTTGTTGTATGGGCATAGGGTGAGGGGCCCTTCAGATTTGATTCGTGATGAGTGGGAGGGTAAGTGTGAATCCCACAAGGAGTCTGTTCTGGCATATATCTTAAACCTCAGGACAAGGCTTTGGAAGCTCATGGACTTGGCCCAGGAGAACCTGGTAGGAAAAGGTCTGATATGATAAGAATGCGCGAGCCTGAGAGTATGCTGTGAGACAGCAGGTTATGGTTCTCATTCCTGTCAGAGAGAATACACTGCAGTTGGCTTGAGAGTGGTCCTTCAAAGTGGCAAGGAAGGTCAGTAATGTTAATTACATGGTAGACCTCCTAGACAGTAGGCAGGGGCACATATTGTATCATATTAACATGATGAAACCTTGCCATGATAGGGAGGCCCTTGTACTAAGTATTTTCAGTGAGAGGCAAGAAGAGTCTGAGGGGGTATTTTCAGTGGAAGGCAGGAGGAGTCTTAGGGGGAGCTATGTCTACAGCAAGCCAGCCAGCAAAATTCCAAGTTACTATGGCGCAGCTTAGGGTTGCAGCCATATGATATGGCAGTGCAGCACTGTAGTGGAGTCAGCAATGCCAAGGCAGATAGGATCTCAAGTCAGGGAAGGGTTAATGTATACAGGCTCATTCCTCACAAATAATATTTCTCCAGGGTCACGTGAAACTAGCTTAAGTCTTCAAAGGGGAGAGATGTGATAATTTGAGATATTGCCAGCTATGCCAGGAGAAGTGGGGGAGTGGATGTATAAAATATGCCAGCACAGCTAACTTGAATTTTATAAAGAATTATATGTAATTTGTATATCAAACTGATTTGTACAGATGCTTCTGTTGAAAAATATATTTGTAAAGCTGCTTGTGTTAAAAATTTACCAACAGTGTGGCCTGCTGGACAAAAAATAAATATGCATGTATTATTGTAACTGTTGAAATGTATATATTGTAAAAAAAGGATACTGGAACAGAAGAGGTTAATCACAGTCCAGCTGCAGCTAACTTGAAAAATGTTCTGAAATTAAATTACTGGACCTAGGCCAAAAAGATGTTATCTCACAGTTGTGAATGAACCCAGAGATGCAATGTCTGTAAGAAGTATGGTTTGTTAGTCTCTGTAAGAAGAGCAAAATTGCAAAAATTGTTTTACAGATTCCAGATGCTAAACTTTATCAAAGCTCTAGATATGTATTCTAACACATATGTGTTAAATCCTGGCAGCTTCTAACCAAAGGAGTACTATGGGAACCAGAAGTCATATGGCCAGATGTATGAGATGTCATTCTGTAATCTATCACTAAAAATTATGTTTTAATACTAGATGAGACTGAAGTCTCTGGGCAGTCTGTTTTTGTAACCTGACAAGGAAGGACCCCTCAACTACTTCACCTTGCCTTGCTCTATTAAGTGAACCAGGGAATAGTAATTCTTTAAATCAATCATGAAAATATAGTAAGATTAGTTAAGCATTGTTTTTCTGTATATGTATGAATCTATTTATCTGTGTTATTTTAATATTTCCTGTGATTGAAACTCTGGTGTTTATTGTACAAAGTTATTCCATATTTTCATGTTTTTTATTATTTATTATTAAATATATTTAAACTTTTCATTGTGGCTGGTCCTTTAGAGAATATTTTAACATTTGAGAGTACTCATATCTATTTGGAGACTCTGTTACCACTCCTGAAAGCCTTACTGCATTGGCCAAACAATATCATTTGTATTAATATTAATTTTGCTCAGTATAATTGGGTAGCCTTGTAAGTGCCTTAGAGCAGCTGGCTTTGAAGTGTCTGGTGGCAGTAACTGCCTTATAGTCTGAGCAGAAAGGGGCGGGGACATGAAGCTCTGGTTTTATATATATATATATATATATAGAGAGAGAGAGAGAGAGAGAGAGTGGTGGAGAACTTGGCTTGGATACTTGGCTGAGGACTCAGCTCTACAGCTGTGCCAGTAGGGAGTTTTATTGGGGATCTGGAGAGAGAGAGAGAGAAAAACAGCCCCTGGGCTGAGTGTGTTCTCTGAGTGCTCTAAAATGAAATTGTATTTGATGCAGAGAACTGCATCTGGAAATACTGGGTATATCCATTTTTGTTCCAAGTGAATGTCCCTCTCCACTGTCAGTGGTGAGGATTCAAGCTCCATGATTACTTGCCCTGAGTGGGGACATCACAATTGCATCAAAATAGGTCATCACACATTGTTTATGAGCCTGTGAGACGGCCACATAATTTCTTTCTCAAGCTGCAACTGTGCATCCAAGATCATTCCAAGTATATTAAAACACATCTATGACAGATGAGTATTATTGCTGCTGGTACTTCTCTGTGATTGTACCATGCTCCTACATGCTCTTTCTCGAATACCTATTGTGATCACATCCAGAATATTTAATGAGCTGTTCACTGTGTGCACATTCCTAGCTGCATCCATTGTTAATTAGCATCAGGACTCATCATGCATTGATAGTAAACAGAGGAGATCTAGCCTCATCACAGCCACAGTGTTTCAGAATCACAGTGTGTGTTCTCCATACTCTGCAATACAAGCCGAGACAAATTCCTTTCTGAAACAGCACATGCTCTGGATAGGAAAAAATAGTTGCAGCTTCAAGATCTGAGGTAAAGAATAAGGGCTATGAAGAAACTAAAAATGAATGCAGGGTTTCTAGGTACTAAACTACATTTAGGTAATTGAATAAAAACAGGGATAAGCGCTTTCGCGTATTAGTACGCTTCTTCAGATCACAAAATGAAATAAAGCAGCCTTCTTTAAATATAACTGATTAGTCCAATTAATTCAAATCCTCCAATAAGCACTTCACATCAAATTAACCCTTAGTTAGACAGACTTCAGTAACATTGCTCCCTAATAAGTCACAAGAGTTTATACATATAATTTAAAATAGACATATACAATTCTAATAACAATATAGTCATATAAAACTCCTTTCCTAAAGTGTTATGTGCATATATATATATATAACTAACTATAATCAAATAAATAAATAAATAAATATATAAATATATACAAATGGCAACTATAAATATAGATACAAGTATAATGCAATTAATGTACTAACCTAGAAGTAAATCTTAATTCATGTATAACGTGCAATATAATAGCATATATCAAACATAAATTCCACAGACAAATACATGGATAAAGCATAGATAAAATCCATAAGTCAGCACCAATGTGTATGAGACTATTAACTATAATGTGTATCTTCATCTACGGGACTTTAACACTGAGCGTAATGAGACATATGTATTAAGACCAGGTGGATAGTGGGCTCTTAGTTTAAATACCCACTCTAATTCTTTTTGCTCCAGGTAACTCATATAATCTCCCCTTCTCTGTCCGTGAGGTATTATCTGGAGTACTCTAAACTCAAAACCATGGTTATTATAAATAGAAACATGTTTAGCTAATGCATTTAATGGATTATTATTCCTAATGTCGTAAACATGGTTATAGATTCTTTGTTTAAAGCTCCTTTTGGTCATGCCTACATAGAATGCAGGACATGTATGACACTTTGCTAAGTATACAAGTCCTGATGTATTACAATTTGCATAAAACCTAGGACTAAAGGAGAAATCCAAATCTGGATGTGTAAAATCTTGTTCTTTCGATATATAGCCACAGTAGTTGCAGTTCTTACAGGGATATGTCCCTCTTTCTCCTGATGTTTCAACACCCAATGGACTAATGCCACCTTGACCAGTAGCATGGTCTACACATAATATTCTTTTCAGATTTTTATTATTCCTGTAGATAAACCCAGGATTGGAGCCTACTATGTCCGCCGTCTTACCATCTAAAGTTAAAACACCCCAATGTTTAGCTATGATTTTTTTTAATCGCTAAGCTATCATTGGTGTATGTGGTAGCAAACATAACCCTGTCAGAGGCCTGTTTAATATTATGGTCTGGTTTCCTGGTACCTATAGTGTTGGAATTTGTATAATTCATATCTGATACTATTCCCAGTGTCTCAAGTTTGATTTGTTTTATTAACTTAGAATCATAGCCTCTCTGGATAAAGATCAACTCTAGCCTTTCTGATTCAGCAGTCAAATCCACAGGATCTTTACAGAGCCTCAAGAGCCTCTGGAACTGACACTTCACTAAACCCCTAAATATCTGACGGGGATGCATACTATCATATCTTAGTATAGCATTCTTCCAACAGGCCTTTCTATGGAGGGAAGATGATAACCTGCCATTTCTAATGCTAAGATTCACATCAAGGAAGCTCACATTATCATGAGAGACTTCTACCGTGAATCTTAAATAATTAGTAGTGGTTTCTAGATATTCCACAAACAAAGAGAAATCCTGTGCACTACCATCCCAAACGATAAGGATATCGTCCACAAAACGCTTATACACCAAGCATTTCTTAAAGGAATCATGATTAAACAAAAACTCCCTCTCCCAATGGTAAACTACTAAGTTTGCATATGTATTAGCGCAGGGGGTGCCCATGGCAACCCCTGCTAACTGTAAAAACATACGCTTTTTGAAACAGAAAACATTATTGTTTAAGACCAACTCTAATAACTGGCATACCAGTATCTCTGTACTGCGATCTATAGAGGGTAAAATCTGAAACAATTCTCTAATGGATTCAATACCCTTATCGTTTGGGATGAAGGTAAACAGATTTCTGATATCCATAGTTACTAACAGGTGTCTATCCTTAATCAATTCAACATCTAAAGCATCCAAAAAGTCCAGAAGCTGGTAGGTATCCTTCAAGATGGTCGGAATACCATTGACAAATGGCCTTAATAATTTTTCTAAAAAGACAGAGATATTCTCCGTACTCCACCCATCTCCTGAGACTATCGGTCTGAGAGGAGGTGGATGCACCCCTTTGTGCATCTTGGGTAATCCTTTTATTATAGGAAGATGAGGAGAGGGAGTAAGAAAAAATTCATACAGATCTTTACTGATCTGACGACACATTTTATAACTGTCTCTGCCTGCTCCTGTGTTGGGACTGTACGTGTGTTTTTTTGCTTGTTCTTCCAGTTTGTAACGGACAGTCCCTGGTTGGTGTGGTGATCTTTGTTGAGGATTACATTTAGGTAATATTATAGGGGGGAAACAATAACAAAGAAATAAAGTTAATTACATTTCAGGATGTTGTTATCCTTTAACTTATTTTATAATATGTAATGTTTTCTAAGTCTTCTGATCTCAAACCCACAGACACTGCCTCTGTTTCCTAAAATGAGAAAATAATATATGACAATTACATTTAGCATCATAAGGTCAAATAATGCATTACTAACTTTTCCTGTTGCAGTTCTGACATTATTTCTTTAAGAGGTCTTATTGTTTAGCTTATATAGAATGTTTTACTGTGGCAGAGACAAAATACATTTCCTAAAGTGTACTGCAATTAACATGGATGATATTAAACAGATCTACACCATTAATAGAGTAAACTGGTTGTTCCCAACATAAAGCTATAGTTCACACAATGACCTACTTAAAACTCATATAAAATCCACTTAAAACAACCACTGTCCCTGTGTAGACAAGTATGTCTCTGTGGGGAAAGCAGAAACATAAACTCTTACAAGTATGGTGGAACAATATGGGAGAAACTACAAATACTTTTTGTTTTACTACAGACTGGTTAAAATGTACTTTTAACAAAATTTCAAGAAAACAGCATGGATTTGAAGTATCGTTATGAATACCAACAAATCTGATCTGAATATTTTCAATGTCCATGTAAGAAATACTGTTGACTTAATTTTCAGCCCTTGTCCACCCTCCCACATGCATAATGTTCACTTCCTTCAGAAGCTATTAAAGCTAAATCAGTGTAATTATTGCTGTTCCAAAGTTAATAACCCCTAAGAAACAAAAATCATAAGGCACACTACTGTGTACTACCTCACCAGGCCTACGAATGAGCATTAACTTACAAGGAGGTAAATGGCTATAGAAAAATAAAGGCGGGGTGGGGGTGGCGAAGATGTATGCTGACTGAGGACTGGATGACTCACTTGGGGCTAGGAGTGTAGAAATAAATCTACTAATTGTAAAATGACAAACAATAAAGGCATTTTATTTTATTTTATTTTTCAATTTGTTTACCAGGCAGGTCAGCTGGTCATTTGACCCTTTTCAGTCATGGCCTGGGTATCTTCATGTTCTTTTAGTTACATCTTTTTTAATATTATTACAAGATATAAATATTTTGTCTTCTGCTGAATACATCATTCTACCATAGGGAACTAAAATATAAAATTATTCAGAATAAGCCGGATTTGATAACAACTGGTTATACTGACAAATGTGTTAGAATGTATAGGGTATGATACAATTCAGTAGTAAGAGTCCTCTATTAATTAACAGTAATTAGTGCATCAAAGTATTGGATTTTATATACACCAGGCTTCAGCATAAGTTTACAGCTTGGATTTATTTGGCTCAGGCATAGATTATATGATTAATAACAGCTGAAGTGTGCATCTCCAAAAATGTATTGCATCATCAAAAAAATAGTACTAGCAACCTATCCATTCTTCCACCCATCCATCCATTTGTATACTCCCTTTCATCTAATGCAGGATTTATGTGGAAGTATAGAGCCAATTCGAGCAAACAGCTGTAAGGCAGGACCCAGTCTAAGAAGGGGTTACTCATATGACACAATAGGTGTAAGGTTTTATTATATTTTTATAGGTCTTATAAGTGCATTTATTCTCCAGTTTCTACCTACAAGGACCAAAAAAGGTTGGCCCATTGCTTAAATATTGCAATATTTCTAATAGTTTGATTGATACTCCTTTGTCCCAGACCAGGTTCTTTATCAGCATCTGTATCATAAGCTGCAAAAATAGTATTTAAGACTTTCATTTCACTCTCCTAAGAAAGCTGACTTGGACAATCCTGCTGTGGTTTGAAGTCCCAGAAACATTGGTAGAATTAGTGCTGGCTATGTACAAGGACCCAATGACACAAGTACAAACAGTGTTCACACTCACATTGGGTTCCCATTAGGAGTGAGTGTGCAGCAGAGTGCTTCCCTGTGCCCACTGCTGTTCATACGGATGACAGACTACATTAGCAAACAGGTTGGAGGGGACAAATCAACAAAATTGCCATAGCATTACAATTAGAGTCCAAACAGGAACTACAGCAACGGATGGGGAATGGAATGCTGAACTGAAGGCACACATGATGGTACTAAATACAGATAAGACAGGTGTTATGGTAGCTAATGAGGGAAATCAGAAGCTGAGAATGAAGACAGAAGGGAAAATAGTGGAAAAATTAACTGCTTCAAGTACCTGGTAGTGGTAGCTGAGGAGAAGGTAAGTCTGAATGAGGAGGTCAGAGTTAGAATCAGAAGGGCTGCAGCCAACTGGCACAGAGTGTCAGGGGTAGTATATGAAAGGACATTGCCAAAGAAGCTGAAAACTAAGGTGTACAAAACATTTGTTGACCAATACTAATGTACAGTATAGAAACCTGGGCACTAAATGCATGAGGTGATGGAGATGAAGTGCCTGAGAGAGGAAGTAGGATGCACACTGTTAGGTAGATAAAGAAAAGAGAACATCGGAGCAGAGGCCCAAGTAGCTCCAATTACAGATTAAGTCAAAGTAAACAGATTAAGGTGATTCAGACATGTGCAGGAAAGCAGAAGACAATCTGGTGAAAGGATTTGGGACAGTCAAGAAGAAGGCAGGAGGAAACAAGGGCATTCAGCAAAGAGGTGGATGGACTGTGTGAGAAAAGACTTGTGACAGTCAGGCATGACTTTCAAAGAAGGTAGGAGAGTGGAAGTGAATCAAGGGAGATGGCAACAGTTGACCTGACATCTAGAACCATGTAGAAAGTGAGAAAAAGGGGGTTGTTGATGACACACACACCACACACACATATGCATATACAGATGCTAATGACCTAGTCAAATGAGTTGTAGGTTTTTCATCTGCCTAGTCAACTGCAGATGGTCAAATAATCAGTTGATCAGCAGATGTGCGAGATCACACAAATCCAATGGTTGGGGAATTTGCCCTTACCCTTTGTTTGTGCAATCTTGGAGGTTTATAATTAGCATGGGGTGTGGGGGTGTAATGATTTCTTTAATTTTTAAAAAGTAAAACATTGTATGGGATGAGACTTTCTTGGTGAATGTGTATTGATGTATTGACTTCAGTGTTTTCGACTATATGCAGTTAATGTTCTTGCAAACAACTTTTACAGTACTCCTATATATGTGTGTGTGTGTGTGTGTGTGTGTGTGTGTGTGTGTGTGTGTGTGTGTGTGTGTGTGTGTGTGTGTGTGTGTGTGTGTGTGACTAATATTGTCTAGATCCATGTTTTGGTTACATCTGTGTATCTGAAAGCCCTCACACTATCTCTTTATCTGCCCCATTCCATCAAATATATAATATGTTGATATAATCTACATGCAAATGCTCTTATCAAAATACTAAGAGAAGATGTGTCTAAATGTTGGTTTGCATAAAGATTTCTGAAATTGTAAAAGTATATTTAAAGTTAGTAATGCTCAATGTGAAATAAAAAAATCAGGTTTAGCAGTACTAGTCTGGTCACTTGTTAATGCGAACAGCTCATCAGTTCATTTCATAACAATTGCATATATTTTTCTCTACAGCCATATGATGTGATGCATTGGAAAACAGCTTTTAACTCATGGAAATAATTAAACATTCTGAATTACTGAAGCCAACCAAACTGACGAAGGATACTAATCCATTTTAAGAAAACTCAGATCAGTTTTAGTAATATTTAGACTAAATAACTAAACGAATTCTCAGATGAAAACGTATATATTCAGCCATTAATGATATAATGCCCAAGTGGAAAAAAAGATGAGGATCCAGCATTCCATCTTGATTCCTCAGTTAGTGATATTCAGGAACACAACACACACACACACACACACACACACACACACACATACACACACACACACACACACACACACACACACACACACACACACACACACACACACATGATTCCAGACTGCTAAATCACCAAAATATCTTTTTATCAAGCAGATTATCTGAAGCATCACCAACTGCTGCAACAAGTAATATTGTGGTGTCTGCTCTTCCATTCCAAGCTACAAACAGACTAGTCACTGAGAAAAAGGTTAATCATACCAAAGAACAACATATTGACAATAATGAACAAACAGACTCTTTCTTTTAAGAAAAACAAAGTGAACTTGATAAATTCAAATGGCCACAGTTCCTGAGGAATCAAAAGGATATTTAGGCACAACTGGCAAACACCAAAGGCACTAAATTATCACAGCTGCAAAACACTATATTATGCATTCCAAATCCACTGGACCAGTAAGGCCACCCACAGAGAAAACTAAATCAACACTGCTGTATTAAAGCAATGAAGCCAAGTGGCAAACCTAAAGTTTGAAGTTTAAATGTGCTAACAAGCCTTAGAGTGTGCACACATAAATAAAAAGTTGGAGACAGTACCATTACTGCAGCAACATTCACTGACTGAAGACATCTACAGCCATAAAAACAAATGCTGAAAGAAGTTTAAGATATTCTCAGCACAGCAAATTATAACCTCTAAGAAAAAAATGTTTTAAAGTCTCTGAGAAATCTAAGGGTTTCATCTGGCAACTAACTGTCAAATTTTCTTTCCTTACTAGCAAGTTATTCCACAACCAATTCTTTATGCAGTTAAATACTCTTAACATGTCATGTATTCATTAGTAATTCATTGCTGCTTATTGTTATTGTAGACTGTTTATTTTATTAATCTGACTCCTGTATCTATTAAACTAGATAGTTTATTGATCTAACCACTGTAGCTAATAAATATATATTTGCTGCACACGCAAGTATGTCTACTTTATCTCTATGCCTGTTTTACCTCAATTTGCAAATTCACAGGTTACACTTAAAAAGGTCCCTTGGATCAGTCAACTTAACAGTTAACAAATCAAGCAATAAATAAATATTTAGTAACTGACTATTTCTGTAGAGTTTACTGCTCTACTTTTGTTATTTTAAGTACTGTGTTTGTATACTTTTTATTAGCTGTAAAACGATAAGCTCCAAGCTAGAGGGTGGAATTCTTGAAATGCCTTCATCAAGCAGAATTGTTGTGTGCCAAGTTTAAATAGCCTCCTTTCCAGAATATAAAAAAATGCCACCAATGTACCATGGGTATACAAGGTGATAATAATGATTTGCAGAAGTAATGCTCCACAATTCATAGTCCTTTCTGTTTTGTGCAGACTGTCTATAATGTTGTTCTCACCTCTGAATTCTGTATACAGGAAAACACTGATGAAATCATAATTCCACATATGGGGAAAACAAACCTAATGCTTGCAGGGCTTTGGCACCACTGTATCTATTACAAACCTCCTGCCAAAAGACGTGGGTAACATGTGACACCAGAACCCTTACCATACTTTCTCAGACCCTGCTGTGGGGCTTGGAATCCAATGGGAGGCACATGGACTTGTAGCAGATGCTATCATGCATACCTTCTCACCTTCCTTGGCATGTTCTTCTCATTCCCAGTAACTTGCCTCTGCTGTCTGCTTCTGTCATTGACTATATTACTCATTCTTGTTCTGCTTTCTGTACTAGACCAAAAAGAAATGTGAGAGAGAAACAATCCTCTGTCACCAGCATCACTCCTCATTCACCAGGTCTACAAGGCCCACCTTCTCATTCACCAGTCTAATAGGCCCACCTTACCCTTCCTCAGGCTCAAGCTGACTGACATCCAGGACCAGTGAGGAAAGTGAGAATGCTGGTGCAGTGGCATGCTGCTGCCAGGGCTTGTGCCCTAACCCCCTCCCACCCTGCAATAACCTTGTGTGCTCCACAACTGCTGCCTATGGGAGTTTCATGCATGCTTCCATGCAAGAGCAACCACCTAATCAAGCAGTATAATGCCTCCAGTGTTGAGCTCACCAGGCTGTTAGTGCTGCTACTGCAGTGAGCCCAGGGAGCCTGCCTCACTCCAGGATAGGCCGGATCCTCTGTTTAGTCCTTCCAGCACCTGTGCTTGCTTGTCAAACCCAGGCCATCTGGTACACAGTGACAGCCTTATCCCTCTGCACCAGGAGCCACAAATGAAAGCTGTAAAGCCTTGCTCATCTTGGAAGTGTTACAACCTGACTTGTTGCTCTTACCAGACAATTTGCACTCCTGATAACCAATATAGGATTTGAAACAAACAAGCAAATGTGTACTGTTCTTCTCAGAGATAGCATTCCCGTTTTCATTTAATCTGATTTAATTTGCTATCTGAAATATAAACATAATGGATTTAATGTTAATGTATAAGAATATTTATAATTGCCCTCTGTCTCTTTTCCTCACCAAGAAGTACCTTGGCTCTTCATGCCCAATAACATTCACAGGTTATACCTCATAAACTGAAGTCACCAGTATCTAGGTCAGCTATGGTGGCTGGAATGAGAACAAAAAATCTCAAATCTATTTCCCACTTTCTGGGACCAATATGTTTTTCACAGGACATGTCTGCTTACTAGTTCAGGTTCAAATACATGAAGTATGTATTTCCTCTTTTCTTATATAATTCAGTCTATGTGTCCTGTGTTTTATCATTCATAGATCCAGAACTATAATTTTTAGTCAGTAGTTAGTTCTGATTCATTAGGTCATAACTTCTGGAAAAAAGAAATGTTTTCATGAATTTCAATAAGTAATGCTCTTTCAGAGATTTTCTGTGGGATGTCTAACTCTATGCCACAGTATGACTATTTCTAAGCTGCCCACTAACATTGAGGCAAGACATCCATTTGTGCTGTTGATTTTCTGTGGGATGTCTAACTCTATGCCACAGTATGACTATTTCTAAGCTGCCCACTAACATTGAGGCAAGACATCCATTTGTGCTGTTGGCAATCTGGGATTTGGAATGGACACTGTGTGCCAGAATTGGCAGCCAGGACAATAGGATAAAGTGGCCACAGCTTTCCTATCATAATATCACCTTGTATGACCACTGCTGGAAAATAGGGACCTTAAAAGCTACAATATATAAGACAGGGAAGTGACAAACAAATCTATTGTGTGAGGGTACACACAATCATGAGCATAAATGTCATTGCATTTTTCTCTGTCATTTAGGGATCTTGACCAGCCACCTTGAAAAGATGGCTTTTATCCCCATCTACCTCTCTTTATATGAGATCTCACTCCTTAGTTCAAGGAACTAGTAACTTTAAAGCTCTACACTCTAAGACTTTGGGAGGTTCACCAAGTAAAAGGACACATCTGCCATTATCTGGAAATGAAAGCATGTAGAGAGAAGTGGAAGGGGATTGGATCTCTGAGACACAGATAGGGAGCATAATATTGTGCATGTGTGTGTGTGTGTGTGTGTGTGTGTGTGTGTGTGTGTGTACACACACACACACACACACACATATATATATATATAAATATATATATATATATATACACACACACACACACACACACACACACACACACACACACACACACACACACACACACACACACACACACACATATATATATATATATATATATATATATATATATATATATATATATATATATATATATATATATATATATATATATATATATATTATATATGGATCTACTTCACAAGGTCAAAATCCAAAATAACCAAAGACGAATTAGCAGAGATGAAAGGAGCAAAACTTTAATGTACTGAACAGTAAATTTTTACCAAGGTAAGTAAACACTTGCCCAACAGTTACATAAAAACACAACGCAATGTATCAAATCCATCCCCCACCCCCAACTATATATACCAGCTCCAGGATCACACTACAGTTGGGAAAAGGGCATATTCCCCAATGTTGGGGAAGTGTTTATTTACCCTGACAAACACTTCACTGTTCAGTAATTTAAAGTTTCACTCTTTTCATCTCAGCTAATTTGTCTTCGGTTATTTCAGATTTTGACCTTGTATATCTATATCTATACACACACACACACACACACACACACACATATATGTATATATATATATATATATATATATATATATATATATATATATAAAATCATCATCACCCTCATTGACCACTTTTTTCCTATTTTTACATGTCATTGAGGTGTTGCATCAACCACCATCACCTCTTTCAATTCCAAGCCATTCTCCTATCGTCTTCAGCAGTCAAGGTCTTCTCTCACACAATCTATCCATTTCTTAGCTGAATGTTCTCATCTCCTCTTACCTTCTTCCAGTAGCTTCCAAATCTACATTACTAAATTGTGTTCTGCTATCCTGCCCATGTGATAAAAACATAATCTGTTCCTCTTGATCATCTCTATAACTTAGGCTATTTGACATCCATTCTGATGTCCTAATTTCTTCATCCCTCTCCAACAGTGTGCATCCTACTACCCATCTCAGGCAGTCCCTCTCCCTCATCTCAAGTTTTCTCAGCTACTCTGCCTTCACTGCCCTGGTTTCAATGCCATACAGAAGTATTGGTTGGTGCACTGTTTCCCATGTCTTACTTTTCAGCTTCTTTGGCATTCTTTTATCACATATACTACCCCCTGAAACTCTGTGTCAGTTGGCTGCAGCACCTCTGATTCTAGAACTGAACCCCTCATTCAGACTTCCCTTCTCTTCGACCACATTTCTCAGATAACTGAAGCCATTATCCTGTTCTACTGTTTCCCTTTTTATCTCAGTTTTCATCATATTCTGATCCCTTCCATTTGCTGCCAAGACCACTGTCTTGTTTGTTGTCAGTTTTATTCCATGTACCTCAAATTTTACATTCCAGTCCCCCAATAATTTGCTGAAGTTCCTATTCAGAGTCTGCCTGTAAGGACACATCATCTGGACACAGCAGATTTCTTTATCTGCTCTCTCTAAACTGTTTTTGATGTAGTCCATCACCAGAATGGACAACAGTGGGTTCAGAGCTGAATCCTGATGTACACACACTCAGACTGAAAACCCATCTGTGAATTCAAACACTGTTTATACCTGTTCTTTAGATCTGTGTATACAGCCTGAATTAATTTGACCAAACTTTTGCAAGACTACGAAGCACTGCAAGAATGCCCAAATCATCTTTCTTGGGACCTTATCACACATTTCCTTCAAATTTGTGAGTGCTCAGTTGATCTTCTTCCTCATCTCCAGTGTCTTCTTTACTGTCTATCTTACTGCAATCATTTGGTCAGTTGTACTCCTTCTAGATCTGAATCCAAACTGCACATCTCCTATCTTACTTTCTTGTGAAAGAATGTCAGTGTACTGATGACAATGTGATGGCCTGTAGAGCGCCTTGCTGGCTATGGTATTACATTTCATGATCCATCCCCTGCTGAGCAACATTAGTAGGCAATGCTCTTTTGAAAGCACTATCCATTATTTGTGATGACACTTGCCCCAACATTTGCCATAAATGTAGCATGTTCCCCTTCTTCAGGCTAAAAAAAGCCCTGTGGTCATCCATTTTGAGTCTCACAGCAAACAGAGGGGACTGTAGGGATCCATACTGCAGACTGACTAGATTATTTTATACTGTAGTTCATCCTGGGATACAAGTGTCCCATGTGGCCACTGCCTGTTCTTCATAATCCTGTGGATTCACAGCAGGACATCGCCTGCATCCCTTGCTGTATTCAGACCCTGCTCTCCATCAGGAGACAATGTTCCCCTTTCTCTTCTATAATTGGTGAATATGAACCTGATATGCAAACTGATTCCTACAAGCATCCCCCAGCAACTCTCCAATTGAGACAACAGCTGCACCAGGAATGCTGCTAGGGTTGCAGATAGATAGCAGCCACAGTAGCACTAAATTAGATTTGCTTACCCTATGCATGCATGCAACTCATGTTTTATTTTTAATTCAGTTTCATTCTGCTGCATCTGTAAGTGTTCTTCAGCACACTGATGTGCTGCTCAAAGAAGTTTGGCTGACATAGTGTGCCAGTTGCAGCAATGACTGAATCCGCTTCTGTATGGGTCGTCCCTGTTCTATATAAGGCAATGTTCCTTCTGTGAAAGAATCCTCACTCCAAGAAAGAAGAGAAGCACCCAAACTATTATTTTAACTTAAGTCTCTAGCAATGGGTGTAGACACTTTATTTAAGCATAAATAGGGATAGTCATTTCTAAATGTTTAACCACTGATTTTCATCAAGCCATCCATAAGACTACTAGCGAAATTGCACAATTCCTTTACAAAGATTGATTCTACTTGCTGTAAAGGAAACATCTTTCCTGTAATAGACAGAATCATCGTACCAGTTTAGATCAAGATGAGTGTGTTTAAGACCTTGATCAAGAAACTTGATGTATACCAGTTATAAGTCCATGTTTAATTTTATTAACACACACTTTTAACTTAGGCAGGTTTAATCACTTAACCCAGGGATTACCGTACACATATGTCTGCAAACACTGAATGAATGCAATAGATGTAATTTGCCAGATGCAAAATTAATTTCCAGCCTTCCTGAAAATGGCATTTCACAATACTTATTCAGACTCATTTTTCAAACTTGACAAGAAAATTACTACTAATTTGCGCGTAGCAAGAGAATAATAAAATTATATCAAAAGTCTAATCTGAAATTACAGGAAAAAAAATAAAGTAGCATATTTTCGAAAAAGCAAGCACATTCTTGCAGTTGACATTCTTCAATATTTTATCCAACATTACGAGATATAAATTTCTTTAGTACTTATAGTTGCCATTCCTTGGAACTGAAGGAAAACGTGTGGTATTCAAGCCATGTGATATTAGTGTTGTAAACAACTACAGCAATACATACGAATATTCTGTCACCAATTGTCTGCTTATTGTTATCTTTAAATTCTCCACGTTTTGTAGAGCACATTTTATTTCAGTTTTCTTAGTGTTTCCTGCTTTTGAAGTCTGTCTTCTTATTGAATTATCCAATCATGTTAATTATGTCTTCATTGTAATCTCAAGCCTGTTGAAACTTCAACAGCCAGCTTTTATTGCAAGCCTCTAATGCCTAAGATGAAATGTTCTAACCAGTATTTTGGCCTAGTGGCCCTCAAGAAGCTTCACCACACAGACATATACTATACACATTCAAAGTCAGACAGTAGCTTTACCTCAGTTTTAGGGTCTGACCCCACAGCACGAATGGTACCTTTTCTAACTACTAATGCCACTGTAAAGCTCTCTACACCATATCAAAATTATACAATTGGTTTTCAATATTAAAATAACCCTTGGTGCAAATCAGGTCCTGTTACCTGCTTGACAAACCTTATACTGAGGAATGGCCATTTAATAACTGAGCAACTATATGTTGTCATGTGCAGTTTGGGGCCCAGATGAGCACATTATGACTTACTTAAAAAACGTTAGATGTGAAGGAAATTGTGGTGGAGTATTGATACTTGTTAAAGACTACATTAAAACAAACAATGCGGTTTTAACCACTTTTGTCTAATATGGTAGTAGACTTATCGTGTTACACAAGAACATTTAACTATTAAAGTTATTAATCCGGGAAAAGAGTGGCTGAGTTGCTTGTTTTAGTTATATTAAAATTCTCCACCTTGAACATTTTTTGGCTCCTTGTTTGGTTAAAGACCACATTACCTCAAGACAGATTCCCAGACACCAGCAAACTGAACTTATTGAGATTCAACTCACTCTAGAAAAAGCCAGCTATCAGGTCAGAGCATGTTACAGGGCTTCCTTGATTACCCTTGAAAACCATGTACATTTCTTAAATGCATTGGATGAATGCCATATACGCAAAAACTCCATCGTCCTGGGAGACTTTAAGACTTTAACTATCCAATACTATCTGATCATGTAGCCCAGGCCAGTATGACCCTGACCTTGAGTAGCATCTTACCTTCACCAAAAATGATGCCACAGTATAAAGACAAAATGATACATTTTAACAATTGGCTAAAGTATTGGTGTCATTCAAAGGGGATCCAGTGTCTGTCAGCCTGGGATGACATGCTCGACAAGCCACACTGCTTCACTAGGGAGGGCTTGCACCTGTCACCCCTGGGCTTTCGATTACTGGCTAAGACTCTTGCCACCCCCATAGTGCCTTTTTTAGGCAAGGCTCAAAAGACAAACCCACCTCCATAGACAACACAAAGAAAAAAAAACTAAAGGTAATGCTGCTCAACGCCAGAAGTCTAAACCTCAAGATGCACGCACTCGAGGCTCTCCTCAGTATGGAGAATATCGATACCTGTGCAGTAACAGAAACCTGGTTCAAGGCTCCCGAGAGCACCCCAGCAATACCAGGTTATACCTCATACCATGCTTTTCGGCCCCAAAATTTGGACAGAACCACAAAAGGAGGGGGAGTATCCATATTCATCAAAGATACCCACACCTCCAGGTTAGTGGCACTGCATGAAGCATCGAAGACCATCCATGTGCAACTAACAGTGGGCAAAACTGCCTTTAAGTTTGTAGCCTGCTACAGACCACCCTCCCAAACTCAGGAACCCCACTCGGCTTTCCTGAGAACACTGGAGAATATGAAGGTCTCTCCAAACACCATTATATTGGGTGACTTCAACTACCCAAACATAGACTGGGAGCACTACTCAAGCCCCAACACCCTCGCCCAACGGTTTGTAGAATTTCTAAACTCAAATGCTATGGAACAACTGGTCACCACTCCCACAAGAGGGGAAAACATATTGGACCTGATCATCACCAACATGGGGACTCTATGTTCCATACCAGAGGTATACCCCTCATTGGTAAGATCTGACCATAAATTAATCTCACTGGACATCCATATCCTGTCCCCACCCCCAGCCAAGGAAACCACGGTGAAGAACTTCTCAAAAGCAAACTTCACACTTCTCAAAACCAAGGTGGAATCCTTCAAAGCCCCCGGTCCAGTGGAAAATACGGCCCAAACCGCAGAATCCTTTACTAACGGTTTCTATGGACACCTACAGGAATGCATGGATCGTGCTATCCCAAATAAAACCAAGACTCATTCCTCCAAAGGCAGGAGACTTGTCTGGTGGACCCCAGCCATAAATAAGCTATACAACAGAAGGAGGAAGCTACTACATGATAGAGCAAAATCCCAAAAAAGGAAGGCATCTCTGATCAGTATTAGCAAGAAACTACGATCCCTCATAAAATAATCTAAGGCCAGCTTCGAAAGAAAAATTGCACAAGATGCTAAAGATAATCACAAGGCCTTCTTTAGTTATGTCAGGAACCTGGGTGGCAACTCCCAGATATGCTCTGAGTTAGTTCAAAATGACAAAAAATACACTGAACCCACAGACACTGCCAACATCCTGACAGACAGGTTCAGTGCAAACTTCTCCCCCCCTTCCCCCCAAAAGAGCAAATGTCTATCCCAACAGAGTGTAGCCTCCCTGACATCACAGATGCACAGGTGAGAGCTGCCCTCTCCAAAGCAAAAAACACAGCATCAATGGGACCGGACGGTGTCCCGGGCTGCTTCTTACATGAACTCCAAGAAGAACTGAACCCAAACATAAAGTCACTGTTCAATCTCAGACTTACTACAGGATATGTACCCAAGGAATGGTGTACAGCAACAGTGGTCCCACTCCACAAAGGTGGTGCCACAACGGACCCCGGAAACTATCGCCCTATAAGCCTGACTAGCCTGGTCTGCAAAGCTATGGAGCGTATCATCATGAAACTCATAAACAAAGACATTGGGAACCTCCAAACACTGGATCCTACCCAATTCAGCTTTGTTAAGGGCAGATATTGCCTCTTGAACCTGGTCGACTTCTTTGAAACAGTCACCAAGGCCATAGATGAAGGGAAGGTAGTCCACACAGCCTACCTGGACCTCGCAAAAGCCTTCAACACAATACCTCACTTGGGCATCATAAAAAAGCTCACCAGCTTAAATATCAACCCCTATGTCACAAGATGGGTTGCAAACTGGCTCAGGGATAGAATCCACATGGTCAGAATTGCAGGCGCCATGTCAGACTCTAAACCAGTTACAAGTGGCGTCCCACAAGGCTCAGTTCTGGGACCTCTCTTGTTCGGTATATATTTCTCTGAGGTACAGGCTAACATGGGAGGACTATGGCTGACCAAGTTCACAGATGACTGCAAACTGGGTGCCATAATCGACTCTCCAACTGACACAAGCATCCTCCAAAAGGGTCTCACAGAGACGGATAACTGGTGCCAGAGCCATGGCCTAAAGCTGAATGCCAAAAAGTGCATAGTCATCCCCTTTGGGAAAAACAAAGTGCCCACAAATTACCACATAGGTGTTAGTCCATTAAGTACGGAAGAAGTAATTAGGGATTTGGGGACCCAAGTAGATAGCAATCTCTCCTTTGACAATCACGTTGCCAAAGTGGTTAGAAAGACCTTCTATATAGCCCACCTTATCATGAAAGGGTTCACATCTAGATCAAGAGAGGTCAGTGTGCCCCTCTACTCATCACTCATCAGGCCCATAATTGAATACAATGCCCCATTTGGGATGTACCTTACCCGACACCTGCAGCAACTGGAAAGACCCCAAACGTACCTCACCAAGAGGATCAAGGGACTCAAACAGATGCCCTACGCAGTTAGGTTAAAGAAACTCCAGCTCTACTCAGTTGTTTACTGCCTACTCAGAGGCGATCTGTGCCTGACGTATAAAGCCATGTCCAACCCAGAATTAATGGACATGCTCCACCTCAGGGAATCCAAATCCCTTAGAGCTACACGCTCCAGGGACTTAAACCTCAGCACAGAAATAAATAGGACATGCTGGAGGGACAAATTCATATCCCAGAGGCTCCCCTCACTCTGGAACAAAATCCCAATCCATGTTAGGAAGTGTCCCTCAATGACCCTCTTCAAGAGAAATCTTGAAGAGTGGATGGGAGATCGTAGGTTTACCCCTGGGATCTCTTCTGTGTCCCTACTAGACAGAGGCACAGTAAACTAACCTCAAAAGGGCTATCTTCTGTGACCTACTATACAGAGGCACAGTCAACTAATCTAAAAGGGTGGTGAAAGCCAAACACACTCTGGCTAGGCTTATAAATACCCTAGGGCAGATAACTTAGTATCAACATATGAACCTATGAACCTATTAATAAAGTGAGAAATTTATACCTTAAATATAGGCTATGCCCCAAAATTCCTTGATTTCATAAACAAGAATTCCCTAGATAAAATAGTCAAAGAACCCACTAGAGGACAAAATGTTATTGATAGCCTTACAAATATGGCAGCTATATGCACTAGCCCATTGGTACACACTTCCTCAGTCAAGTCTGACCAGAAACTGGTAACATTCTCACTCAAAATTCCTAAACCAGCAAATACAAATATCACAATATTCAAAGACATTGAACTTACAATTGTCCTGTGACTCTCTGACCAAGTCTTTAAGTTCCAGTACAACTGTACTCACTGAAATGTTGGCACAGCTATTAGTTACACAAATAAATGATATGCTCACCTAGAAAATTATATAAATCTGTCATTCCCAACCAAAATTAAACATAAGGCAAGAGCAAACCATCTTGATGGTCCACATGCATAAATAAACAATTCAATAAGAGGAAAAAAGAAAAAGCTCACTAGAATATATAGCAATACTAAGACCAACTAATCAAGGGCAACAATAAAAGGATATTCAAAGTACTGAAAGCTACCAACAGGAAGGCTAAGGATTCTCATGAACTTAGGCTGGCATTGGAAGCTAAGGGTGATTGCAAATCTTTACTTGCATCAAGAAGTTGTGACATAACCATTCAACATTGACCTGAACTTATTCAGACTGGCACTACCTACTCTGATCCAATGGACATTGCAAATATACTGGAAAACCAATTCAGTGCAAATTTCACAACAGAGATATCTATAACAAATCCACATATACTTAAGGACTTAATTTCCCCTATCATAGCAACACACTTATTAAAAGTACTTTTAAAAAATACATCCTGAGTGGGACTTGATAACATATCAGGCTGCCTGCTGAGCAGCACTAAACATACACTGATGAAGCCACTCCTACAGCTATTCAGCTTGAGGTTATTCACTGACTTTGTGCCTGAGGTATAGCACATGGCAGTTGTGATGCCTCTTCATAATGGTAGTCGCAAGACTGACCCCCGGAATTATATATCTATTGGCCTGGTGAGCATCATCTGCAAGGCCATGGAATGGTCCATAACAGACCTGATAAATTGTTATACAATAATCACATAAGACTTGACTCCCAGCAGTTAAGCTTTGTTAAGGATTGATCCTTTATAATGAATCTGCTAAATATTTTTGAGAGGGTAACACAAGCCATGCACTGTAGTCATGCTGTCTATACAGCAAACCTTGAGCATGCCAATGCATTTGATACTGCAAAATATGCCAACATTATCAACAAGTTAAATGCACTATGAACTGGCTCTGTAGTTAGAGGGATAGCTAATTGGTTGAGGAACAGAATCCACACTGTGAAGATGGCAGAAATGTCCTCAGAGATCATGAAATTAGACAGTTTGGTACCACAGGGTTGTATGCTGGGGCCTCTGTTATTTGTCGGATTCTTCTCTGCTCTCCATATCAAAAAACAGGAACTCTGGTTAACCAGGTTTGCCAACTTTTGTAAGCTGGGTGTTATACTTGAAAATCCTTCTGGTATGCAGAAGCTACAGACTGAACTTACACATGTTAATAGCTGGTGCTCTGAAAATGGACTAAAACTAAGTGCCAAAAAATGTTGGTCTGGATTCCAAAAGCTATTTGCAGACAGCGTAGTACACCAAAGGAAGACTTCAGCACACCAGCTGTGGATGTGATTTCAGAAGACATGCTGCAAGCAGTCCAAATACTTAACTACTCAGCATAGGATAATTATGGAATCCACACACACCTGACAGATTCCAAAACACATCATGCATGTCCAATGCAACTTAGATGCAACAGACTGCAATGCTGACTCTCTTTCTGAAATCTTTGGCATATGCCATACAGCAACACAAGAAAAAGAAGCTATTACCAAGGAAGGCAATGGAATCCATAATAATAACAACCAAAAAATGCTACCTGCAGTGAATGAACTGCAACAGGCTGCATTACTGCAAGCCATGGAGGAGGATGTGGTTGTGCATCCTAGAAGCAGCCAGCCAGAGTGAGAGCAAGGCTGCAACTAAGCCAACTGTCAGATCAACAAATCATTGATAGGTACCACCTAGACAGACAGCTGGTACATGCTGTGTACAACATGTGCCTCACAAACGTCTGTAACCACATCCCACTTGAAACAAAAGTGTGCCTCAGTGTGTACTGGCATCTGGGACTTTCCAAAGATACATGGGGGATACTATAGGACTGCTGCCAGTCATATATTGCCAAACTTCCTAGGGGGTGGAGAACTGTTATGCATGCACCAGTTTTGTAACTTTTTAAACTTCCCACATGCACTTGGAGCAATAGACTGAAACCACATCCCTATCAAGACCACAGTTTATCCCAAAGCAGACAGCTACATAAACAGAAAGGGGTGGCCATCCCTGAACCTCCACTTGGCATGTGCAGCAGAGGGTGGCATAAGAAACACCATGGCAACAGACCCTGGAAGTGTCCATGATGCTACCATATAGAGGGAAATGGTCTGAGGGCTTCATCCCAGCAAGCTGAAATGCCTGAGGGAATACTACTGGGTAAGTACAAGAACACAGCTAATATGTGAGCTAAGGACATCCCTCTCAACATTATCCATGATGACAGCATATATATTTACTTCCCACAACAGATGACTGTGGTTATTCCCTTGAGCTGTGGTTAATAATCCTATACAGACATCCATCAAACTGTGCAAAGGAGGCCTACAATACAGTGCACGTAACAATATGACATACCATTGACAATGTGTTTGGTGTATTGAAAGCTAAGCTCAGATGTCTAGACACATCCAGGGGTACACTGCAATACACAACTGTGAAGGCCACACATGTGACAACTGTGTGCACCAAGCTACACAATATGCTAACAAAAGCACATGGCCGTCTTCCAGCTGTAGGTCTGGATGAACTATCCCAAGAACCCCAGATGTCTGAAAATGACATCCCACAGCTAACAGATGAGGAACAGGAGGACTCAGTGTGACCCTAATCCAGGCATAGGCAACATAGCAGCATTTGTCTCACAGATTTGAGTCATGACAAGCCACATGTACATGAGTACACAGATTAAACATTGATGTTCAGGTGTTGTCCCACCACAGCAACACAGAGTGCATCTAATGATGATTACCCTGTAGGTGTACACACTGAGCATCAGACATAACAACATGATTATAACATATAACAGTATGAACATGCATCCCAACATGGATCATCAACTCAGACCACAACTGACACAGGTATACATACAGACTCATATTGGTGTATGCGTGCATGGCAGACAACAAGGGACACACATCTGTGAAATACATTCCTATCAGTCCACTATAGAAAGATGAAAACAAGAAAAAAACTCAGGACATAATGCAGAACTGTTGCCAGTATCAAAAGCAACATATACCAGTGTAAGTAGGGATAAACCGATGTTATAAATGAGGTCACCTACAGTTAGTAAAAATGTCGGACTCCCATGGCATCAGACTTCACAACAAACACAGAAAGATGACATTGTCAGTGGTCTGCCCAGCGATCATCATTGCCATGGGATGAGACTGACACTACCAGACAGAGTGAATCAAGTGTCAGTGTTACTCTAACACAGTCTATAGTGCTCACACTGACACCTCACACCACGGTCCAATCTACCCTACTATGTATGAAAACACTAGGCCCAGTTTGCTCCAAAGGGGAAAAGGATATGGTGATGCCAGCATTTGGAGATACACTGTGTGAAGGAGCATGATTGTGAGATAACTATATGGTCATAACTGCAGGGCCCACATCAGCTGGGCCAAAAGCAGAAGCGTGTGCATGTTTTAGCATAGACATTGATGCCCGATGGCCAAGGTTTGGTCTGTTGAGAGGATGCCTGCCTCTTCCATGTGAAAATTGGCTAAGCACAGTCAGGGCACACAGAGCCTTGCTTGCACTATGGCACTGCTGTAGTACTGTTATAACCAGGGATTCTATGGACCATGCCACAGATAACATACTTTCATTCTGTGCAAGCAATGACACTATGACCTCACTCCTGTCCTTCATGCAGCACACCCAGCTGGCATGCAATGTGATCTATGGCACGGGTATGTGGATAGATGTCAGATCCAAGACATTGCTGGGAATGCTCATTTGCCTGTAGGAGCAGGCAGACACCCTCTCACATATGTCCATGCACACCAACTACATGCCTACATCTACTACAATGGGTACTATCAATATGTTGTGGGCAACTGTCAACCAGGGATTCTATGGACTATGCCACAGATAACATACTTTCATTCTGTGCAGCCAGTGACACTATGACCTCACTCCTGTCCTTCATGCAGCACACCCAGCTGGCATGCAATGTGATCTATGGCACGGGTATGTGGATAGATGTCAGATCCAAGACGTTGCTGGGAATGCTCATTTGCCTGTAGGAGCAGGCAGACACCCTCTCACATATGTCCATGCACACCAACTACATGCCTACATCTACTACAATGGGTACTATCAATATGTTGTGGGCAACTGTCAACATTACAGTCAGACTCAACATGGAGCTGTTGTCCACAGGCCTCTTCCTGTCCACTATCTGATGTCCCTTCATTGTCAGAATGGGTGGACAAGTTTTCCTCCATATCTGAGACTAAAGCCACATATGTATAACTGTCACTATCTAGACAAGACCATATGACCATGTCAGTGTCCTGTGTGCCAGGGGCCATGCTGCCATACTGGGACACTTCAGATCCCAAATTGGGATCAGTAGACAGGCTAGTGGAGGATCAAGATAGTTGATGTGCTAAAAGAAGAAACAAATGACAAAGGTCAGGAGAACATGCTTACATCACATGCTGTATATCATTAATAACATATGACACATATATATCAATACAATGCTACACATAATAATGACTTATTCTGAGGTCTTGTCTGTGTATGGGCCACAGAATCTATATAATGAGTTGACAATTATGTTACATATCTAGCATTCATGATGTATATGAGGAATACAAGCATAACACACACTTGACAAGTCCTCATGGGGAAATGGCGCAAGAGGAGAGAAATAAAATACAACTACTGCAGGGAAACAGAGTCATAAACATAGCATTCTTACTCACATCCTTGCTAGCACAGTCTATTCCAACAGCATTGAAACATACAGTAGGTATTACAAACACATACTAGTAGTTTGTGCATGGGTTGTTGGTGTAGTCTGTCCTGTGAATGGGTAGAAGGGCACAGTATTAATGAAGGCAACAACAGGAATAACAGCAATGACACGCATGAAAGAGAGGTAATAGCATACTAGTGACACCCTCTTGATGTGGTGAGTTTGTTTGTCACAATGAGGATCCTGAAGTGGTAAAGACAAATGTATTTATTTATTTATTTATTTTTATTTATTTTACATTTGTTGACCGGGATAGTCCGACTGGATACATGTCCATTTTCAGCGGAGGCCCGGGGAGAAAAGCTCCAATGGGTACAAAATAAAACATTGCAATAAGGACAATATGATAGAAGCAAAGGTGAACATAGCAATGCAGACAAAATACAGATAAGTAATTACAGTTAATGTTTTGACATTCAAAAGTAGACAGTTACATGACATTTGTTAGCAGTAGTTATAGTGAGGAGAAATGAAAAACACATTTCCATTGACATGTTTGTACATTAATTAAAGATGGCTAGCCAGGTTTATTACAGTGACAAAGCCAGTTTAGTGACAGATGTTGTTTAAGTTTGATCTTAAATTCACGTGGGGAGGAGAGCATGGTAATATCAGCTGGGAGTTGATTCCATGTTCTACCTGCAGAATTTGCCAAGAGAGATACTCCTGCTGTGTTGTTGGTTTTGATTGTAAGAATCTGAAGTCTATTAGAGGATCTAAGCAGTCTCTGATTAGTTTGGGCAGTGATGCTATTTCTAAGAGCTGGTGTGTTATCTGGATTATAGAGAATCTTGTACGCTATAATCAGAAGGTTATATTGTATGAGATTGGGGAATTCTAGCCACCCAAGCTGTTTGAGGTTCATGCAATGGTGGGTTCTGCATGGCTGGCCAGTGACAAATCTGGCAATGTGATTGTAACAGGTAGACAGTCTGTTAAGTAATGACTTATTTAGATTAGACAGAAGGGGGGAAGCATATGTAAGTGTTGAAATTAGGTGTGAGCGGGCAATGGCAGTTTTGGCTGAAGAGGTTAGAAAGGCTTTAATTCTATACAATGAACCAAGTTTTTTATTGGTGTTCTTTATTATTTGATTAACATGAAGTTCAAATTTTAGGTTATTGTCAATAATGACACCGAGCAGTTTTGTAGAGGGCTCTGGGGAGATTACAGTCCCATCCTTTGCATTAATGGTGAAAGAGAAAGTTGGAGACCTTTGAGTAGGTGTGAATAACAACATTTTAGTTTTTTTGGGATTTAATAATAGTCATCAACTAGTGAGCCAGTTTTGTACAATATTAAAGGTTGACTGGGTAGTTTTCTTCAACTCTGCAGGAGATGTGGCTGAGCAAACCAGAGTGGAGTCATCAGCGTATTGAATACAGCTGACGTTTGGGATGACAGTATATAAGTCATTAATGAAAATTGAGAACAGTAGGGGCCCTAATATGGAGCTTTGTGGTACTCCAAGGGTGTTTGGTAGTAGTATAGAAAGCTTGTTCTGCCAGAGAACAGCCTGTTGCCTCCCAGTCAGGTAGGAATTGAACCATAATAGGGCATTAGAGTCTAGATTGAATGTTTGCATAGTGTGTAACAAAAGTTGGTGATCTACCATGTCAAATGCCTTGGAGAGATCCAAGAAGAGGGATGAAGAGATGTGATTATTATTGCGGTTGCTGTTTATTGTGTTGGTAAAGGCAAGTAGAGCTGAGGTAGTACTGTGGTAAGGTCGAAAGCCATGTTGGGTATCAGACAAGAGGTGATTTTGGATTAGGTGGTGCATGAGTTGTTTCTGTATGCATTTTTCCAATATTTTTGCAAGTGGTGAAAGTATAGCTATGGGTCTATAGCTGGAGAGTTCAGTGGAGGTGCCTCCTTTATGTAGTGGGATAATATAGGATGTTTTCCAAATGGTGGGAATTTTTGCTTCAGCTATGGTACGGTTAATTAATATTGATAGTGGATAAGCTATAGCATCCACTGATTTTTGAAGGTATTCAGCGGGTAGTTGGTCAGCAGATAGAGTGGTGGGTTTTAGTTTTTTGATAAGGGTGCGGATGAGTGAGGTGGGAACTGGTTGGAAGCTGAATGAGAGTCTATCTAAAGGGGTGGTCTTGTCAGGGCTGGGGGGGCTAGGAGGAGGTTGGCTAGCTAGAGTTTGAATTGTTTCAGTAAAGAAGTAGTTGAAATTGTCTGAGACTTCTTTAGGAGATTTGTCAATGAAACCAGTGGGGATGGGTGTGGATGTTTTTCCTGGGTGGAGTAGGTTATTTAGACTAGCCCAAAACTTTTGAGGATTGTTTTGGTTTTCAGCCTGGATTTTGCAGTAATATTGTTTTTTGTCATTTAGAATTGCTTTTTGGTGTCATTTCTGACTTGTCTGTACTTAACATGGTCTAGGGTGTCTTTAGTGAACCACCATTGAGCCCATAATTTGTTTCTAATATGGATTTTTTACCTGGACTGTTTGGTAAGCCATGGTGCTGTAGCTACTTTTGTTCACTTTGAGCGGACAGGTGCATGCAGATTAAGGATTTCTAGAAATTTGTTGTTAAAATAAAGTACAGCCTCCTCTAGGGGTAGGTGTTTTAGTACAGACCAGTTGCAGGAGGTAAGTTCCTGTTGGAATTTGGCCTGATCAAAGTGTTTTATGTGCCTGACTTTCCTGAGTATGGGTGGTTGTGCATTAATAACTTTTTGCTTAACTACATAAGTGAGGAGATGATCACTTAGACCGTTGGGAAAGGTCCCCACAGTGTAAAGTTGGGGATTACTATTTACAAGCACCCAATCGAGTATACTTTCCTTTTGGTTGGGTTTACCTAGCCTGGTAGGGAAAGTTATAGTTTGTGTGAAAGCATGTAGATTGATGTGGGTAGAGGGGGATTCAGAGGAACAGGTTTCCCAATTTATATTAAGGTCTCCCAGCAATAGGGTTTCTTGAGGGTAATGACAGGACAGCCAGTGAAGAGTTTCTTCCAGTGTGGCTATGTTATTTCCTGGGGGGATATACATGCAAATACAAATTCAACACAGTGTACAGGCAATGGAGATGTCACATCATGACATATACAGCACAGTAACAAGGTCTGCTGATACTCATGTGACGTACGGTGCACCTGTTGGCCAGATGTCCCTGTGTAGAAAAACAGTGACATTAATGTTATGTATCACAGGGCTGCTACACATTGCTGCTACCTATGAACTTAATGTGGTTACATAACTGGTCTGTCTGTACTTGCACCTACATGGCTTGTGCTCCCACTGGATGTACCTGTACCAGTGTGAGGGAAATATCAATATGATACTCCACCCATCACTGCCATTCCCTCCACTCCTTAAACTGGCTTGAGCTTCCTAATTACCTGAAATTCATACAACTCACCACTGCTTACAAACTGATCTTCCAACCCTCCATCTGTCCCTCTCGTTCATCTATTTTAAGCCCTTACCTCTCCAGTTGTACTCTCAGAGCTGAAAACCAAAACCTCCTTAAAATCTATAAACCCCTTCACCCTCCTGGCCAATTACTTCTATCACACTCCTTAGCTAAATTATGGAATCCCCCCTCTCTGCTGTATTCACAACCACTCTAATTTCAAATCTCCCCTCCATTCTTATCTTACCTCAAACTGGGATTGTTCCTGCTCCCTTCCCACCTAAATTACACTGTCATCTCTTTCAAACCTCCCTTCAATTTCATGTACTATCATCTCTGATCACTAACATTATTGTTAGAACAATCACTAACTTGTATAAATACTTTATGTCTTGTACTTTTAATTATATTATCTGTATTATTTTTGACTTCACCTTTATTTTAACATTTGTGTTCTTTAAACGTATACGCCCTGATTTTGTATTTGTATTTTAAATTGTATATGTATGCTTTTTTATACTGTATATTCCATACTGTACTTATGTTATATTATGTTAACTACTTTTGGAGCTTTTCTCCCCAGCCCTCCACTGAAAATGGGCTCTACCTGGCCCAGTGGACTACTCTGGTCATCAAACTGGAAATAAATAAATAACTATGACAGTAAATAGCACTGGTATTACATGGGAATGAGGCAATGACAGGTAGTGGTCACAGTAACAATGTATGGAGATACTCACCTGTTGTTCAGAAGTAGATGGACTTGTGAATATGAATGCAGACAACATTACCCATGTTGGTTGCACTGTTGTGTCTGTACTGCAGTTGATTAGCTATTTGTCATTACACTTACATTGATTATCATCACCCTGTATGGACCCGTGTGAACAATGCAATTCTGCTGATGCATCACAAAAATGCCAATACATGAATATGCATGCAACAGTAATATGCATCAATGTTATACATGTGTGACCTGGAACACCTGCTTTAATCCTTCCCCCAAGTATACAGTGCTCCCCACTTGCCATATGCAGGGATGCCAAAAACTGTGTGATCTCATCAGGGGGTGTCAATGGTGGTTCACCACTGGTGGTATCTCTCGATCTCTCATAAAGCTGCACCATCTTGGCTGCACGGAGATGTCACAGCAGCATCAGCAATGGGCCTCATGGGATGTATTGTGACCTCCCACAGCATTAATCATGTTGATGAGGTCTATAAATCCTTCATTCCTCTATACTGCATTTCCTGCCCATCCAAGGAGTCTCTGTCCATGTTGTCACAGAGCATCTATTATAATATCATTCTCCGGTGGGGAGAAACTGTCTCCCCTATGTCTTTTTGCCAACTGAAACACAGTTATAGGCACATGTTTAGCTTCATGTGGGGGCCCATATATGGAAATGATTATGCAGATAGCTTATGCCACTGTAAACACTATGCATACACAACCATAAAACAATGTCTGCATACTTAACACTTGGAACAGCAACATAAGTTGTGATATCAGCAGAGGCTGTCTGTGGGATTCAAACCCCTTACTGTGTATATCCAAGTAATGGAAATGCAAACAGAACAGACTTGTGCCACAGGAGCCACACAATCTGCAAGCATTTCACATTAACATATTACACAAGCATATGTGTACAACAGACATATGGGATGACTCTAGCTGAAATGCAATTGCAGCCTAGACAGACCACCGGTGTAAAATAATCTGTCATATGACATTTTATGCATGACAAGCATATATCAACACACTCATTACTGAGCAGTGAATGTCATCCACATTAGCAGAGAGTATCTGTAAATTTTCAATTGAAAAACATATGGAAAGTGTCGGAAAGCCTCAGGACCCGTAAGCAGGCCATAGATGGTATGGATCCATTTTTGTATTGAGTCAGTAGTTCCAATACTTGTTCTAGGAATCATCAATGAATAAATATTCATAATAGCAATATGAATACATACTACACAACAACATATGGAAAATGTCAGAATCTGAAATTTTCCCTTACATACACCACAGAGTATATAGTCACCTGCAAGATATATGGGAAATCAGTAAATCGGTCTTTATGCACTATTCAGTACTGGATGTTCTTGATGCAGATGTCACCACCTGTATGCATACAGGTAAATCCCACACATCTCCAGTAAGTCACAAACATTTTTCATAATGCACACATTTTTCATAAATACATCAATCTAAAGAAATAAGGAGAAATGTTAAAATAGGTCTATATGGAGCTAAACATTTCCAAAAACACCAGTGCTAGCAGCCACCAAATTGCCATTGCAGCTACCTGTGAGTCAGGTATAACTGAAAGTAAGACCAGCTATGTGCATGCATCTTTAGTTCCCATTTGCTCCATGCATAATTAATGAGGTTCATTAAAATTCAAGGTTTTGGAATCCCATTTGCACACATCCACGTAAGTTCTCAAAATCTGGCACATTAACCTATAACTTGGCGTAATGGGAAGATCCTCTGCTGAAGTACCCAACAGGTATTGTTAAACAGGACCATGTGTAGGACATGCCTGTTATCTTCCAGTGAGCTGATAACATGACATAAGTGTCACTTTTAAATATTGATTTTGATACATTTACAGATCGGACCATGCCTACCTGCAAACTGAGTGAGATCTCACTGAGCACTGAATTATGTTTTTCTGCACTGGATTGTCAAAATTATCAACATTATCAAGATAGCTACTTCCAAGAAGCTTTTAAGATTCCAGGCACCCAGTTGGACCAAGGAGAAGACCACCCAGATGCTGACTGTCTATGCTGTCATGGAGCATCACATGAAAGCCAGACACAAAACTTCATGATGATCAAAATTTAGAACTGGATTGTGAGGGAACATTGATGATATATGGGGATCTACCAGACTGGAGTGCAGGTTTGCCACCAGTATGATGACCTGGATCAGAGGGACGCAGAGGAGATTTGTCAGAGAGTCGCCAAGGTGCATTGACAGCCAGTGGATACCTAGAGTAAGTGTCACAATCCTACTCAGTCCTGAACATTCCTACAGAATTTAGAAATATAGCTGTGTTCCAAATATATCAGATACATGCCTTTTAAAATCATTATGTGCCTATTATGATAATTTGCTCATTTGGATAATTAAGAAGACATAGTGACTGTTCTCGCTTTAAGTATGGGTTCTTTTCTCATGGGTTTTAGTTATTCAGTAATGTTTATAATGTACATAATATTGCACATTGCAGATGTATATATGTTTTCCAACATATAACAGCATAATTTCACACATCCACTACAGCTGTGTATCAAGGACGTCTACAGCACCTAGCCTACTGATGGCTATGCATTTCTTATTTATCTGTAATACTTAAACACTATCGTATAGTTTACCTGTGTATGTGTGAATAATAACTCATAAATAACTTATTTAGTCTACTCCTTGCAACAAAGTGAACATCTTTATTACTGTCCCATTTGTTTAACACAAGAAGAATGCCTGTCTGACTGGCTACTCATATCTTTTTAGTTTTAATATTTGATGATAATTAGTATTTATGTGGATCATGATGGCCTATAGTGTTTATGTGTCTGTTGCTACAGTATTCATCCATTATCCGCAGAAATAGGGATACATACATGCATTACTAGTTTGTTCAGAAGAAACATATGCTAGCTGTTAGCTCAGCCTGTAAAGAAACAGACCCACATGCATACATCTTGGTAGGATGAGGGTCCAACTTCACATAGTGAAAATCTGTCATTATATTGTTATCATTGTGTCTTTCACATATTCAGAAATGCTGTTCTACATACCTGCTTATTTATATTAACGGTTATTTTGTGCATGTTTATAAATAACTTGATTCTTCACAAGATTTCTATGAATATCTCTGTAATTCATAATGTTCTCCCAATAATACCTCTTTAACTAAAGTGTTATGTGTAAAGCTTGGATCAGACTGGTATATTTCTGCCAAATATTTTTTGTGGAATATGCTAACATTTGCAAAATGAATTTCAAGTATAATTGTGACATCACTTATTAAGTTGACTTCAACAACCTTCTCATCCTTATAGCTGGACAGAGTTAGACATACAGTTGGAATGCAGAACAGGGAGATACACTGATACCATGTGTGCATTTGATTTATGATGTGAACTTTGCCATATCTGTACATGTTTTATGTCCTCCCACATAAAATACTTTACTTACTGTGCCCCTGATGTACAGCACACTGTAGTTGTCTGTTAACGGCAACTATGTGATGCATGACAGTGTACCATTCTCTGAGGAATGAAAATTTTCATTTGGGGTTTTTGGTTGTGACCACAATGATGACATGCATTCATTCGTGCAACTTATTTTCTTCTGTCCTTTGTGTAAAGCCTAATCCATGACCTGTATTAATATCCCATCCCTGCACATTCATAACTCCAAGTCTTTTCATTGTATTTCTACCAGATGCTCTCGGGCAAAATTAGCTAGGCAGATAGGTGTCAGAGTTAGAGTCTGGACATAGTTTAGGGCTGAAGGTTTGAATCTCTAGTCCACCAAGCGGTGTTCAATTCTGTTACAAGGTGGAAATGAAAGTCTGTGTGTAACATTACAAAAAGTGTATGGTGATTCTGTGATGCTCTTCAAAAGAAACATTTTGAGAACCTTAATGGAGCAATGAATATCACTGTTATTTGAGGAGTACATCATTCATAGTTCTTTTCTTTTTATAGGTTCATAGGTTCATTGGGAAGTACTAGGCTATCTGCCCAAGGGCATTTATAAGCCTAGCCAGAATGTGTTGACTTTCGCCAACCCCTTAGATTAGTTCCCTGTGCTTCTGTCCAGCAGAGCCATTAGTTCCCTGTGCCACTGTCCAGCAGAGCCACTGCAGTGATCCCTGGGGTAAATTTTCTGTTTCCCATCCACCCATCAAGGTTTCTCTTGAAGAGTGTTAGTGAGGGGCTCTGCCTGATGTATATTGGAATCCTGTTCCAAAGCATGGGGAGTCTCTGGGACAGGAATCTATCCCTCCAGCATGTCCTATTTATCATTGTGCTGAGGTTTATATCTCTTGATTGTGTGGCTCTCCAGGAGTTGTTTTTTTTTAGGTTGAGCATGTCCATCAATTCTGGGTTGGAGATGGCCTTGTATGTCAGGCAGAGATCACTTCTGAGTAAGCGGTATGCAATGGAGTACAGCTGAAGTTTCTTGAGTCGGGCTGCATAGGGCATCTGTTTGAGGCCAGTAATCCTCTTGGTGAGGTACTTTTGTGGTCTTTCCAGCTTTTGCAGGTGTCTTGTAAGGTACATCCCAAATGGGGCATTGTATTCTATGATGGAGCTAATGAGTGATGAATAGAGAGGCACAATAACCTCTTTTGTTCTAGATGCAAACCTTTTTGTGATTAAGTGGGCCACATAGAAGGATTTTCTAACCACCTTGGCAATATGATTATCAAAGGAGAGATTACTATCTACTTAGGTCCCCAGATCCCCTATTACATTTCTGTATTTAGGGGACTACCACCTATGTGGTAGTTCACAGGTACTTTATTTTTTCCAAAGGGGATGACTATGCACTTTTTGGCATTTAGCTTGAGGCAATGATTTTGACACCAGGTATCCATCTCAGTTAGACCCATCTGGAGGGTGTCTGTATCAGCTGGAGAATCAATTATGGCCCCTAGTTTGCAGTCATCTGTGAACTTGGTCAGCCACAGTCCTCCTATGCTTGCCTGTACCTCTGAGAAGTATATACTGAACAGGAGGGGTCCTAGGACTGAGCCCTGGTGGATGCCACTTGTAACCGGTTTAGAGTCGGATGTAGAGCCTGCAACTCTCACCATGTGGGTTCTATCCATGAGCCACTTGGCAACCCATCTCGTGATGTAGGGGTTTATGTTCAAGCTGGTGAGCTTGTCTATAATACTAGAATGGGGAATGGTCTTGAAAGCCTTTGTGAGGTCTAGGTAGGCTGTGTGGACCTCCTTTCCCTCATCTAATGCCTTGGTAACCATCTCAAAGAAGTCCACCAGGTTTAGGAGGCATGATCTGCCTTTAACAAAGCCAAACTGGGTAGGGTCCAAGGTTTGGAGGTTCCCAATGTCTCTGTTAATTATTTCCATGATGATGCATTCCATAGCCTTGCAGACCAGGCTGGTCAGGCTTATAGGGCGATAGTTCCCAGGGTCCGTTGTGGCTCCACCTTTGTGGAGTTGGATAACTGTTGCTGTGCGCCACTCTGTGGGTACATAGCCTGTATAGAGGCTGAGTTTGAACAGTGTGTTTAGGTGAGGGGTTAGTTCATTTTGGAGCTCTTGTAAGACACAGCCTGGAATACCATCCAGTCCCACTGAAGCTGTGTTTTTGGCTTTGGATAGGGCTGTTTTAACCTGTGTGTCAGTGATTGACAGGGCCCTACATTCTTCTGGTATGGTTATGGGTCCTTTAGGGGGTGAGAGGGGGGTGAAGTTTGCACTAAACCTGTCTGTCAGAATGTTGACAATATCAGTCGGTTCAGTGTATTTTGTGCCATTCTGCACTTACTCAGAGCAGATCCGAGAGTTTCCACTTAGGTTCTTGACATAGCTAAAGAGCACTTTGTGGTTATCTTTGGAGTCATTGGCAATTTTTCTTTTGAAACTAGCCTTGGATTATTTGAGGGATCATAGTTTCTTGCTGTTACTGATCAGGGATGTCTTTCCTTCTTGGGATTTTACTCTTTCCTGTACTAGTTTCCTCCTTCTGATGTATAGCTTGTTTATGGCAGGGGTCCATCAGATTGGTTTACTGTTCTTGGAGGAGTGAGTCTTGGTTTTACTTGGGATAGCATGATCCATGCATTCCTGCAGTTGCTCATAGAGTGCCTTTGTAAAGGTTTCAGCAGTTGGACAGCATTGTCCTTTAGCATGGGGGCTTTGAATCTTTCCACCTCGGTCTTAAGTAACATGAAGTTTGCTTTTGAAAATTTTTCATGGTGGTTTCCTTGATTAGGGGTGGGGGAGGAATGTGGATATCCAGAGTGATTAGTCTATGGTCTGATCTAACCAGCGAGGGATTGACCCCCGGTGTGGAACACCCATTGCCCATGTTGGTGATGACCAGGTCCAATATGTTGTTCCCTCTGGTGGGGGTGTTGATTAGTTGATCCAGTGTGTTCGAGTATATAAATTCTAGGAAGTGTTAGGCAAGGGAGTTAGTACTTGAGTAGTTCTCCCAGTTTATGTTTGGATAATTGAAATCACCCAGTATTAGGGTATTTGGTAGGACCTTCATATTTCCCAGTGTCTCCAGAAATGTGGAATGGGGGTCCTGGGCCATGGTGGGTGATCTATAGCAAGCTGCAATTTGGATTGCAGTTTTGTCCGTTGTTAGTTGCACATGGATGATCTCTGATGCATTGTGCTGCGCCACTAACCTGGAGGTGTGGGTATCCTTGATGAATATGGATACACCCTGCCTTTTGTGTTTCGGTCCTGGTTCTGTGGCCGAAAGGTATGGTATGAGTTATAGCCTAGTAGTGTTGGGGTGCTCTCAGGAGCCTTAAACCAGGTTTCCATTACTGCACAGATGTCGATGTTCTCCATACTGAGGAGTGCCTCGAGTGCGTGCAGTTTGAGGTTTAGACTTCTGGCATTGAGTAGCATTACCCTCAGATTTTGGTTACTTGTGCTATTTATGGTGGTGGGTTTGTCTTTTGAGCCTTGCCTAAAAACGGCACTATGGGGGCGGCAAGAGCCTTGGCCAGTATTCGAAATCCTAAGGGTGACAGGTGCAAGCCATCTTTTGTGAAGCAATGTGGCTTATCGAGCATGTCATCCCAGGTGGACATATACTGGATCCCCTTTGAATGACACCAGAAACTTAGCCAATTGTGGAAATTGATCCTTTTTACTTTATACTGTGGTATCATTCTTTGTGAGGGCAGGATGCTGTGGTGTATTCAATGGACTGTGTTGTCTTGCCTTAGCTAGTGCTCTTTGGGGGCGGGGGAAAGTGCATGACGCAAGGGCGTGAGACAGGACGTTGTTGTGTACTGTAAGGTATGTTGGCTTAAAGTTTGTTGTTGGTACCAATACCAAACTGCACACATAGTTGTCCGCTTCTAAGGTAAAGGAAAAATGAATACGACATGGTGTGTGTGTGTGTGTGGCTGGACTAGAATCAACATGGCGGCTAGCGCCAATGCCTACATTTCAGTTCAGCCCAGCCAGCCCTTTTTTCTTTCCCACCCCCCACGCATGGGACACGGGATACACCTGAGAGGCCTCAAGCTAACCGGCAAGCACCAGGCAAAGAGAAGGAAAAGAAGGGCTGAGGATTTTTTTTATTGTCAAGAACATTGTTGTTCTGACGCACGATTAAACATGCACAAGCGAAAAGAACACAAGAACTGATGTTTGGGTTTATTTTGCATGCTATAGCCCTGCATGCTTTAATTGGATTGCAACGACGAGCTTATATGATAGCTTATAAGGGATAATGGCAATGTTTGTTGGGCAGCCGGCAGATGCAGATGGGAAAAGAGTTGCTTGGAGAGAGAGCTTAGAATACTGTAAATATGGCCAGACAGTCGACAGTCAAGCAAAAGCCCCAGCAGGGGGCCTTATTGTGCACCGCCCAGCATATAACGGATATAGCTGTGACCACTGGCCAGAGCCAGGACCAGAGCCAGGCCAGGCCTGAGGTTGGGGCTTGGCACCGATTTTTCAGTTTTCAGCCAGAAAGAAAGAAAAGAGCCTGCAGTGGAACCATTCCTGGATTGTGGAGGTGAAAATACACACCATGTTACTGTTATCTCTAAGTCAGACCTGCACAACTTGTTCAGTGAAGAAATGCTCCTGTGCTCCAGCAGCCGAGAAACCCCTTTTGGGTCCTCCTGGAGGGATGTGAGGTTATTACAGGATCCTTGGGCTTCAGCTATGGACATGGACAAGACAGAGAAAGTGGACACTATCACCATGGAGTCTTTGAAGACCTCATACCCGGACTATGCTGAAGACCCCAGGGAGGATACCACTGCCATTGATGGGAAAGTGAAAGAGGAGTTAATGACCAGAATGGAAGAACCTACTGATTGGTGTGCAGGCATGGTGGTAGTCCCAAAGAGAGACAGTAACAGGCTGAGACTATGTAGACTACTAAGCTAAATGCAATAAATGATGCAGGAAAGGAGGTTAGCTGCCCTCCTCGGTTGAGTCTTGGGATGGATGCTTGCTAACTTAGGAGTTTCCTGGCATGGTGAATCAGGTGGGGAAGTTCATCCCTCATTTGCTGAGAGGGACAGAGCTTTGAGACTTATTATCAAAAAAAGAACAGCTACTGAAAACATGCAGGTGAAGCCATCCTTCCTCCAAGCACACTCTTGGTCATGGATGGGTGCAGCCTGGGTGGCGGTGGCGCTACCATGAACCCTTGAACCTGAACTGCTACTGGCCCATTTTAACAGTGAAAACAGGGAAGATGGGTTGCTTTTTAAAAGATTGCCCTACTTTGTGGCCCCTTGTTGAGGTGTTGTTGAAATTGCATGAGGGACATCAAGGCATTGGAGGTCATCACCCACCTAAAATCTTTCTTCCGCCGGCCATGGTATCCCAGAGGTACTGTGATAATGGAGGAGGCAGAACGTCGCAGCAGACGGTGAAGAGAACCTGCTAAAAAAGTGATCCGAATGGCTCTTCTTCTCATAGATTGGCGGGACGCAGAAATGGTAATAGCCCGCGCCGAACTCTTTTTGGGACGACGGTTACGGACCTCATTCCGACTCTTCCCGCCGCGGTTGGGACCTGTGCCTGCCGACTGGAGACAAGAAGAGGGAGAAGAGGGTGTATAACGGCTAAACGAACAAATTAAGCATCGGCAAGGTCGGCTTGCGGCTAAGGCCCGTGACCTGGTGGACCAGGTGTGGGTGACCAGGTGAGCAATTGTAGTAGAAAACAAACATTAGTCGAGGTGATGCTGCTCAGGGTCAGGGTCATACTGGCCTGAACTACATGATCAGAGAGCTCTTCCATGTCTCTTTTCATGTAGTCCAGGGAGGTACGTCTCAGGTCATTCACACCAACATGGACAATGACAGAGTTGTATTTGTACTTGTTCTGGAATGACCTGAGTGCTTGTGTTATGTGGCAGATCCTGGCATCCGACAGGCAGCTAACTGTAACCTTCTCCTTGTCCAGCCTAGTTAGTGGGACATCAGTGTGCCTGACTATAGAGTCACCTATTACTAGTGTGTTGGGTATGTTATTTTGCGTTAAGGGCTGTGATTGTGTGGCACATTGATTATGTGAAGTATGTGTTTCATGGTTGGTGATGGGGTGTGGAGGTTGCTTGGATGTCTGCTTTGGAGGTCTCTGTTGCTTTTGCAGATTTTTATTTAGAGCCTCCGAGTATGTTTTCATGTATTCATGTGTGTTATTTGCCGGTGTTGGTTTATTAGGTTTATGTGAGACTGGTGGTGTGATGCAAGTATTACCCTTCTCCTCCTGACTGTCAGTTCCAGTCTTGGGTTGAGAGAGCTTTGCCACCAGTTTGGCTGCATAATTGCATCTCTTGCATATATTAGTGTTTGGTGGTAAGAGGAGAGGGTTGTCTGTGTACATGAGGCAGTTGTAACATTGCCTCAAAATGCCCAGATTCACCAGTTGGACTGGAGAGTACACTGGAAACTGTCCTTTGGACATGCATGAATAGGTAGAGTAAGCTGTTTTTCTGATTGGCTGGTGGGGACGAATAGAGAGCCTTGTCCTTCTGGACAGTATAGGGGGTCTAGTGCTAGGGTTAATTAGTGCTTGCTATGTGTTTTAAGCAAGTGCTTGACAGTGAAATGAATGGTTTGAGTGCTAAAGTTGAAGGTTTGTCTAGTTCCAAGGGAAAATTGAAGAGTAGACTTCGTGGAGCCGAGAATAGTTTAACTCTAGCTAAACGGCGCTGCCCTGTGTGCAAAACCGCACAAATGCAGTTTTTATAGCAGGGAAGTGAAAGAGATAGAAATTAGCCCAAAATGGCTGATAAACTACTAACTTCTAGGCTGAAACCACTCCTCCAGGGACAGATAGGCTGCTCAAAGCTCCACTCTCTCACAGGTGAACAGAGAAACATCCTTCTATCCAAGTAAGGTATAGACAACACAGAAACATGTAACACAGCCCTGGATTTAGCAATAACCTGAAAACTGGACTATACTAGTTCAGAAAGGAATGAAAAAGTACATTTTTTTGGATTTTGTTTGTTTTTTTTTTCAGAAAATAGGGCAGATACAATCAAAATTAGCCCAAAATGGCCAATAAACTACTAACTTCTGGGCTGAAACCACTCCTCCAGGAACAGATAGGCTGCTCAAAGCTCCCCTCTCTCACAGATGAACAGAGAAACTTCCTTCTATCCAAGTAAGGTATGGGCAACACGGAAACTTGTAACTCAACCCTGGATTCAGCAATAACCTGAAAAGTGGACTATACTAATTCAGAAAGGAGGGTAACAAGTATTTTTTTTTCTTTTGTTTTTTTTTTCAGAAAATAGAGCAGATACAATCAAAACAGCAGTTTAAATGCACAGAAAAGGCTATCACACTTTAGTGTGTAGCCTACAACAGTTAAACAAATTATTTAAACACAAAAATGTCAATTCAAGTGCAGGCAGCAAATAAGTACAATATGTAGCAATAACAAGCTTTTCAAATCACAGATTCGCTAAAAAAACTGGCATTTTAGGTGGAATTAGTTAAAACAGCAAGAAAAGCAGAAAAATGACACTTAATCACTCCAAAGTCCTATTTTGTCTCTCTGCTGCTGTAGACTCTGCAGAACACCTGGAAGGCACTTGCTGATCAGAATACAAGCGCAAAAACTGTGCAAATGTGGTTTTTATAGCAGGGAAGTGAAAGAGATAGAAATTAGCCCAAAATGGCCAATAAACTACTAACTTCTGGGTTGACACTACTCCGCCAGGGACAGATAGGCTGCTCAAAGCTCCCCTCTCTCACAGGTGAACAGAGAAACTTCCTTCTATCCAAGTAAGGTATAGGAAACACAGAAACTTGTAACACAGCCCTGGATTCAGCAATAACCTAAAAACTGGATTATACTAGTTCTGAAAGGCGGGAAACAAGTATTTTTTTTTTGTTTGTTTTTTTTGTTTTGTTTTTTTTCAGAAATAGAGCAGATACAATCAAAATAAGCCCAAAATGGCCAATAAACTACTAACGTCTGGGCTGAAATCACTCCTCCAGGGACAGATAGGGTGCTCAAAGCTCCCCTCTCTCACAGATGAACAGAGAAACTTCCTTCTATTCAAGTAAGGTATGAGCAACACAGAAACTTGTAACACAGCCCTGGATTCAGCAATAACCTGAAAACTGGACTATACTAGATCAGAAAGGCAGGAAACAAGTATATATATATTTTTTTCAGAAAATAGAGAAGTTACTATCAAAACAGCAGTTTAAATGCACAGAAAAGGCTATCACACTTTAGTGTGTAGCCTACAACAGTTAAACAGATTATTTAAACACAAAAATGACTTAATTCAAGTGCAGGCAGCAAATAAGTACAATATATAGCAATAACAAACTTTTTAAATCACAGAAACACAAACAAAAACTGGCATTTTAGGTGGAATTAGTTAAGACAGAAAGAAAAGCAGAAAAATGATACTTAATCACTCCAAACTCTCTTTTGTCTCTCTGCTACTGTAGATTCTGCACTTGCTGAGTGGAATACAAGCACAAAAACTGTGCAAATGCAGTTTTTTATCACAGGGAAGTGAAAGAGATAGAAATTAGCCCAAAATGGCCAATAAACTACTAACTTCTGGGCTGAAACCACTTCTCCAGGGACAGATAGGCTGCTCAAAGCTCCTCTCTCTCACAGGTGAACAGAGAAACTTTCTTCTATCCAAGTAAAGTATGGGCAACACAGAAACTTGTAACACAGCCCTGGATTCAGCAGTGACCTGAAAACTGGACTATACTAATTCAGAAAGGTGGGAAACAAGTATATATATAAATATTATTTTTGCTTTCAGAAAAATAGAGCAGATACAATCAAAACAACACTTTACCCAATTAACCAGTTAAAAAGCTCAAAACTGAGCCCTGTTACAGCAGTCTTCAATCAGACAAGTTCTAACTCCACAGTCCTGCCACTGGGGTACAGAGAAACCTTCTCCAAAAAAGACGGCCTGGATCAGTGCACAAGTTATACAAACAAAGCTAGATCCAGCCGGCCTGAATCTAGTCTGTGCTACAGCAAACAAGGCGTACCAATTTCAGAAAGAAACAGTTGAAGTAAGCATGCACAATAAGCCTTTAACCAGAAATTCCCAGCGCTCAGAAGGGCAGAATCTAGCCTCTCCTCCCACAAGAGTGCAGACCACAAACCTTCTTAATGTAAAATAACTGGCCTGAAGCCCATGTGCTTAACCCAGAACTAATACACTTTTAGAATAACAGACACTGAGCCTTCAATCAGCAGTTCCCAACTTAGAAGGATGTATGCTACCTGTCCTGCCACAACAGTGCAGACCACAAACCTTCTTAATGTAAAACAACTGGCTTGAAGCCCAAGTGCTTAAACCAAGGGCCTTAGAATAAAAGTTACAATTTAAACCACCTCAAGACTCCAACGCTGAAATTCTTATTACCAAGCTTCAACTTAACACATTCAAATCCCTCTATATTATCTGTATCTATCTTCCTTCTGGTAATAACATTGCCACCATACAAAATATCCTTTGTTGGTTATCCCAAAATTTACCTCAAGAAACCATAATCCTAGGTGATTTTAACATTGATTGGAAGTGTTGTAGCAGTAGCCACCCTACCAGCCATATTAACCTTTTTGGTTTTTCTCAAACCATCACCTCCCCTACCAGGATGAACATGCCTAATAAGAAAGAAAGTACCTTAGATTAGATTCTCATAAATAATCATCTCCAGACATATGAAGCTGGAACCCTCCCTGATGATGTAAGTGACCACTCACTAACCTACATCATCAGACTTAAATCCAATCTATCTAATCCAACCACATCTAAGACAATTAGTACCAAGAAAAACTTCAATCTCAATCTCTTCCAGAGAGAACTAAGAGCATGTAACTGGTCTCCCTTAAAATACCTCACACTGGAGGAAGCTGTTATTTACTTTAACTCTAACTTCCTAGCCATACTGGACCACCATGCACCAACCCGCTCTATTAGAATGAGAACTAAATCTGCCCCATGGCTTTCAAAAGAAACCAGGCAAAAAATCCATCTCAGAAATAAATACTAGAATAAATCTCATTTAACTAAAAACCCAGTAGACCAACAAAACTTCAGACAGCTGAGAAATGAAACTAAAAAAGCTATACTGTCTGACAAAAAAAAACTACTACCTACAATTCCAGCAGACTCACCATAATAAACCACAAAAGTTCTGGGCGAGTATTAATCAATTATTACACCCAGGTCAATCCATCCCACCAAACCCACAAGGCACAGACCAGGAGAATCCCAAGCAGACTGACAATGCCTTTAATACCTTTTTCACTGAGGCCATTCAAACTCTTGCCAGTCAGTTATCTACTCAGAACTTAACTATATCCAACTCTAACTCTAACCCATCCCCTCCATTTCTCTTCCAACCAGTCCCAACAACATATATTCTTACCCTTATCCAAAAACTGAAACCTTGCACTCCTTCAGCAGACCAACTACCCGCTGAATAACTCTCAGCATGGTTTCAGACCTTCCCACAGCACTACTACTGCCCTCCTTTCCTTTACTGACTGTATTAACAAAAAACGTAACTTCAATATGCCTTCCTCTGCACTGTTTATAGATCTGTCCAAGGCATTTGATATGGTAAATCACCAGATACTTATAAATATCCTCAAATCCCTATCACTAGATGCACTAGCTATAAAATGGTTCCAGTCCTACTTAGATAACAGACAAAAGGCTGTACTCTGTCATAACATTATATCTACCCACCTGCCCATTAACAGTGGTGTTCCTCAAGGGTCCATATTAGGACCTCTCCCGTTTTCTATATTTATCAGCGACCTTCACCTAGCAATCCCCGAAGCTGCATGCATACAATACACAGATGATTCCACACTCATATGCTCAGCCACATCTACATCTCAACTTCACTCCCTTACCCAAAATGTGTTTAACACAGTTGAACAATGGTTTACACAGCGCTGCCTCCTTCTGAACCCCAAACAAACTAAACTCCTCCTTTTTACTCCTACTTGTAAGTCCCCCCAATAGACTTCACAGTAACATCCAATAATAGTACTCTCATATCCCCAGATCCAACTACCAAACTACTAGGTATCACCATAGATAACAACCTTGACTCCCATATTAACAATACTCTAAAATCTGTTGATAGAAAACTAGGCTCTCTCTACAGGATCAAACCCTTCCTCTCTCCTGCAGCTAGAATAACTATTGCTCACACCCATCTAATTTCTACTCTCCTCTATGCCTCACCCATATATACTAATCTCTCTAAAAACAACCTTAATAAAATGGAAAACTCCTACAATAGCATAGCCAGATTTGCTACAGGTAACCCTTTCAGAACCCACCATTGTTTTAATCTAAAGCAGCTAGGATAGCTTGAATTACAAAATCAGCTTAAATTCCACCAAATGACCATTGCCCATAAACCCCTTTACCAACCTACCAATACACCTATACTATCTACCCTCATTACCCCCTACAACAATCTAAAGACCTTATGATCATCACATAAACTTCTTGTAAATATCTGCAAATCAAACAACAGGGCTGGGGACTCTCTTTTCTCTAATACTGTTGGAAAATCCTGGAACCTTCTGCCTAACGAACTTTCCTCTCTTCCCTCTATATCACTCTTTAAAACCAAATTGAAACTTTTCCTCAGAACACACTGGTTGTGCCCCTGTACTAAACCTGACTGATCAACTAGCTCTTTTTACTTGGTTCAACCTACCCTCCTCTTCTCAGTAATAAAGTTCATTTTCTTAATAACAACTTACCTTGTCCTTCTATACAATTACTTACATCTTGAGAATCTCATTAAGGAGACTCCTTTTACTAATATATTGTATAATTTCAGCTCCTACTTTTTCTTTATGACTACTTGTATACTAATATATTGTAGAATTCAGCTGCCATCGTTTTCTTTATGATGTATTGCAACTACATTTTGTATTGTACTAATTGTATCTGTATATTTTGCACTATGTTATGAATGAATGACCTCTTTGATTATTCTCTGCACTGCACCTGCAATGTTCATTGTATACATTAATTTTTGTATATGTGATTTTGGTTGTTTCCTCGGAGCTTATCTCCCCGGGCCTCTACTGAAAATGGACATATATCCAGTTAGACTAGCCCGGTCAACAAATGTAAAAATAAAAAAAAATAAAAAAATAAAAAAAAAAAATCAGGCTACTAGCAAGCAGTAATAAAGGTAGCAGAATAAATTCAACTGAGTACTTTTAAGAAGAGGCAAAAGCAAAATAAGGTAATAAAGTAGGAAGAAACACTAATACAGTAAAGCAGATGAAGCGCAAATTTTTTTTTTTGTTTTTGGAGAGGGAGGAAACAGAGCAGATTAAGATACTATAGGGGAATGTCCTTCCCAAGTGCTCTCTCTGTACACCGCAGAGGAGATGGGACTGGTAGGAGTATCTGAAATCAAAATATGATCTTACTGTACTCAGTTGAGTGAGCAAATGAGATGAGTCCAGGAGGAGTGTGCAAAAACAGATTTACAGTAGGGGCGGGCAGTTCCAAAGCCACCAGGATTAACACCACAACAAGAAACGGGGGGGGGGACTAACTACAGAGAGACAGAGACACACAATATTTACTGAATCAAAGACACAATATTTACTGACTCAAATCTTAAATAAGTGCAGAGAAAAGTATACTTAAATCAGCTTGTGTCCAGTTGATATATGCAGACAAGTCTCAGTAGCCAGCAACTCCGATTGCAGGGGATGAGGACAGGACTCAGAACCATGCCTTGTGCATTGAGCATATGTACAGGCTGGAAGAGCAGCAGATGGAGAGAGGTATGTTGATTACTTTGTTTTTATAAATAAAATAGATCTGATCATTGTTACAGGCTTGTATTTTTGATATTACCATATATAGTATTTATGATGCAGGAATATCCATCATGCAACAGTAAGGTAACTGCAATACTCACACAATACCTGTACTTACAAGTCTGATTTAACTAAAACTTTGATTAAATACCTTTTAGGAGCAAGCCATGTTTTTTGAAGACAGTTTTTGAAATGTAGGCCACAACCTAAATGACACTCAGTTATGTGTAACTGACACAGTAACTTTGATATGGATGTTTCACATGCACGTTTATAGTGATTTTGTGTTGTTTCTAATGCATGTGTTGGCAAGCTTGTATGTGTGGATGTGGTTGTCAGTGACTGAGTTGTTGAGCATAGCCTGTCTATTCATATACTGAATGGGTGTCTGCTGTATCAGTGTTTCCACTTTTGCTGGTAGACTATGTGGTGCATCCACTAGTTCAACTTTGGTATACACTTTGAATGGTTTTGTTAAAGTATTTAGTTATATCCTGTGTTTGAGGATACCTGTGCATATAGGCATTTCTTTGCACTATTTCGTAATCAGCAAGCAACATCAGAATGTTTGCATTTTGCAGGGTAGTGATTGTTAATAAATGTATGAAGGTCATTGAAACATTTGTAGACAGACAATAATGCACAACAGTTGTACAATGTAAAACATGCAATAGATTCTCATGAGTCACAGGTTGTCACTGTGTTTAGGATTGAACATTATGGCTGATTTGTTGTGTTTTATTCCTTAAATTGATGTGGGGTCAGCCAATGACCATGTTGCTTGGCTCACCTGTTTGTGATATGGCTGTTAAATTTTCCACGGTATTGTCATCTCACTCTGTCTTCATTATAGCAATGCTACTTGATGTCTCATTGCATGCACAGACACATGGAATACATTTGACATTCACACACAAACATAACTGTTCAGGAAATATATGCAAGGGAAAAACATGGAAATACTGATATTGTGTCAGACACTCAGCTGGACAGCTTACTGAGGCATACATCAATATTAAACAGTACAGTTCTCAATACTACTGTTATGCTGTCATTTTTCCAGTATCGTTTTACAAATTAGAGTTATGTGAATGTTGTATGAGGCAATGTCAGGAGGGCATGCTTCCCTTCAAATGTCAGGATATGTTAAGTGTGCTGGGTTTGCATATGCTTGTCATGCTTAATGCTGGCCAATAAACAACCATTCGGGTCATGTCATGATTGCCACTGGTAAGCTCTGTTATGCATGCCATTGCATGGCCTTGAATAAGCTGCTCACATCGTGTAATGGGTACAGTGCCCCTGACATGTTCCATTATTGAAAAGCAAATGTGTTAATTATCATTGTGCTACTTAATAATGTTTGCAGCATTTCATCCGGAATTGTATTTTAAATGAGACTTGCAGCATATGCTAATATACCCTCATTCTCATATTCAGATATGTAGAACTCACATGTTGACAGGATGCTACTTAATGTCTTTTAGCTTGCAGATGTGCATATCAGTTTCCATTTACTTCAGCACAAGAATGTACATCCTGATAGATATTTGCTTTTCATTGTTATGGTTTTGATTACTGGCATACATTGCATATGGTGGCACAGTTGACTATGGTCATAACATATTGTAAGGTTTCATGAACACTGTTTTCTGCCTATCATTGTGTCACAGTGGGTATGTTATGCAGACAGGAAGTATCAGGTATGCATATTTAATTTCTGTCCTGTGTTTTGATTCATTTTGACAAAGCATGGGACCTGTGGATAATCACCCATACAACATCTGCGACAAGTGCAAGCCAGACCACTGCCAAAGTCCTCTGATTACAATGACCATGACAAAGATGAGGATGACAATGAGGAAGCTGAATCTGTATGTGCCATCATCCCTGCCGCCCCCTGGAGGAGATGATGCCAAGAACAACAGTGAGATGATTATCTGGAGCAAATTAGGAAGGTGGTGACCAGTGTGTTTCATACACAGATGAGGGACATGATGGAGAATTTCTTCCAGGACATGGCAGGGTCTATGCATGATTCATCCAGGGAGATAGCCCAAGAGATCATTTGTGATGTTCATTCCCATCAGAGCAGTCCCTCAGCTCCGTATTGTCTGTGTGCTATACTTGTGTAATGCTGCCACCATGGTGTTTATCATATCAGTGACTGGACTGTATATGCACACTTGTGCAGACATACCATATTGCTGCCATGCTTGTGTGTCACAGGTCCAAACATACAATGCAGATATTGTGTGACATTTAACATTATGTTTCAATGCGTGCATGATACACATTCCCATATTAGACTTTCCTTCAACATTCAGTTCTCCATGAGTTTCAGCTGTTAACATCCAGCTACTGATGCAACAGGTCAACAAGTGTGTTAAAGACAGAAACTAGCAAACAACACATTGCCCATAGTCCAGCACTACCACAGTGGTATGCATATGATTTGTGTATTGCTATATCATGTATGTGCAACAGAAGCACATGTTTTTGCCTATGTGTTTTGTATGACAGCATGCTGTCATGTTGTCTGGCATGTGTTGGCAATGCTGATGCTGAGCTGGGTTATATAAATGTATCACATACATATGGGCAGTCCTCATTTAATGAATTCATAGATCACCAAAGTAATATTTATGTATATACCAAGGTAATGATAATTTATTCAGTAACAGTGCAGTATGCCATATTTGGTCTATGTTACATTTCCGCATCCAGTCGTCATTCACATAAATTCACACGTTTTGGCAAATGGTGTACATATTCACTGATTTATGTAAATGTCTCTATACATATTCCGCTCCAAAGTGAAAAACTGTTGTACCTTTGAAATGTGAGCAGCCACTGACATAATATTAATATGCTCTGATACTGCTCACAGTAATGAGCAGGGTCCATGAGATGTAACTGCAAGTATTTATTCCACATGTTGTTTTACACTGGCATGATAGTTTATGTGTATGTGATACCAATTCTTAGTGTGCTTACCTAACAGTACAGATATACATACCGGATTGGTGGAGGCCTGGGTTAACAAAGACTGCCACCAGTACTGTTGGCCAACAGGGTGATGGCAGAAATTGGGCTACTGTTGGCCGAAGGAGGAGAAGAGGGGGAAGGCATGCCCGGAGGCAGATAAAGGCTAAGACTGTGGTAGTGAGGGTCAGAACTTTGAATGTTGGCAGTATGACTGGTATAGGAAGAGAGCTAGCTGATATGATGGACAGAAGGAAGGCTGGTATATTGTGTGTGCAAGAGACCAGATGGAAGGGGAGCAAGGCTAGGTGTATTGGAGGCAGGTTCAAATTGTTTTATCATGGTGTGGATGGGAGGAGAAATGGCGTAAGGGTTATCCTGAAGGAACAGTATGCTAAGAGTGTTTTGGAGGTGAAAAGAGTGTTGGACAGAGTGATGTTTATGAAACTGGAAATTGATGGTGTAATGATGAATGTTGTTAGTGCATATGCTCCACAAGTTGTGTGTGCGATGGATGAGAAAGAAAAATTTTGGAGTGAGTTGGATGAAGTGGTGATGACTGTACCCAAGGGTGAGAGAGTGGGGATTGGAGCAGATTTCAATGGGCATGTTGGTGAAGGGAACAGAGGGGATGAGGAAGTGATAGGTAGGTATGGTGTTAAGCAAAGGAATACAGAAGGTCAGATGGTAGTAGATTTTGTGAAAAGGATGGACATGGCTGTGGTGAATACATATTTTAACAATAGGGAGGAGCATAGGGTGACATACAAGAGTGGAGGAGTGGATTATATCTTATGTAGAAGGACCAGTCTGAAGGAGATTGGAGACTGTAAAGTGGTGGCAGGGGAAAGTGTAGTTAGGCAGCATAGGATGGTGGTTTGTAGGATGGCATTGGTGATCAAGAAGAGGAGGAGGAGTATGAGGGCAGCACGAAGGATTAAATGGTGGAAATTGAAAAAGGATAATTGTGAGGTGGAGTTCAGGGAAGAGTTAAGACAGGCATGGGTGGCAGTGAAGAGTTACCGAATAGCTGGGTAACTACAGCAGAGCTAGTAAGGGAGATGGCTAGAAAGGTGCTTGGTGTGACATCTGGAAAGTGGAAGGTGGACAAGGAGACCTGGTGGTGGAATGAGGAAGTACAGGAGAGTATACAGAGAAAGAGGTTGGTGAAGAAGAAGTGGGATTGTCAGAGAGAATGTAAACAGGAGTATAAGGAGATGAGGTGCATGGCAAAGAGAGAGGTGGCGAAGGCTAAGGATAAGGCATATGAAGAGTTGTATGAAAGGTTGGACACTAAGGAGGAAGAAAAGGACCTGTACCGATTGGCTAGACAGAGGGACCGAGCTAGTAAAGATGTGCAGTAGGTAAAGGTGATAAAGGATAATGAGAGAAACATACTCACACGCGAGGAGAATGTGTTGAGCAGATGGAAAGAGTACTTTGAGGGGCTGATGAATGAAGAGAATGAGGGGGAGAGAATGTTGGATGATGTGCGGATAGTGAATCATGAAGTGCAGTGGATTAGCAAGGAGGAAGTAAGGATAGCTATGAAGAGGATGAAGAATGGAAAGGCTGTTGGTCCAGATGACATACCTATGGAAGCATGGAGGTGTTTAGGTGAAATGGCAGTGGAGTTTTTAACTAGCTTTTTAATGAAATCTTGGAAAGTGAGGGGATGCCTGAGGAATGGAGAAAATGTGTTTTCGTACCGATTTTTAAGAATAAGGGTGATGTGCAGAGCTGTAGTAACTACAGAGGGATTAAATTGATTAGTCACAGCATGAGGTTATGGGAAAGAGTAGTGGAAGGTAGGTTAAGAAGGGAAGTGATGCTTAGTGATCAGTAGTATGGTTTCATACCAGGAAAGAGCACTACAGATGCAATATTTGCTCTGAGAGTGTTAATGGAGAAGTACAGAGAAGGTCAGAAGGAGTTGCATTGTGTCTTTGTGGACTTAGAGAAAGCATATGACAGGGTGCCTAGAGAGGAGTTGTGGTATTGTATGAGGAAGTCGGGAGTGGCAGAGAAGTATATAAGAGTGGTACAGGATATGTATGAGGGTAGTATGACTGCAGTGAGGTCTGCGATGGAAGTGACAGATGCGTTTAAGGTGGAGGTGGGATTACATCAAGGATCAGCTCTGAGCCCTTTCTTATTTGCAATGGTGATGGACAGGTTAACAGACAAGATCAGACAGGAGTCCCCATGGACTATGATGTTTGCAGAAGACATTGTGATCTGTAGTGAGAGTAGGGAATAGGTGGAGGAGACCCTGGAGAGGTGGAGATATGCTCTAGAGAGAAGAGGAATGAAGGTCCGCAGGACTAAAACAGAATATATGTGCGTGAATGAGAGGGTGGATAGAGGAATGTTGAGGATGCAGGGAGTAGAGGTGGTGAAGGTGGATGAGTTTAAATACTTGGGATCAACAGTTCAGAGTAATTGTGAGTGTGGAAGAGAAGTGAAGAAGAGATTACAGGCAGGATGGAGTGGGTGGAGTAGAGTGTCAGGAGTGATTTGTGACAGACGAGTACCAATAAGAGTGAAAGGGAAGGTAGCAGCCACTTTGCTGCTTTGCTCCAGTATTGCTGTTTGGCATTGCACTTGGTTATTTGCCTTTCATGTGCATGGTCAGAGATTCTGTTCTGTCCTCTGCAGGTATTATCTGGCATTCAATATCTGCATTTGCTCATCTGTGATGTTGCTTGGCTTACATTTGTACTGCTGACAAACTACTTGGCTGTTGGTGTATTTATCCAATGTGTACTGTGATCCCTATTTATTACCCTACAACGTACAACTACCATTGGTCATACACATCCAGGTGTGACTGCCACACAGTTTCCAACACATCACAATGTGACAGTGCATAGGTATATATGTATTTCTGCATTTCACTATGGCTGGTATGCATCCCCACATTGTTTGACAACCTTCCATTGCCCATGTTATACAGTGTGCCATCTGTGTAACTTACCTGTCCTTACTGTTTATTTCCAACATTTATCTGCAATGTGTTGTGATATTTGTTCTATGGGTAATACCTGCTGTGATGGCCTTCTCCTTACCTTTACCTTTCCTTCTAAAAAAATGGGGCCTGTTCCCAGCAAAAAAAAAAAACATTGCCTATGCCTCTCTGACTTTCTCCCAGATTTTCCTGTTCCAACATACCTCATGTGTCCCTCTTCTTCACCTATAACCTACGTCTGCTTATCTATCTCCCTATTACCTTGGGTGGGTGTGTTACCTGTGTTCCCCACACATGTCCCGCACCCATTGTTAGCTATTGTTAGCTGTGGCCATGATTGCCCTTCACCTTCATTAATTTTTTATTGTAAATGTTATGGATTCTGACAGAATCTGTAAGTGATAGCATATTTTTAAGAATAACAAGAGTTACGTAGATATTCTGTAGTTGTATGTAAGCTTACCGCAGAGATTCTGTTTAGATATGTATTTGTGAATGTCAGGCAGATTGTGAGATTCTTTCTGTAACTTTGTTAATGTGCATGACCCTTTGCCAGTTTGACAGTAACTTTTCATAACTTATAGAGTAACTGTGACTGATATACAGTGCTCCATTACTACGCAGATACTCTGTTATGCACCAAGATATTCTAAGTTCAGTGTGGCATATTTATATATTACTTAGTTATCTGCAACTTTTCCATTGATAGCATATTGTGACAGATTCCACATAATTTATAGAATTAGGCCCATAATATTGTTGAATTTTGCAAACAAACTTACCACCCAGATTACAGTATAGAAAATAACCATCTCCAAACTGGAGATGTGAGAGACCCTAGAACATCAATAAATAACTCAATCTCCTTTGATCATCATGTCACAGCTGCAGCCAGAAAAATATTCTGTCTGGCATAGATGATCACAAAGTGTATTGCCAAGAAGTCCTGACCCCACTATATTCTGCACTCATTAGCCCATCACAGAATACAGTTCCCCCTTGGGAAGAATCTTACTAAACAATCAAAAATTTGGAGAGACCACAAAGGTTCCTGTCAAAAAAGATTGTGCGTTTAAAGGATCTGAGTTCTCAATAGAGGCTGGAGGCCTTGTTGTCTACTCTGTATTCTATAGAAGCCATAGCAGTGATCTTTGCCTTGACTTCCAGGCCATTAGGGTTCTAGCAGTCCAAGACTTCGTATTTCTTCAAAAGTCAAACAGCCCAGTGAACACTAAAACCAGAGATCTGAACCTGCTTCAGTAAATAAAGAAATCACTGTGGAGAGACAGA
>NC_056734.1:714133816-714361316 GCF_019279795.1 Protopterus annectens
GTGTGTGTGTGTGTGTGTGTGTGTCTGTGTGTGGGTGTGTGTATCAGCTACTTGCTCAAGGACACAAAGCACTGGTTGGACAGAGAGGGTGCTGGAGGTTTTAGCTTGCCCTCTAGGCCAAGATCTAGACCCTATAGCTGTGCCAGTGGGGAGTCTTATTGGGGACCTGGAGAGCAAGGGATCTGCCAGCCCCAGACTGACTGTGATCTCTGTGTGCTCTTAAGGAAAATTGCACTTTACTGTGTGTATTGGTTGTTTCCTCCTATATGAGATGCCCCTCACTGGTGTTATTGGTGAGGATTGGGACTCCTTGATTGCTGGGTCAGGGCATGGGTGTCACACAGGAGACCACCTGATTGGCTTTCTCTTTTTGGAGGAAAGCATCTTGGTTCTGTTGGGTATGGCGAGATCCACGCATTTGAGTAAGGTGTTCGTACAATGCATTGGTGAATGATTTTGCGGTCATGCAACTGATCTCCATTTACATGGGTGCCGTGAAGTTAGCCACCTCTGTTTTAGGAGCCCAAAGTTAGATTTGGAGAAGTTTTTCATGGTGGTTACCTTTGCAGAGGGGTGGAAGGGATGTGGATTTCCAAGGTGATTAGTTTGTGGTCGGATCTAACCAGGAATGAGTTGACTATTGGTGTAGAGCAACAGTCGCCCATGTTAGTAATGACCAGGTCAAGGATGTTGCTACCTATAGTGGGGGTAAGAACGAGCTGGTCCAGGGCATTGAAATTAATGAATTCCAGGAAATGTTGGGCAAGTGTATTGGTATACAGGTTCATAGGTTCATAGGAAGGTACTAGGCTATCAGCCCAAAGGCCTAAGTAAGCCTAGCCAACAAAGTTCCCTGGCTTATGCCACCCAAGAAAGTTAATTTCCTGTGCCCCTGTCGAGCAGAGCCACAGAAGTGATCCCTGGGGTGTATTTCCTATTTCCCATCCACTCATCAAGATTTTTCCTGAAGAGTGTTAATGAGGAACTTTGCTTGACATACATGGGGTAGCTTGTAACAGAGTATAGGAAGTCTCTGGGATAGGAATCTCTCCCTCCAGCATGTCCTGTTTATTGTGGTGACAAGGTTTAGGTTACCCTAGAGCGTGTAGTTCAGAGGAATTAGGATTTCATTAGGTGTAGCATGTCCAGCAGCTCTGAGTTTAACATAGCTTTATATGTTAGGCAGAGATCTCCTTGGAGTAGGCAATATGCTACAAAGTAAAGCTGGAGTTTTTTGAGACGGTCAGTATAGGGCATCTGTTTGAGGCCAGTAATCCTCTTTGTGAGGTACTTCTGTGGCCTTTCCAGCTGCTGCAGATGTCTTGTGAGGTACATTCCAAAAGGGGCATTGTACTCTAGAATGGGTCTAATGAGTGCCGGGTAGAGGGGAAACAATGACCTCTTTTTTCCTGGATGAGAACCCTTTTTGTGATGAGGTGTGCCACATAGAAGGATTTCCTGACTACTGTGGCGATGTGATTATCAAAGGAGAGACTGCTGTCCGCCTAGGTTCCAAGGTCTCTTATCACACATTCGGCATTAAGTAGACTGCTGTTTATGTGGTAGTTCATGGGTACAGAGTTTTTACTAAAGGGGATGACAATGCACTTTTTGGCACTGAGCTTGATGCCATGCCTCTGACACCAGTAGTTTTCCCAGTTAATGGAGGGTTAGTTGAAGACAACTAGTATGAGAGTGCTAGGTTGGACCCTAATATTCTCCAGGGTGCTTAGGAATGTGGAGTGTGAGTCTTTGGACATGTTTGGGGACCTATAGAAGGCTACGACCTGAATCGCTGTCTTACCCAATGTTAGCTGCACCTGAAGTATCTCAGATGCGTTATGTTGAGTTACTAGTCTGGAGGTGTGCGCATCCCTTATGAATATGGAAAAAACACCGCCTTTGGAGCTTCAGTCCAAGTTCTGGGGCCAAAAGGTGTGGAATAACTTATAGCCTGGTAGTGCAGGGGTGCATTCTGCACCCTTGAACCAGGTCTCTGTTACGGCACAGATGACAATGTTCTCCATTTTAAGGAGTGCTTCAAGCAAGTGCATTTTGAGATTTAGACTTCCTTTTTATTGTAGCAAGGACCATTAGCTGAAAGAATTTCTTTAACGTGTTGGAGGAATCATCTGAAGGGATGCATACATTGTTTATAATTTCAGGTACGGGGACCAATTACATGAGGCTGTGAGTACTAAATGCAAACGTCGGGCTGCATCCTTGATCAAAACAGTACACATAAGTAGACTTAAATAAAACAAAACTATATACTTTTTTTCGTAGTTTTACAAAACTACATACAGATATCAAATATGAATATATACTTACAAAATCTTAGAAAAAAAAAAAAAAAAGCTATTGAAAACTTTTCTGTCCAACAGTGCCATCTGGTGTCCAATTCTAATTAGTACACCATTGATTTAGATTTTTAAAATATATATCATATTCAAGGCATCATTAAACTGGGGCACACTTTAGCAATGAACAGTGGCTTACAATGCAATAGCAAATCAAATTTCTTATCTTGTGAGTTGCTAATGTAAAGTTGTCTAAGTAAGGGCTATTTAAGTCTATCCTCATTGTCAACATGTTTTCTAGATTTTTGATTTGTATATGCCAAGACCTTCTCTAGTCCATGGCTGTATGCCAATTAAGTAGAATTGCTTAGTTCCTTAGTTCATTTCTAGTTCTGGTGTCAACTGAGAAGAAATGGGAAAAAGAGGTTAGTCAGGCAAGGAGGATTATGCATCTGAAACTTCTAAAAGTGCATCTGAGGCCTCACAGGAAGACATAGATATCTCAGAATATGGACTTCCTGCCAAAAGGTGATGCTTATAACCATGTGAGTAAATTTCAGTTATCTGTTAATAACCATATCACTGCAACAGCAGGGGAACACCTTTCAGTTCACTGATTTCAACACGTGAACATTCAGCTGTAAACAGGCAGTTCTTACCTGCTTACGTAACCTAACCTAAAGATCAGTTCTTATCTGCTTACCTAACCTAAAGATCAGTTCTTATCTGCTTATGTAACCTAACCTAAAGATCAGTTCTTATCTGCTTACCCAACCTAACCTAAAGATCAGGTTCACTGAATTGTCTTTGCATCAAAGTATGCCTGCCATTAAGCTGACCCTTGTACCATTGTAACGAACACCATTATAGCAAAGGAGCTAGAAGTACACAACAGGGTTTCACTTATGAATGTTTGGATATAATTAGTTTTAAAAGTCTTGATGTGTACTTTTTTTAACCTGGTAAGCCCACTGGACACAAACCTTTCTAATAAGGGGCAACTCAGGAGCATGAATAGTTAAGGAGCTTGCTCAGAGTCACACAGTGAGGCAATTGGGGGTAAAAAGAATCAAACCCTGAATTATAGCTTATTAACAACTTGGAGCCTTAATCCTCTGTGCTACATGTCAGCTCATCAGCTTTGTAGTAATTTTCATTAATTATTACCCACCAAATTGTATAAGATCATAAGATAAAATAAAAACATAGTGTAGCTTGCTGAAAGTTAACATCAGTCCTCCAAAATGCCATACTGGTGCCTAGAAGTGCTTAGTTATTGTTACTCAGGGTAAGGACTGACATGAAAGGACATTACTTAAGTATTATTGTTATAGCTTCCTAAATAATAATCTAACATAGAATATCAGATTATAAAACAGTGTAAGAAACATCTCTGTGTAGAAGTTTTTCAATTCCTCTATGTCTAGCTAATCGCTATGTATTAAAAAGCAGAATAAATCAGAAAATGGTAGTAGATGTAGCAAACTTAAAAATGTCCTAAATCAAAAAATAAAAACTTCTTTTGAATTATTATTAATATTATACAGAACTATTAACACTATTAGGCTTTCAGAATTAATCCAAGCAAGGTAGACAGTCTGTTTCCAATATGGAACAGACTGTCTACCCTGCTTAGATTAATTCCGAATACCTCTCTTTGCCATAATATTTATCGCCTTGTGCTTAACATAAACACTGCATTCCATTCATGCTTTCACTTCAGTTCTATTTAGGTGTTTAGTCCAAAAACCTTAACATCACCGTAAAGTGATTCACTATACACTGATAACAAATGTACAATAAACAATAAAATGGATTTAATAAATGGATTATAAACAAATGTTGTAACAAGTATAGTTACCCACTCAGTCAAAAACTAGTTTAAAATAATAAGTTTTAAGGGCTCCACAGAGCTGATTCTGTACCTAACAAGTAGTCAATGCTACCTTTTCTTCTTTTTTTTTTTTTTTTTTTTTTTGCGCAGGCTTGGGCCCTGCAGCTGCATGCTACAACTGCTCCCTGTCCATTTAAGTGTTTCAGTGCTTTTTTTAAGTGCTTTTTAAAGTCTTTAACATTGGTGAAGATATATAACAGTGTGTTAAGTTACTTTCTTTAAGTAACTAGTAAGTGCGCTCTCTCAAACTCAAGAGACTTTTCCCTTTTTAACACTAGACTCTTGGAGGCCTCCTCTTCACAATGGCTGACTGTAGCTGGAGATGGGAAGGATATTGATGTAACACAACCTGAATTCAGAAGTTTTTATTTTTTTGTAGTGGATTAAACTACAGAGAGGATAAGAAGCAGTGAGCTAAGTTACTACAAGAAATAATATTCTCAGAAACAAGAAGAAGTGCCCCCTCAGAATCAAGGAAGGTCTGGTTCCAAATATGATTGTCTGTGCCTGGTAGTAGGTCATATATTGAGGTGACTCGACAGGAAGTCAGACGGTGTCTGGAGTAGGAAAGCTATAAAGGTAACACAGCAGAATTTTAAGTTGGTACTGGAGAGTAGAAATGCAAAAAAGGACTACAAAGCAAGGAAATTGTATGGGTGACTGTATAATTGGGCTTCCTGGCAACCGGCCTTATATTGAGGTGACGCAACAGGAAACTTGACTTTGTTGGATAGCAGGAAGCTAGAAAGGTAACAGGGTAGGAAGTTCCTTTGGTGTTTGTGAGTAGGAAAGTATTAAGGCAGCACAGCAGTGAATTTAAATAGTGTTACTGTGTAAATGGACTTCCTGTAGACAGTAATTGTACCCTAAGCAGCTGTGTGCAACAACAACAATAATGAAGGGATATGCTGGGAGATGGAAGGACTCAAAGACCGGAGCTGTCAGTATTTCAGATAAGACACTTGTGTATGAATGAAACTATCTACTAAAGCTGAGGACAAAGGCAACTGTGCACAACATCACCAAGATGGACATTCTTATGGACATACCATAGGAACTAAGAATGAGGAGGAAGAGGAGGGGATGCTGAAGAGGAGTGTAACGATATGGTATGCAGAAGGTAGGTAATGGACAACAGCGAGGCAATAGGGAGGCAATCAGAAGAAGGTACAAGTCATATCTCTCCTCTGTGATCATGGGCAATGTTAGATTGCTCAACAGCAAGATGGATGAGCTCATAGTGCTGGTCAAAAACAAAAGGGAATTCCAGGAGTGCAGTTTAATGTGTTTTACTGAGACATGGCTGCATAAGCATATACCTGATAAGGCAGTAGATATTGAGGACTTCCAGTGTGTAAAGACAAGTAGAGACCAGGCTGGATGTAGGAAGAGCAAAGGAGGGTGGGTTTTGATTTTCATCAATGAGCTTTGGTGCCACCCTGGACACATAATAATGAAAGAATGGATCTGCAGCCTGGATATTCAGTCATTACTGGTGGGGCTACATTCATACTATATACCCAGAGAGTTCTCCCATGCAATTGCTACATCCCCCCCTCAGCCAATGGTATGGCAGCATGTGATGTCATCCATTTGGTTTCTGCGAGACTCCTGACAAATCATCCAGATGCTCTTGTCCTCATCTCTGGAGACTTCAGCCATGTCACCCTAAACAGAATGCTCAGTACTTTCTCCCAGTTTGTTAACTGCTCCACCAGGGAGAACCGAACACTGGAACTAATGTATGCAAATGTTCAAGAAACATACAGTTGCACAGCCATCCCACTGCTCAGGAGATCAGACCACAGCCTGATGCACCTTTGCCCCCCTCTATGTGCCACTGGTTAAGAGGCTGCTAGCCACCATCAGGAAGGTCAGGAAGTGGAGGAGGGAAGCCAGTGCAACCCTTCAGGACTGCTTTGAGACTACAGACTGGGATGGTCTTTCTAAGCTTCAAAGGGAAGACATCAATAGCCTCACTGACTGTTCACTGAATACATCAATTTATCTGTGGAAACTACTGAACCATTAAAATCTATACATTGCTTCCCAAACAACAAGCCATGGATCATGAAGAATATCAAAACCCTCCTGAATGAGAAAAAGAGAGTATTCAGGTCTGTAAACAGGGATTCAGTGAAAAGGGTGCAGAAACAGCTGGCCAAGAAGATTAAGGAAGGGAAGGACAGGTACAGGAGGAAGTTAGAACAAAAACTGCAACAGTGCAACAGCAAAGAAGTATGGAGGAGGATAAAGACCATTAATGTCTATAAGTCTGGCAACCATCTGATGGAGGGGAGTAAAGAGAGAACCAATGAGTTTAATATGTTCTTTAATAGGTTTGATAACACGCACCAGACAAACATGCCATGTGCTCCCCAATTACAAAGGAAAGATGCCCTCCCGGTTAGCAAAATGCATACCTTGTCTACCACCCCCCCCCCATCTCTACTGTTCAACACAGGGGAAGGAAGGTACACAATCACATCTGGACCACATGGCACAAACAAAAACTGCCCACCCTCCCACCTCGACTGGCAAAGCAGAGGATAACAGTTTGACTATCATCCTATCAGAGGACCGGGTGATCAGAAAACTAAGAAAACTTTGCTCTACGAAAGTAGTGGGGCCTAATGGCATTAGCCCACAGGTGCTGAAGACCTGTGTCTCACAGTTTGGTGGGGTACTACTCAGGATGTTCAACTTGAGCCTCAGTACCCATAGGGTACCCATGTTGTAGAGAGCATCCTAACTGATGCCAGTGCCAAAGAAGGCACGCCTGAGGGACATTTCAGATTACAGGCCTGTGGCACTCACATCACACTGCATGAAAGTCTTTGAGAGGCTGGTCCTGGAAGTACTTTGCCCCAAGATCAGGTCAGAACTAGACCCCCTTCAGTTCTCATACTAGGAGACGATAGGGGTTGAAGATGCCGTTATCCAGCTTATGCATAGACCATACAGTCACCTGGACAAACCAAGAGGATCTCTCAGAATCATGTTCTTCGACTTCTCAAGTGCCTTTAACATCATCCAGCCAGACAGGCTGGGGAGTAAGCTGTCAGCAATGAATGTGGATGCTCCCCTAGTTTCATGGATCCTGGAATATCTGACCGATAGGCCCCGATATGTGCAACTGCAGGGCTGTGTGTCTGACACAGTGCTATGTAGCACTGGAGCACCACAGGGGACAGCTTTATCACCTTTTCTTTTCACCCTGTATACCATAGACTTCAGCTATAACACTGAGTGCTGTCACCTGCAAAAATTCTAAGATGACTCGGTCATGTAGGAAGCATCAGGCATGGAGATGAGGAGGAATACAGGAGGGTGGTAGACAGCTTTATGAGCTGGTGTGAGATTAATTAGTTGCAGCTGAACATCAGTAAAATGAAGGCGCTGGTAGTAGATCCAGGGAGATCACAATCTCATCCCCCAATGACCTCTCTGTCAATTGCGGGGCTTGAAGTGGTGATTGTTCAGGACTACAAGTATTTGGGGGTGCACCTGGATAGTAAGCTGGACTGGTCCAAAAACTCACAGGTGCCATATAAAAAGGGTTAGAGTAGGCCGCACTTCATACAAAGACTCAGATCCTTTAGCATCAGCAACACTATCCAGCGGTTGTTCTTGAGACTGTAGAGGCCAGCGCTGTCTTCTTCCCAGTGGCGTGCTGGGGTAGTAGCATAAAGAAGACTGAGGCAAACAGACTCAATAAATTGGTAAGGAATGCTAGCTCAGTAGTTAGACACCCTCGAAACCATGGCTAAGAGAAAATTGTTAGCACTACTAAAGTCCATCATTGAAAATATTGACCACAAACTTAACTGAGTGGTGGCTAGACAGAAAAGTTCCTTTAGCAGGAGACTGATGGGTATAACATTTTCCACTGAACATCACAGGAAACCCTTCCTGCCCACAGCCATCAGACTCTATAATGCCTCCTACCATCTTAGCACCACCTCGACTACTGAAGGAGACCACATCGTCCATTGTTGAACTCTTACCCATGTTTCTTTTTCCACATCCTTTTTATCTCTCTTTTTTCTCTCTTTTTTCTGTGCAATATTAATCATCAATGAAATTATCCTTTGTGCAATATGTTATAACTTAAAGTATTGTAATGTGCAATACCCCATAGCCAAGTGCAAGTGGAAATTAACACAACAAGCTCCCCTTTTCATGTCACTACTACATGTGGTATCATACTCATCTAATACATTGGCTATGGTCAACAGTGTATCTATGTCAGGCATTGCTATTATATATGTGAGTAACATAAGTGAGTATAGTATCTGTCATATCTAATTATGTAACATATGTGTTTGGTCCATGTTGTGTCTGTGTTTATCTATGCAGTTGTAACAGAAGCAATTTCCTGCAGGATCAATAAAGTATTTCTGATTCTGATTCTGTGCAGAACAGGTTTTACTGGTAAGTAACCTTGCAGCAGCACTCTGTATCAGGTTCAGTGTTAGCAAGTCCCAGGTACTGAGCATGGCAGCAGCAGTTCAATCTCAAAGAGACCAAAAGATGAGAAACTGGCTTGAGATAGCGGGTGCTTAATCCTATAGATGTTTTGCATATTAAAACACATTCCCTATGTCTGAATACACCTATCAAACTAAACATAGTAAGATGAAGCCCTTTCTAAATGGTGTTGGGGGATTATATTGCCTATCTTTACACATGTTAAAAGACACTAACATGTAATTTATTATTTGATTGAAGTTGTCTTACTGTAAATAGACACTACACTGACTTTTCTTTATTTAGTTTACAAATTTTGAAAATTTCAAAAGCTGTCTTGCCACAGTTTATTTACATGGTAAATTTTTTTCACTACTACAGTTCATTTAAAGGAGTCAAACCTAATAGGTATTTTAAATATGCAATAGGTTCTAATTTGGTGACCTTGTCTACACCCAGCCACCACCACTACCACCAAGGTGGAAGAAAATTTTAATGTGTAAAAAGAAGACATTTTTCATTAGTTTTATTTTTACAGATTATATTCTTCCCAAAACCACCCATCCACAGTCCCACTATGTATTTAGCACCCTACCTTTGCACCTTTAGTCATCACCCAGTGTTGCAGGGCCATCATCTTACTGACTGACAGTTTCATCTTCACTCTTTACTGTAGTACAATGGAGTGCAGATTATGATGAATGGTATAATGTATTTTAATGCATTTCCTGGTTTCATACATGGATGTTGGGCTTCGGGATAAAACTTTAACAAATAATAATGAACCTTGAGTTATATTTTCAAAATTATTGAGAGCGCTAGCCTCTCATTGTATGTCTCATTCTATTGAAGAGCATTATAAAGAATGTGTTGGTCTGACATATTCTACTTTGTATCTTTGTCAAAACCCAGATTTGTTTTAAGTATTTCAGACAAAAAAGAGGTATGGTATATCTTTACAATCACAGCACTAGTCTGTATACAAATGAAATTATGTAACGTTATTTAGCACTCTGTGGATTGTCACTGGTGTTACTTTATTATTTTTAAGCTTGTTTTATTTTGGTATTTCCTGTAAATAGAAGAGTGAATAAGAAGAGCTGTTTCCAGAATTAATACATTGACTGGGATTCAGTAAAATCCACTATGGTTGTTTACACTACCCACCTCAGATATGCCCAGTGTATGCAATCATAGAAAAAGTGATTCAGAAACAGCTTTAACCACAATGAGGAAGACTTCATTATCACCTATTGTGCATGTCTCTGAATTGTCCCTAAGTATCGTCAGTATAAAAAAGGAACATTTTGGTGGCAATCATCACTGGTGGCCCATTCCTTGCTTTGGCACAGGCATTCCCTTATTCACTCTCCCACACACATGCAGGCATTCTGGCACACATGCACACACACACACACACACACACACACACACACACACACACACACACACACACACACACTGACGCACTCACCAACATCACTGCATATACACAGACATTCACTCAACATCACACCCCATACTCAAGCAAAATCACAGACACACTCACCCATATAAACACACCCACATATACAGTCTTAATCCTCTACCTAATCCCCCCACCAAGGCCACACAAGCAGACATACATACACATGCACACCAAATATACACAGAATCATCCCAGTCCATTTATACCCCTGCAGATATGCACATACATTACAATACACGCATACATACATCTATACTCTCAATCCCCTATCTAACCCCACCCCAATGGGGCCACGCAGGCACACACACACACACACACACACACACACACACACACACACACACACACACACACACGCATGCACGCACACATACACACACACACACACACACACACACACACACACACACACACACACACACACACATACACACACACACACACACACACACACACACACACACACGCACACACACACACATTTATACTCTCAATCCCCTATTTAACCCCACCCCACTGGGGCCACACAGGCAGGCACACACACAAACACACAATCATCCCAGTCCATTTATACCCATGCAGTTACACAGACACATTGCCACACATGTCCACACACTCACATCCTCCCATCACTACCTGTATGTCGGACTTTGCTAAACTTACCTGCAGGATGGTTTCTCCCATTGACTTAAATGGGAGGTCACTGTCTTCTTGGTCATGTTAATAAACACAGTCAACTGCTCATGGAAAAATCTTTGCTGTACAGCAGTCGGTGGATAAGAAAAAGGTTGCCACAAAGGTTAGCAACTAATGGTATGCCGTGATTTCTAGCAAAAAGACTCACACTGCTAAAAACATAGAAGTCAAAGTGAATCTAATAGAAAGATTCACCTACATTTCTAAACCAAAAGAAATGCACATCAAAAACCTTCATAGACTGATGCATTAAACATCAATCTAACACACCAAAGCAGACATTCCACCATCTGCATATCAACAATGTGAATGAAATTATCCATCCCTCCCTCTCTCTCTTTCTATGTATATAAATATATATATATATATAGAGAGAGAGAGAGAGAGAGATAAGTAGATATAGATACAGCTATAGATAGACATATATAGAGGGGATCGGCACAGATCCCTGAAGGAACTTTTCACCAAAGCACAAACAGCCGGGCATACTTCCGCGAAAGTGCTTTTTACTGAAAAAGCACTTTTACGAAAGCATGCCTGCAGCTAGAGGGAGTCATGGTGGAATGACTGTTGCGGAGATTGTACTACGGTGCGGATAAGGGAATATTCCCTTTTCCTCACTGTAGTGCGATCTCAGAGTGAAAATATTAAAGTAGAGGGGTGTGGGGGGCACACACCCCCACATGGGGAGTGCAGAGGTGCTTGCCCCCCTGCATAAAAGTAGATGAATTGTTTGTTTTTTTTAAACGCACTTTAACAAAAGTGCTTTTTTGGTGAAAGTGTTTTCGTTAAAGCGTGTTCGGTGATTGTGGATTCGGACTATTGAACTTTCGTTCAATAGTCCTAGATCCATATAGAGATATATATACAGAGATATAGATACAAAGCTGTGTATTTGCACAAATCTGGAGAAAGGTGAAACTGTAAGATAAATACAACACTCTCCTTCTTGTTGTCCTGCAAACTGAGTTACCATGACAAAATGTCAATGAATTTCAGTGATGATGATTTGAGCTTCTCTAACTGGCCAGGGACAAAAGGACTCAAAATTCTACACGCAGGGTTCCAAACAAAGAACTGCAGAATTTTACAGATATAATATTATAAACAGAATTATAAACAAAAAAATTCTACAGATATAATTCTAGAAATGGTATTTTAAATACATAATTCAAAGCACAGAATGTAGAATTCTTTGCACAGAACTGTGCAGACAAAATTCTAAACTCAGAGTTCTACAGATATAGTTCTATGCTCAGAATTCTGCGGATATAAAAGATTATGGTTATGCTTACTATGTATTCAAGATATGGATGTCAAAAAATTCACACAGAGCGAAGCTCAATAGGTGAATCTTGGCATCCATGTTGAGAACATATGCTATTAAGTTATAACTGGAGAATCATAATTCTTTACGGTGTATGGAGATTTGTCGGCTCCATGTACTACTAGCAACAGAAAAGTAAAATAAAAATAAAAATACTAAATGTTGTGCCAGCTTCAAAAGTCAACAATGCAGGTGGGAAGCACTTTACTTCTATATGTATTCCCTGTATAAGGGAAGCAGCTGGTTATCAGATACATTTTAGTAAGGGTAATGTTGTAGGCAGCAGGCAGAAACACAACTGAAATTAACCAGTTTCATGTTCTGCTACTGTTATTTACTGGCCTTTGCTGTCAGTTTTTAGTGACTAGTGGTAGATTTGATCTTAACGGTACATAGGGGTGCTTAACAATTGTTTAGCACCCTTCTAAGCATTCTTAAGATCAGGTTTCATGCTGGAGTAGTGCTGAACCAGGGTATTATTTAACAGGTATTTGACTGTAATTATGGCACTCAGTGCACTAAAGCATTCTTAATGCTTTTTTCAATCTAGGGCCATTAATGTAGAACTCACTCTTAAATATCCTTTTTCAACTCCCTACCTTTAATTACTTCAGCATCAAGCTTAAAGATACACTGTACTTCTAACTTAAATATCTACACTTATTACTGTCTGTGTTCAGATTTTCAGGACTGTATTCCCTGAAGCATATCAATCATGAAGAGTTTTAAGTAGAGTTATGTTTGTATCCTGCCTTTTTTTGCCATTTACTGGCCAACACATATACTGCTGCTGTCTGTATATTACTCATCTATATCTCTTTTTTTGTTTTGTTTAGTTGTCAGTAACCACTCTTGTTCTTAACATTCATTCTTTGTTACTAGGTCGTGACTGAAAAAGGGGGTCCCTAAACAATGCAGATTTCTACAGATAGAATCCTAAGCATAGGTATCTTTTTATACGATTCTGTAGCGAGCATTCTACACACAGAATTCAACAAATAGAATTAATTCTAAGCAAAGAATTGAACAGAAATAATTTTAAACACAGTATTATGCAGATAAAATTCTACACACCCAATTCTACAGGTATATTTCTGTTAACAGAATTCTACAGACAACAGGTTTACAGATACAATTCTAAAAACAGATTTCTATAGATAGAACTACAAACATAGAATGCTGTAAATATAATACAAAAGAGAATTATACAGACAGGCATGATTCTAAACAAAGAATATTATACAGTTCTGCAGATATAATTATATGGATGGTGTCATAACACATTATTCTAAATGCAGATAAAATAATTGTAAGAACAGACCTTGTTAAAGTGCGCCTGTACAAACAATGAGTTGTACAAAAAATCTATGATGTGGGACATACATTCATGGAAGGGGGAGGTCATTGTAGAGTTACGCATGAGCAAAAAGCTTGCTAAACCAGTCACCAAAACCAGCACATAGGTTCATAGGTTCATAGAAGGTTACTAGGCTAACGGCCCTAGAAACCTTACAAGCCTAGCCATATTTATCCTAGGTTGCCCCAATTGTCAGTGGTTAAGTGAGTGAAGTTCATAGAGGTAAGGGTCTATAGTAGTTAATACCGACTTCCTCTGTCCAGGAGGGACATGGTCGCCACCCCAGGAGTGAATTTGTGGTCACACAACCATTGATTTAGATTGCGATTGTAGAGGGTTAGGAGGGGGTCTGTTTCATGTGAAATGGAAGCTTGTTCCAGAGAAGTGGCAGTCTCAGGGATATGCATCTAGCTTTCCAGCATAACCTGTTTATGTCAGAGACTAGGTTAAGATCCTTGGCGTGACTGACCCTCGTGCAATCTGATTTACGAATGTGTAGTATTTCCATCAGGACCGGGTCAGAGATTGCCTTGTAAGCCAGGCACAGGTCACCCCTTAGCAACCTGCAGGAGACAAGCTACAGTGACAGGCCTTTCAGTCTTTCTGCATAAGGCTTGTTTTGTGTACCCTATAATTTCTTGGTGAGAAACCTCTGTGGTCTCTCCAACTGCTGTATGTGTCAGGTGAGGTACATGCAAAAAGGAGCATTGTATTCAATTATTAGTCTGATGAGGGCCAAGTATAATGGAATTATAGCATATTTAGATCTAGATGTGATGCCTTTATTTATAAAATGTGCCACATAGAAGGATTTCATTACTACTGTGGATACATGGTGGTCAAAGTTCAGATTGCTATCAATCTGAGTACCCAGATCACATACTACTGGATCTACACTTAGGTGGATACTGTCTATAATGTAATTAGCAGGGATGTCAGCCTACCCAAAGGAATAATAATGTATTTTTTTGCATTTAGCTTAAATCTGTGGTTTTGTCACCAGTCATTTGTCTGCATTAACCCTGTCAGCAGTGTATTAACATCATTAGGGAACTCAATGATTGCTCCCAATTTGCAAACATTAGCATACTTGGTCAGCCGCAAGCCATCCAAGTTTGTCTGAACTTCTGAGAAATAAATTCTGAACAGCAAGGGGCCCAGTGGTATGCCCCTGGTGACTGGTCTTTTGCTAGAGGTGAAATCACTCACCCACTTTGGCAGCATGTGCCCTGTCGGTGAGCAAGTTTGCTATCCATCTGGTAATGTAGGGGTTAATTCGCAATTGGTTTCTCTATAATACATGAGTGGTGTTTGTGTCAAATGCCTTGGCTAGGTCAAGATATATATAAGAATATAATACAAAAGAAAATTAGACAGACAGACATGATTCTAAACAAAGAATATTATACAGTTCTGCAGATATAATTATATGGATGGTGTCATAACACATTATTCTAAATGCAGATAAAATAATTGTAAGAACAGACCTTGTTAAAGTGCGCCTGTACAAACAATGAGTTGTACAAAAAATCTATGATGTGGGACATACATTCATGGAAGGAGGAGGTCATTGTAGAGTTACGCATGAGCAAAAAGCTTGCTAAACCAGTCACCAAAACCAGCACATAGGTTCATAGGTTCATAGAAGGTTACTAGGCTAACGGCCCTAGAAACCTTACAAGCCTAGCCATATTTATCCTGGGTTGCCCCAATTGTCAGTGGTTAAGTGAGTGAAGTTCACAGAGGTAAGGGTCTATGGTAGTTAATATCAACTTCTGTTCAGGAGGGACATGGTCACCACCCCAGGTGTGAATTTGTGGTCACACAACCATTGATCTAGATTGCGATTGTAGAGGGTTAGGAGGGGCTCTGTTTCATGTGAAATGGAAGCTTGTTCCAGAGAAGTGGCAGTCTCAGGGATATGCATCTAGCTTTCCAGCATGACCTGTTCATGTCAGAGACTAGGCTATATTGTCTTTCCCTCATCCAGGGCTTTGGTGACTTTCTCAAAGAAGACAACCATGTTTAACAGCCATGCTCCACCTTCAACAAATGCAGATTGAGTTGGGTCCAAAGTTTGGAGATTACCTATGTCCTTGTTAATAAGGTCCATAATGATTCTTTCCATTGCCTTAAAGATGAGACTAGTCAAGATTATGGGCCTATAATTCACAGGGTTGGTTGATAGTTCCCCTTTGTGCAGAGGGATTACTGTTGCTGTCCTCCATTCTGCTGGAACATAGCCAGTTTGTAGGCTGTGGTCAAACAGGGATCCAAGTGGGCCTGTTAGTTCATGTTTTAAGTTGTTTAAAAGGCAACCTGGGATGTTGTCTGGTCCAATTGATGCTGTCCTTATGGCCTTGGAGATCACCGAGATGACCTACTCTCTTTAGATAATAGACTGTAGAATGGTGGCAGGTATACATTGGAGGGTGAGTGGTGGGGACACTGGGGTGAGGTTTGCTCCAAATTTGTCAGCTAGCAGGTTGGCTATTACCTCCAGCTGAGTATAAGTGGTGCCATCTGCAACCACTTCAGCACATAGCTGGGTATTCCTTTTTAGATTTCAGACATAGTTAAAGAATGCCTTGTGATTATCCTCAACTAGGGAAGCTATTTTTACTTCATAATTAGCTTTGGTGGACTTGATGAGATCTCTAAATGTGTTTGTTTAAGGTACAGAGGGATTTCAAACTCTGCTGAGACATTTCTCTCTTGTTCTTGCACATTAGCTTCCTTCTCTTGTTGTACAGCCTGTTTATGCTAGGGGATTATGAGGGTGGCTTGTTTTTTTGGCAACACCTGGTTTTAATCCAGTCAGGTACAGCCGATTCTATTCAACTGCTTAAGTGGTTATGCAGGGAATTGGTGTACACCCCTGCATAGGAGTCTGTGTTATCTGTGTTTGAAGAGGCTTTGAAATTTCTTATACCATTACTTAGTAGGCGATAATTTGTCTTTGAAAACTTCTTAAGCTTTTTAAATCTTGATGGGGTATTTGGTCTTATGATTACATTAAACAAGACTGATTTATGGCCTGATCTTACCAGGGAGAACAGCACATGGGAGGGGGTGTGCAATGCTCTCCCATGTTAGTGAGTACTATGTCCAGGACATATGAGCCTCTTGTGGGTGTGCTGACTAGCTGTTCCAGAGCATTTGCATTGACAAAGTTCAAGAACATCTGAGCCAGCATGTTTGTGGACATGTATATTTTCCTGTCAATAGTAAGATAATTAAAATCACCCATGAGTAAGGCATTGGGCTGTATGGCAAGTGACTCCAGTAAGTCCAGGTATGGGGTATGCTTTTCCTGTTTCATGGCGGGGGACCAATGCCTAGCTACAATGTGGTAGGGGGCTTTGTCTACAGCTAATTCAACATAGAGTAGATCAAGAAAGTTATACTGTTTGACCACTGTCAGGGTATATCTATCCTTAATGAAGATGGATACAGCTCCTCCTTTGGTTCTTTCATGCTCAGTTTGTGGTATGAATGGCTGGGTTACTTTCCATGCCTTTGAACCATGTCTCAGTGACTGCATAGATGTCATCATCTTCCAAATTGAGGATTGTGCTTCCAGGGAGAGCAGTTTCTTGTTTAGACTCCTAGCATTAAGTAGCAGTATCTTAAAGTTATCTAGAGAGTTTATTATGTTGGGAGGTTGGTTATTTTGACACTTCCTAAAAAAGGTACAATATGGGTGGCTAATGCCTTCGCCAGTATCCAAAGGCCTAGAAGAGACAGGCACAGACCATCTCTGGCAAAAGCAGTGTGGCCTGTAGACCATGTCTTCCCAGGCTGACAGATATTGGATCCATTTGGACCGACACCAGAAGCTAAGTAATTGTTAAAGTCAATCATTTTTTTGCTTGTATTGTGGCATAATCCTTGAAGAAGGTAGAATGCTGTTTAAGGCTAAGCTTATACCTGCCTGTGACACATAATCTGAGAGCTCAGTCATGTGTCTCTTCATATAATCCAGTGAGGTACATCTCAAGTCATTCACCTCCACATGGACTATGACAGAGTCATACTAGTATATGAGGTTGAGTGATTTGAGTGCTTAAGTGACTTGATGGATCCTGGCACCTGACATGCAGCTAACCATAACCTGCTCCTTATCCAGTCTGGTGAGGGGAACATCTGTGTGTCTCACGATGGACTCACCGATGACCAACACATTAAGACTGTAGTGTTATGCCTTATGGGCTTATTTGTTGAGACACTGGTGTGTGTTATTATGTGTTGTGGTTGTTTTTTTTTTTTCATTGCTGAGTGTAAGTGGTTTCAGTTTGGGAGGCCTCTGATCTTTTGTTAAGTTACTAGTACCTCTGTATATGTGGGTTTATGTGTCCTGTCATTATTTAATGTGGGAAGTGTGTGTGTGTGTGTGTGTGTGTGTGTGTGTGTGTGTGTGTGTGTGTGTGTGTGTGTGTGTGTGTGTGTGTGTGTGTGCTGACAACTTGCTTGACATTTGATTTGTTCTTATATGAGAGCCTTGTTTCCAATTTCATAGTGTAACTATATCTTTCACATTAAGTATTTGTTTGTTTCATGAGTAAGTGGTTGTCAGTATACATGAGACAATTGCTACATTGCCTCAGGATGCCCATGTCTATTTGGCTGGCCAAAGAGATGATGTGAAACTGCCTGTCCTTTATAGCAGGCTCTTACTGTATGTTTTATTAGGTAAGAAAACGGGGTAATTTGAAGGACTGTGCTGGTAGTGCTGAGACTACAAAATGGACCTCTACTTTGTGTAGGCTAAGGTTGATCAATAATGCAATGCTGCTCAGTGCTCTCCTAGAGCAGCAGATAAACTTGGAGGGGTTTCACTGACAGCTATTTAGGAAAAAAACTGAGCTTCTTGGCTTTTGCATCTATACAGAGTACTGCTAACTGCCACTGTATGAAGAGCAGCACCATGCAAATGTGAGGCTTAAATACAAGCAAAGAAAAACATGTTTTAAGCTAACTACCAATCAGGAAAGCACACAATAAGTCTTCCACTAGCAATCTCCAATAAAGGCAGGTTAGATCAGCACACTTATGCCACAAGGATACAGAAAAAAACCCTTCTTAAAGTAGAATAGCTGGCTTGGAGCCCATGTGTAACAAGACCACACAAATTACCTATGGAAGCCCTACAACTAACAACAGATGCAATGTAATACAGTGCAATTAACTACTTAAAGCAACAGTAGATAGTGCATTGTTGCTATAAAGCACAAAAATGACAGCAAATAGCTTAATAAACTGTGAAAGTACAGTCACAGTATTTTAGAAAAGTACAAAAATATACTATGTCTTTTCAGTAGTGGATTGCTCCAGGTTAAAGCAGATTCTCACCAATCAGTATCAAAGTCACAAAATGATGAACAGCACTGAGTGTCTATGTCAAAGCCCACTCAAATGGGAGGCTTAAATATGAGCAAACAGAAACAAGTTTTAAGCCAACTACCAATCAGGAAAGCACACAATAAGCCTTTCACTGGCAGTCCTCAACTCAGGCAGGTTAGATCAGCACACTTCTTCTACAAGGATGCAGAAAAGCACCTTAATGTAGTATTGCTGGTTTGGAGCCCAAGTGTAACAAGACCATGCAGACTATCTACAACAGCCCTACAACTAACAGATGCATTGTAATACAGTGCAATTAACTACTTAAAGCAGCAGCAGACAGTACAGTTTTTTTTGAAACTGCAAACGTACAGTCACAGTATATAACAGAAGTGCAAAAAATGATTAGACCCCTTTTGTGTGCTTCCCAGCTCAGATAAGCCAGGTAAAAACCTACTGCCACTAGATGAATCATCCCAATCCTCCTAATGTGAAAGCACAGTAAAAGAGTGTCTGGATTGAAATGCTACCACAGACAAACTTAAGATAGAAAATGCTACCACAAGCAAACTTAATATGGATACAGCAGTGTAGTTTAAACAGCTTATAAAAGTGTGATTATTCAATAAAAGTATTTTGCTTTGTCTAAATGAACCAAGAACCACTCACTTGTACAGAATTTATAAAGGCACTAAAAACAAGATACTCTGATTAATAAGCCCTCCTGCAAATAAAATTACATGCAGAAATCTCAAGTGTTTCCCCAACCTAAACAGACCAGGCTGTCTCCTAGTGCACTAGATGGAAAATCCACTGACCTCTTGATGTAAAAACAAATGCTCACTAGAGTGTAAAAATAAACTGCTTTATCCAACAGCTAGCTAGATAATGAATTCCAAGCAAGTAAATCAGTAAAACAGACAATGATAGGCAAAATGCACATTTTCAATATAAGCACAAGGAAAGGCAACTAAATAATTAAATATATCAACAGCAGTATAGAAAGGGAGGAGCTTATTAAGCTCAGTTTACAGTAGGGCTGGGCAGCTTAAAATCTTTAAAAAGAAGATCAACAAAGGGAGGGGAGGTGGGAAAATTAGTAGGGAATGATCAGCAGTGCTTTTACTTTATGCAGGTTGGAAATCTTTTCAAAGAAAGACAAATTACCAGAAATTCACTGTGTATTTAAGTATCACTCAAGAAACAATTGAACCAATGAAAAACATGTGAAATGTGCAGCCTATATAATTTAAGTTTCTGTCTCTCACATAGAACAAAATCACTAGAACAAGCATATTTCTTAAAACAGAAAACAAGATGGAGCAGGTAAGACAGAAAGCAGTTCTAGTACTCACAGACAAAAAATATAGGTTTATTTCCTCACTCACAGGGAATCACCAGCAGTGCTTCAGTTTATGCAGACTTGAAATATTTTCAGAAAAAGACAAAGACCCAGAATTTACTGTGTATTTAAGTATCACTCAAGAAACAAGTTAACCAATGGAAAAAAAACAAGTGCAATGTTCATCCTGGATAATTTAATTGTCTGTCTCTCATATAGAACAAAAACACCAGGCCAAGCAGATTTCTTAAAACAGAAAACAAAATGGAGCAACCAAAACAGAAAGACATGTAGACAGACTCAATGAACCAGCTGAAAAGAATCCACTCCAAAACTGGTCTAAAGTACCATATAGCAGGAGGGATTACCATGCTGAAAATGGCAATAACAATTTATTTCAGAATACAAAAAGTAAACAATAAAAGTAATCACAGCAACAATAAGTGGTGTGTATATTGCATCATGTCACTTGTAGCCATAGACAGTAAACCACAAAGCAGCCCAGGCAGCATAACTCAAAAGTAAGACATCCCATTCAATGGACCCTACTGCTTTTGCAATACATCCACTTATGAGCCATGTAGCTATGCACACAATGTGGATAGTTTGCAAAAAGAAAAAGTAATTGCAGTTCCTGTGACACATCCCCTATTGCAGTAGTCACTAAAGCAGTTTCCACATCAGGCACTTGATGAAACAGTCTAGGTATAAAAAAAAAAACAAAGAGCAAGTATGCCTGCAGCAAGTACATATTGCAAAGCAGGGTGATCAGGCAAAAGCACAAACTGCACCCAAAAGTAAAATAACACCATGCTGGGCTGGCAATACAGCCCCTGTTACAGCAGCTAGTATGCATTCTATTGCAAGCTGATCAGGTAAAGGTACATATTCTCCAAAACAAAAATAGCAGCAACATGTAAGGTTTGCCAAAGTCCAAAGCAGACCCATCAGGCAGAAGTACATATTCCTGCCAAATGCAAAACAAATAAGCAAGTAGGGTCTGCAGCACCTCCTGTGGCTGCAGAAGTGTAGTACATCACAACACAACCAAGACAGTGCGACACATAACAAATGAGGAGATGTCTGTGTAATATAGCAGTAAGGTTCAGCAACAAGCAGAACGTTCCTGTAAGCAGCACAACATAGCATGGTCCAGTCCTATATACTATGTTCTAAAGACCCCAATGACCAGCAGTCCAGGAAAGCAGGCTGGTGCAAGCACATCCATTGTCATTCTACACACAAATAAACATACAGGCTGCGTGTGTAGTCTAGTTGTCATGCTACATTTCATAAAAAAATAGTAACTGTAGAGGCACCACAGATACCCAAGAAGGCACACAAAAAATAGGTCCACAGTCAATCCCAGTGATACACAGGTGGCCAGGTGGCAAAACATAGCACACTCTTCAATGTGCATGGCTGCAGTCAGCATACATGGTACTTAATAATGCCTATTTGTTAACTAGAATAGGTAGGCCCACTGTGCACATAGTTCCTTTTCAGGGGCTGACCCAGGAGCAATGTCTCATTAAGTGACTTAATCAAGGTCACATACTGGGCAAGTGAGGGCTGAGGGAATTAATGCCTGTACCATAGGAAAGAATAGTTGTGCAAAATTTTACAGTATTTTTTACATGAGGAATTCTCTGCTGTAAATGATCCTGATGTCCGGCCAGTATACAAAAGCCTTTTATCACTGCTAGGTATGTGGGATGTCGCACACAGGCCCAAAGCTGGCATCAGCCATAAAAGTGACATCCACATGTACCATCAGAACTGAATGACCCAGGAAGAAAATCAGCCTAAGGAGCAAAAGGAGGTAAAGACACATCCAAAGTAAGAACATGAACTGGGGGAAGGTGGGAGGGACAGAATACTGTGACACAGAAGAGAAGGACATCTATGGTTATGTTAAGATTTCACACAACTCTTCCATGTCCTTCTATTCCTATGTTTCAATATTCTTTACAAGAGGGAGAGTACCACATCTCAAGAGGAAAAAAGGGAGGAGGAAGCAGCTGAGGTACTCTGTACAAAGCCATGTAGAATGGATCGAGCAAAGCATGCTCTCGACTTAGAAATGCTATCCAACTTGTAATGTTTAGTAAAGGTATGCACAGAAGTCCAAGTAGCTGTTTCTAAAATGGAAGAAGAATCCAAACCATTGTAAAAAGCATGAGAGGAAGTTACAGTCTTAATAGAGTGAGCCTTAACAGGAGAAGGAAGGCTCTTACTATGGAAAACATAACAAAAAGAAATTACCTTAGAAATCCAAATAGAAATTGTCTGGTTGGAAACAGGCCTTCCCAGAGCCCTGTGATGAAAAGACACAAAAATCTGGTCAGATTTCCTGATAGCTTTAGTTTTATCCAAATAAGATTTGAGTCGTCTGTGCATATCCAAGCTGTGTAGGATCCTTTGACTGGTAGACTGTGGAGAGGGAAAAAAAGTGGGCAAATTAATGGACTGATTAAGTGACAACTGATTCACAACCTTAGGCATAAAGGAAGGGTTGGTACACAAAGAAACCCTGTCCTTATAGAAAACCAGGAAGGGTGGAGATGCTATCAAGCCTTGTAGTTCGGACACCTACTGGCTGAAGTAATGGCAAGTAGAAGCACAGTCTTCCAAGTTACAATATTGCAGGGTAGCTGTGGCTGCAGGCTCAAAAGGAGACACAGTGAAATTTTCCAGAACAAAACTAAGGTCGCAGGGAGGTGGACTAGGTTTCCTGGGATGTCTAATATGAAGGACGCCTTTAAGGAAAAGTTTAACCTCCAATCTAGAGGCCAAAGGGAGTAGACAAAGGCGGACACGCAGAAATAGCTGAAAGGTGAGCTTTAACAGAAGAATAAGTCAACTCAGCCTTCAAATGTTCGCACAAGTAAGACTGAACTAAAGTAATGTCTACAGTTAGTGGGTCTAGGTTACAAGAAAGACACCAGATGGAAAACCTCTTCCATGTGGATGAGTAGGATTTCCTAGTATTGAGTTTCCTGGTCTCCTGCAACACCCTAAGCACATCCTCAGAAAAAAAGGTGTCTAAAAGGAATCAAAAGTTTATCACACACAGTGTCAAGTGCAGAGTTGACAACTGAGAGTGAATGAGTGATCCCATGTCTTGTGTGAGGAGATCCACCATATGAGGTAACTTGTGATGATTGCCCTTGGCTAAATGCAGAAGAAGAGGGAGCCAATGTTGTCTTGGCCAGAAGGGAGTCACCAGCATGACTTCTGGTTTGTCTTTCTGAATCTTCAGCAGAACTTTCTGAATAAGAGGAAAGGGGAGTACATAGAGAAACACCCCCTTCCAAGAGATTGATAGGGAGTCTGCCTTCCATACCAGAGGACCTGAGACTTTGCACAAAACTTTGGAAGTTGTCATTTCAAAGAGCAGGCAAAAAGATCTATTTGAGGTGTACCCCACTGGTGGAGAATGTCCAGAAACACATCCATGTAAAGTATCCATTAGTAAATCTGAGTCATAAACCTGATCAGAGTATCCGCCACAACATTTTGGTTGGAAGAGATGTACACGACCTGCAGAGTGACTTGGGACTGAGTTGCCAGTTCCCATGCCAAAAGAGCTAGTCTGCACAGAAGGTACAATTTCATCCACCCTGTTTGTTACTATACCATAGAACTGTAGTATTATCTGTAAACAGTTTTAGAGGCCTTGTACAAAAAAGAGAAAGAAAAGCCTGAAGAGCCAACTGAAGAGCCCTCATCTCTTTTATGTTTATGTGTTCTTTCCTCTACAAAGGAGACCACAGGCCATGTACCTTCATAGACGCAAAGGCTCCCCACCAACCCATGCATGAGACATCTGTGAACAACTCTTGAATTGGTAGGGCAGGATGTAATGGCATGCCTGGATTCTGGGAAATCTGATGAATCCAAGTAGAAATGAAAAAATGAACAATGAAAATGTTCACTTATTTAATAAAACAAAAACAAATTCAAAAGAGCAAAGATTTTGGGTTTCCACTTCCTCAGTGCTTACTTGGAACAATTTTATAAAAAACTTTTAAATAATTAAAATATATAGATCACATGACACAGCCAATCAATAATATACTTATCAGCAGTCAAATTGTAAAATTTACGTGGTTTTTCAACCTCATATAAATGCCTAATCTCAGCCTCACATAAATCATAAAAGGCTGTTACAATAGGGTAACTATACAAAATAAAGGTACTCATTCTCCTACATGTTTCATTATAAACCACAGCAAAATCCTTAAAAACATTTTAAATTTAAATTTCCAGCAAATAGCTTTAGATCAGTTACCGCATTGGATATATTATCAATTCCACTTGGTATAAATTGGAGCCCTTTATTTAAAACTTTTGTGTCCATTTCTGTTAAAATATAGTTGGATAGATTTATAATATTGTTATTGTTCATATTTACATTACCTATTTCTGGCATGTCATTTTTCTGGACTTGTAGACTGTTGTTCTTCCATTTTACTGAGTCTGAACACTGTCCCAGTCTCCCTCTGGAAGCTGACCTCAGTTTTATCTCTATCTTCTCTGACAGCTTCACAACCATGGGTTTGAATAGTTTTGAAAAATCCTCTTCAGCTGTGTGTTTGCACTTATAGGGCTATTTCTTCCACTGCCTGTATCTGCTGGGCGTGTACCATTTGGGACAGCCTGCTCCGTGCCTTGTAAGTCCTGATTGTTACCTTGTGAACTTTGATTGGTTAATCCATTGCCAATGGAAATGGCCAAATTTATTGCCAATAATTTGTTTATTCTGTTCATTGCTCCCTCCTCATTGGCTGCATTTCTCAGAGTCACTTCCTCACTATTAAAAGTGTCTAGTTGGTCTAAGGACTCCCATTTCCATTTGATATTATCAGTTTTTACATGATTCTTGTGCCAAGAGAAAATTTGATCTAATTTGAAGTCATTAATGTCTCTGATTAGTTTACGCCTCTTGGCAGCTTCCAAGTTATTGTCAAAAGCCACCAATCTGTCAATCATCTGCTGATATACAGTGACTGCTATAGCAAATGGAGAGTTAGAGACAACAGAATTTTCTACACAGACAATCTCCTCCATTAATGTGGTCTCTGTTTTAGAAAATAAATCATCCATGAGCACCATATAATCGACGCTCAGTGTGAGGTTTAATTGTTGCCAATTTGCAAGTCGTTCTGGGTACAAATGCACATAGCTAGGCATTTTCAGAACTCCCAAGCCTCTAGGCATTATCCCCAGTTCTAGATTAGCTAAAAAGCTTAGCTGTTGCCACTGGAGCCATTTAAAGGATTGTACCTTCTTTTTCAATGATGTTATCATTTTGTTCAGTTCCTCTGACTCTTGGGCAAAAGCTCCCATATTGCCAGATTGAGATGAGTTCATAAATGCCAGCAAGGGGTTGTCACTCTTATATAAGAAATTTTTTAGTATAAAACCACTAGTTAGCCCGTAGCTACTTGTTACTGCTGCATAAGATGTCTCATTCTGAGATAAAAGCTGTGTCATATTGTCCTTTGGAATGCCTGCAGCTTATCCAACCACAAATGAATCATAGCAAAAAGAATTCCACTGCAGCAAACCATGTTTGATAAGGGACCAAGTACAAATAAAAAAAAAAAATGGAAACGTTCACCTTTTTAATAAAACAAAAACAAATTCAAAAGAGCAAAGTTTTCGGGTTTCCCCTTCCTCAGTGCTTACTTGGAACAATTTTATAAAAAAACATTTAAATAATTAAAACGTATAGATCACATAACACAGCCAACCAATGAAAACAGAATATAAATTAAACAATCAGCAATGAGATAAATAAATAAAAACAAAAGAAACAAACAATGTTACATTAATCCAATGCATTAACTGATCTAAAGCTATTCGCTAGAAATTTAAATTTAAATTAAAAAATGAATTTTAAGGACTGTGCTGTGGTTTGTAATAAAACATGTAAGACAGCGAGTACCTTTATTCTATATAGTTGCCCTATTGTGGCACCATTTTATGATTTATGTGAGGCTGAGATTAGGCATTTATATGAGGTTGAAAATACGTGTAAATTTTACAATTTGACTTCTGATGAATATAATGCTTTAAAAGAGTTGGAGAATAAGCATGATTTGGTTATTAAGCAGGCCGATAAAGGAGGGGCCATTGTTTTATTTGATAACAACAATTACATGGTGCTCATGCAAGAATTTTTAATGGATGAAAAAACATTTGGAAATTGATCATAGTCATGTGAAGAGATGTATTTCCACTGCAAATATGTTGATATATGATATGCAGATACAGAACAATATTTCCTCAGACTTGTTTAACTTTTTCACAGTGCCTTGTCCTGTGATACCTTTTATATATGGTTTCCTCAAGATACACAAATCCTTGACCAACCCTCCACTGAGACCTATAGTCTCAGGGAGAGGTTGGATAACTGAGCCTCTTTCTGTGTATGTGCAACAAATTTTAAGCAAATACCTACTGATTTGTAGGAGTCATATAAAAGATTCATCTGACTTTTTATCCCAATTGTATTGGTGGCATGGACAACATAAAGATACTAATTTCTTATTTGCATGTTTAGATAAAAATTCTCTGTTTTCGGTCACTCCCAATCAATATGGGATAGAAGCCATACAGGAATTTTTAAATATGGAAACTGACATGACTCATAAAGAAATTGAAAATGCATGTCAAATAATTGATATTATATTAAATAATAACATATTTTTATTTGATGAGAAACCATACTTGCAGATAGCATGTGTTGCCATGGGCACCCCCATGGCAAACACCTATGCCAACCTTCTATTGAGTCAGTGGAAGAATAAATATGTATTCAGAAATGAAAATTTCATTGATTCCAACCTACTATTTTATAAGAGGTTCGTGGATGATTGCTTTTTGATATGGAGAGGGGATGAAGATAGTCTAAGAAAGTCTGTAGGCTACCTAGAAAGTACTACTGAATTTTTAAAGTTCAAGATGGAATATTCATTAGAAACAATTACATATTTAGATATACAATTAGAAAAAATAAAGATGATATAAAAACAAGTGTTTTTAAGAAATCTGTTCATGCTAATAGATACACACATAGATGTAGCATGCACACTCCACATACATTCATGGGCATAATAAAAAGTCAGTTCAGTAGGGTCAGTAGACTCAATAACGATGAACAAACAAATAAAAAACAGATGGATGAGATGGCTTTAGAATTTATTGAGAGGGGATAATATGGTATATCAAGCCATGGATGAGGTTATAAAAACAAGGGAGCATGAGACGGCCCCTTATTTTAGTTCTGAAGGTGAGTCTGTACAACATCAAAACTCTAAGTCATAATAACAAATTGAGATATATCATGACATTTAATAATAGAACACATGATGTGGAGAGAATTATTAGAAAAAAATTGGAACATACTTTTAACTATGCCTGAATTAAAACAGGTTATTAATGAACTACCTGCCTTTGCATATAGGAATGAAACAAATCTCAAAAGGAGACTATGCTATACAAATGTAGCTGCAAATAAGCATAAAAACAACTTGAAGAAAGGTACATACTCCTGACTAAATTGCAGCTGTTGTAAAAACATCCTGGCTGACATATATTTTGTTCATCCCACTAGTAAGATAAAATATAAATTTGGCTGCTATGCCTGTTATAATACTACACAAATTATATATTTAGCTACCTGTGTACAATGTCCATTGTTCTATGTAGGAAAATGCAGTAGAAAATTAAAAGAACATACAATTGAGCATAAGTAAGGTGGGAGGGTGGCCTAATGGTTAAGGTGTTTGCCTTACAAACACAAGGTGCAGGATTTGAGTCTCACAAGGGATAATTAGCTACACTTAAAATGGCTCACAAGGGCAGTTAGCCTATCTACGAAAAAGAAATATTGAAATTAGTGCTCTACCTAGGCATGTGTTAGATAAAGGCATGGGATATTTCTTTAAGTTTAGAGTTATTAGAGTAATACATAAAAATAGTAGAAGTGGAGATATAAATAATATGTTAGAAAATATAGAATTTTCATGGATCCTAAGACTAAAGGCAGATGCATACCCTGGACTGAATAATGCAGTAAGTTTAAAACCAGTACTACAAAAGAAACAAACAATGTTACATTAATTATCTCATTGCTGATTGCTTGATTTATATTCTGATTTTAATGGTTGGCTGTGTCATGTCTGTTTTAATTATTTAAATGTTGTTTTATAAAATTGTTCCAAGTAAGCACTGAGAAAGGGGAAACCCAAAAGCTTTGCTCTTTTGAATTTGTTTTTTTTTTTTCATTAAATAAGTGAACGTTCCCGTTGTTCGTTTTTTGATTTGTACTTGGTTCTTTATCAAACAAGGTTTGCTGCAGTGGAATTCTTTTTGCTTTGAAATCTGCTAAATCCACCAAAGAATCTCTTTCTTTAGGCAATGAAGAACAAGGACAACAAACTCCAGTGTGTGTGCATGCTGCATCCAAACTGATTTCAGGTACCACTTAAACTTTCTCATGTGAAGTTTGGCAAGCGGTAGCATGGGAATAGTTAAAGCCATGAAGCCTAGAAACTTGAGAAACTCACTGGCTGTCAAAGACTGCAGAGGGAGAAGGTCTTTCTAAGTAACCGATTAGAGACAGAACTTTTTGAAAAGAAGGGAGGCTAACATGAGATCTGTCTGAATCCTGCACCCCAGCAAAACATAGTCCTTTGAAGGGGTGAGCATAGATTTTTTTAAATTGACCATGAATCCCAACATTTGCAGAACAGTAGTAGTGAACAGGAGGTTGTGATGCAAGGTCTCTGAGAGTGCTGCCTGTAGCAACTAGTCATCCAGATATGGGAAGACCTGTATGCCAGGAGTCTGCAGAAAGCAATTACAGGAGATAAACACTTTGTAAATACCTTTGGTGCCATAGAGAGACCAAAGGGAAAAGCACAGAACTGAAAATGGGAGGAAGCAACAGAAAAATATAAAACTTTTCTGTAAAGGGGATGAATGGAAATATATAGGTAGGAATCCTTGATATCCAGGGAGGCCAAATAGGCCTGTGGAAGAATGAGAGGAATCAGAGTTTGGAGCGAAAGCATGTGAAAGGTTGGGCTCTTTAGGAATGTGAAGTTCTTTACTGATTTCTCCGGTACCTTGTTTTCCGCCTTCAACGAATACATTTTTTACACCAAGCAGCATCCATTTATACAATTCACTTCCCCAATGTAACAATCAAACAATGAAGAAACAATCTCATTCTTAAAGAGCCCATACGTATTGACACAAGCAAATGACAATTTTAAATGCATATATTATTCATTGCATACCTTTTATATATTATTGTTATTCCACATTACTAAAACCCTTCATGTTAGTTCACAAAATTTATACATATATTTTAAATTTAAAATAAACATTCTAATGCCAGTGTGAATAATATAATGAGAAATATAAGAAACATACAAAAAAGTATGACCTTCAATATAATACCAAAACTTGTCTTATTAGTCATACCCCTACTGAGTCACAATGCTGGAGGGAACACAGACACATGTTCATAAATATAGTTGCATATTACAAATCCCCATAGCAAAAATGTGTATGTGCATTCTATTGTTGACTATTAATATCCAAATCCAATTCCATGTTTAACCCCCTAGGATGTAAAGTTCTAAAATTAATAATACACTCTGTCTCCAATAGAGTCAAATTTCCTGCTACTTGTCCTTCCCTCTGTGGTTTTGGTCTAGCCAGCACACCAAAAAAGAAAGTTTCATCAGAGCCCCCATGGGCCTCAATGAAATGTTCCGCAATGGGACTATCCATCCTTGCCGTTCTGATGTCCCCCAAATGCTCCATGATCCTCTTTTTGACAGTTCTTTTAGTCTGCCCTACATATCACATGGTTGGGGTACATCCACAACCGATAATATATACTACTCCTCTGGTGTAACAGTTATAAAACTCCCTTGTAGTGTACATCTTTCCATTGATGTTCATGTCATGTAGATTTTTGATTTTCCTACACACAGTGCACTTTCCACACAGATAACTGCCTTTCTTGCCTTGTTTATTGTCCAATTTACCTGTGGACAATGGTTCTTTTAAGTTCTTGGCTCTACTGTAGGAAAATGTGACCTTCTCTTAAAAGATTTTACCATATTTATCATCACTAAGAAACTATGTCTTTACCCAAGTGGACAAAGGTGGCAAATGTGACCTTCTCTGGAAAGAATTTACCATATTTATCATCACTAAGAAATTATGTCTTTACCCAAGCAGACAAAGGTGGCAATTGGGTGGTTATGAGTAAAACACAATACAACAGGATGACTTACATATTATTGGAAGATAACATAACATACAAAAAATTGTCCTACAACAACAAATTGTCCTATGACAACATTCAACAATGACCTATTGGAAATATTAGAAAGAAGGGAAAGGTTGGGTTTTTTAAATTCAGGTGATCTAAGATTACATATAGTAAATCCCAGAAATGTGATCTTTAAGGTAATTCTTAAGGTGCATAAGGTTGGCTGTGTCTTGTGTGTGTTTTAATTATTTAAATGTTTTTTATAAAATTGTTCCAAGTAAGCACTGAGAAAGGGGAAAACCAAAAGCTTTGCTCTTTTGAATTTGTTTTTTTTTATTAAATAAGTGAACATTTCTGTTTTTTGATTTGTACTTGGTTCCTTATCAAACATGGTTTGCTGCAGTGGAATTCTTTTTGCTTTGAAATCTGCTAAATCCACCAAAGAATCTCCCTCTTTAGGCAAGGGAGAACAACTCCAGTGGGTGTGCATGCTGCATCCCAACTGATTTCAGGTACCACTTAAACTTTCTCATGTGAAGTTTGGCAAGCGGTAGCATGGGAATAGTTGAAGCCATGAAGCCTAGAAACTTGAGAAACTCACTGGCTGTCAAAGACTGCAGACGGAGAAGGTCTTTCTAAGTAACCAACTAGAGACAGAACTTTTTGAGGAGAAGAAGAGAGGCTAACATGAGCTCTGTCTGAATCCTGTACCCCAGCAAAACATGGTCCTTTGAAGGGGTGAGTATGGATTTTTTGAAATTGACCATGAATCCCAACATTTGCAGAACAGTAGTAGTGAACAGGAGATTGTGATGCAAGGTCTCTGAGAGTGCTGCCTGTAGCAACTAGTCATCCAGATACGGGAAGACCTGTATGCCAGGAGTCTGCAGAAAGCAATCACAGGAGATAAACACTTTGTAAATACCCTTGGTGCCATAGAGAGACCAAAGGGAAAAGCACAGAACTGAAAATTGGAGGAAGCAACAGAAAAATATAAAACGTTTCTCTAAAGGGGATGAATGGAAATATATAGGTAGGAATCCTTGATATCCAGGGAGGCCAAATAGGCCTGTGGAAGAATGAGAGGAAGCAGAGTTTGGAGCAAAAGCATGTGAAAGGTTGGGCTCTTTAGGAATGTGTTGGGGTGAGAAAGGTCCAGAATGGGCCGCCACGGGCCATCTTTCCTGGGAACCAGGAGCATCCTTGAGTAGAACCCTCTTCCCCTTTGTGACAGTCAGATTTCTTGGATAGTTCCCTGGGATATCAAATCTTGGAGCACCTCTGGGAAGAAAATATGTTGTTCTCGAGGTAATTGATGAATTCCCATAAAAGGAGGAAGAGATTTCCAGACCATGAAATTTTCTGTGTGGATAACAGACAGAACGCAAGAATCTTGAGGGATGTGTTCCCAGACTGGAATGGAGAGGGTAAGACGTTGAGAGAGGGGAATGTGACCAGAGGGAGCCAGGTAGTCACAGACTACCTGGCTCATCTGGAAAGGACTGCTTTTGAGTAGAAGAAGGCTGAGAGGGTTTAGAAAAAGCAGATCTCGGGTTTAGAAGGAGCAGATCTCGTGGCACCCCTTTTACATCTACAAGGAGGATTTCAAGAGTTTTTTCTGACAAAAGCAATCTTAGTCAGGCAGTACCTTTGGAATTTGGGAACTAAAGACACAGAGATATGTTTTAAATCCTGCAACTCTTTACCTTTTCCTGCAGGGACTTGAACAAAGTAGCAGCTGCAGTACCAAGCAAGGCATTATTATCTAATGGTGCATCCATTAGCTTAGCCTTAAAGTCTTCAGGAAGTGGATGAAGCCTTAACCAAAAGTATCTCCTAATACACAGCCAGAGGCAGAAGCCCTGGCAGATGCTTCAGCAGCATCACAATTGCATATAATGGAGTGGCATACCACTTGGAAAGATCTCCCCAAAATTGAGGAAAGCTAAGACTTTACATCTGAATCTGGAAAGTCACAGAGAAGCTGAGTGGCCTGATAAAGAAGGGTCAAGGCATACTTATTCATAGGGGTTTTACAGTTAATTGTCCTAAAGGCAAGAGTAGCTGTAGTGTACTCTTTCTCCCCAGCCATTCCATGTTTTTACTCTCCTTATCTAAAGGGAGAAGAGAAGTAGAAGGCAAAAGTATGGATGGCTTAACAGTAACTACAGAAGCAACCACTGGGTCAGCAGCAGGGCATTTATAAAGAAATTTACAGTACTTTGGAACTTTATAGAACCTATCTGTCCTTTTGGGGGTAGAAGGTTGAGAGTCTGGACTCTTAGAAGCAGAAGTACAACCATCCAGAACAGCTAGCAGAACTGCTGGCACAGCAGAAGGAGAAGGTAAATCTATTTGAAGAAAATCATAATATCTCCTCTGCATATCAATAACCTGTGAGCAGTCCCACTTGAAAAACTCCCTCATATGAGCAATAGTCTCCCCAAAGGTGATATTTTCACCAGGAGACTCAGTTCTATTAGACTCCTCCTCAGGTGAAGCATAGTCCAAGGGAGAAGAAATCTGGACAGAGTATGCCAAAGAGACATCCTCTGAGGAATCCTCATCCTCAGATAAAACCTGCTCCCTAAACCTTTTCTCAGGGGAAGAAGTAAAAGGAGGGCTAGGAAGGGAAACACCAGTGGGAGGCTTCAAAGCCATAAAGGCATTAAATAATCCTTGTGTAAGGTTTGTGAGGGGCTGGAAGATGTTTGATTTTCTGTTTCTGAAATAATGAGCCTAGGTTCCCCATGCTTGTGTGAAATGGATGTCTGCAAAACCTCCAAGGAGATGTCAGTGGCTGACTCCTTGACAGCTTCTGCTCCAGTACTCACCAAGGAATCTGAGCCAAAATCCAAATGGGTCTCCAGGCCTTCACTTGCCTTGAGAATGACATCTGGAATGGAAGGTGCAAGTGAAGTTTCAGGCCTGAGTTTCTTGGCCTACTTTGCAGGCTCAGCAGAAGGGCCCTACATACCCTCCACAACTTTGCACACTAACCTCTTAAGACTTTGATTCTCAAAGAAAATATTAAGAGAGTGAAGGCAGCTATACAAGGTTTTGCGAACAATTGCCTGACATATAGAGAAAGACTTATGATCGTGGTTAGGGCCTAAACAAAACAGACACTGAGCATGCTAATCTTTATGTGGAATTTGTCTTCTACAATGGTACTTGCCTTTCCTGGATCACATGTAATCTCAGACAGAAAAACAGTAGCAAAAGTAAAAGAAAAAAAACCCACTGGGGCACTTATCAGAACTAGCTTGTACAGAAACCAGCAGACCAGTTGTCGAAAGTGACGTTTAGACTGGCAGCAGAGAAGTGCTCAGGATTCTACATGCAGATGTCACTTTTATGGCTGATTCCAGCTTTGGGCCTATGTGTGACATCCCACATACCTAGCAGTGGCAAAAAGGCTTTTGTAAAGTGGCCAGACATCAGGACCATTTATGGCAGGGAATCCCTCATGTAAAGAATACTGCAACATAGGAATAGAAGGACATCTGCAGCTCACAACCTCAACCTCTATGACAACTTCCAGACATAATAATATTGCAGGGGCATGTAAGACGGCATGTATGCAAAATGGCAGTAGAAGTCCAGCAGCATAAACATCAAACCAGCACAGCAGTCCACCAGAGGAAAAATTGCCAAAGGTACATGGTCCATTCCATAAGCACATGTGAGGCACAGAAAGGGAGCTACACAGAGCACATGAAATGTCTGTCAGAAACCCGCAGTCTTATTGGCATACATGCTGCCCTTGAAAGATGGGGGCATATGTATACTGAGCAAAACAGGGCTGTGATAGTCCATATCACTGAATGTCCTGAAAAACACGCAATTGTGGAGGAAGCAGGACAGTTTGATCCCAGATGATTTGACCCCAGACGGTTTGACCCCAGTGCAATTCGATACACTTTCATATTAAAATTCACATTTATTGTCTGTGAGAATATTTATTGGACAGTTTGTCCAAGGACTATTTGACCCCAATTATATTTAATAAAAGCATTTAATACTTAATATTTTAGGTAGGACTTTTAGGCAGAAATGTAATATATTATTTAACATTTTAATATGTAAATGTTTATTTAGCATATTATATGATATCTAAATATAATTAATTTAATTAGCAACAGTTTAGTTTATTCAGTTTTATGCATTTGATTGTTATTAAAGCTGGTTTTATTCTCCAGACAGTGTTCCAGTTTTTTAATTTGCTAATGTGAGTTCTCTATGATTGTACCAAGTTACAGACCAACAATGAGAATAATATTTTGTTCTGTTTAATGACTAGTTATTTTCTGCGCATTTGTGTATGATTGTCATATTTTTTCACTATTCTTGATGAATGTTATAAACTATTATAAAGCCTTGTTAACTAGAGAATAACAGTAGCATCAAACTGTATTCAAAGTGTTACAGATCTAGATATAGAATATGTTAATGCAGGGGTCAAAAGATCCTGTACCCACTGTGACATACCATAGCCAGAGAAACCTTCCAAGCAGGACACAGGGGTGGGCCATAAAACATTAAAAGTATTATAATCTGCAGAAGGGCACCAGCAGCAAAACACAGGCAGTAATAGGGCACCATAAAGTTAGTAAAATATCCTCCAGAGGCCACAGGAGGCAGCAGGAACAGTCTGCACTGGTATGTGTAGAAGAAGGCTGTGTCAATGCAGCAGTAGAAGCACACTTGGTAGTGGCTGCATATATAGGATCCATAGCTGACATGCTATTCATAAACCAAGTGATGTGTAATGGCATGGAGATATACCAGCAGATCCCCACACATAGCTCTGTCTCCTTACCCCTTGCAGTATTCTCTATGCTGCACAGCTTATCTGTGAAGCTTTAGGGAGAATGGAAGTCCAGGTAAAATGGCTTTATGGAAAGTATCAGAGTGTTCTGCTCCTGGCAGATGACCCACAGTAGCTATGTATGTCAACAGACCTACTCTAACACATACAATGTAGGAACTGGTACTACCCTTCAATGTTTTTTCTATACATGGGAGGGAGATGGTTAACAGTATGGTCACTGACCAAAACATGGGTACAAACGATAAATCCAGTCAGAGTGTGTGTGGGCCACATGGGTGTAATACATGTATAGTCACCTACGGATGTAATTGTCATGGAACTACCAGTACAGGGGTGATAACTTGTACTAATCCATGCTGCTACAGATGGATGAAGGCCTCTACAGCTTCCCCAGGGGGCAGAAACATAGAAACAAGGAGATGCTTTGCCTCTAGCTAGAAATCTGGATAAGTCGCATACCCCACATGCAGCCCCAGCTTGTAGATCCAGTGTCACAGGAGATGTTCTAGATAGAATAGACAGCCATGGGGACATGTATGGGAGGAAGTGGGCTGAAGAGCATTGATGGTGGTATGTTCAAAGTCTGTTATGACAGACTGGAAGAGGATGATATCACCATCCTCTGCCACCATGACAACACTATCAAACACCTACTCACACCCCCATATGTGACTTAGCTGACATCATGAAATATACAACAGTCCTATGTCTTCTATTGTCTTGTGGTTCACGGTTGTCATGAATCATATATAATTGTCTGCTCACCACCATGTATGTAGAAAATGTACCATCCACAGGTAATAGGTTGCTCCATGCCAGTCATGCAATATTCCCTTATATCATCAGTAAGCACATCCAGTGGCAAGCTCTCACTTCCATACAAAAAACTGTCCCTTTTTCAGGGGATGGGTGCTAAAGGGTAGTATCCATTACAGATGTGAATTTCTGTACCTCAGCGGGCATGCTCCTCCTCCTCTGGTAGTGTATCATTTGGTTTAATGCCCTAATTTGCATCAGATGCTGCAACATCTTCTCTCTAGCCTTCTCCATACACAGCTTAATAATAGCAGCTAGCACTTCCTCAGACGTGAATATCATTACCCTGATTGTTTTCAACACCTTGGCTGCCTCAGTTGTCTCAATTGTTGGTGGATGGTAGTGGACAGTATTCTTCACGAGCTCATAGTATTACATTATCATAGTACAATACTAGACTATCAAACCCAGAGGCCTGTTTAGGCCTAGCCATGCTACCCAATAAACTTTGATAGGTATTGGTTCCCAAGGGTTTTCTAGGTATATATATAGTTGGGTATGGGAGGCTGAGCAATTACAACCTTCCTCTCTCTAAGACATACAGTTGCCAGAACTCTAGACCCTTGGAAATGCCAAAAAAATTTTATTCAAATCAACAAAAATCTTTTGGATTATGACCCTTCATTGTAACCCTAAAGCTTTGTATGGTTTTAAATAAATTATTTTTGGTATTTTCAAAGGTCTGGAGTTTTGGTTTGTTATTTGGTTGCAGTTCTGCAGACCCAGTTAACCACTGTATATATCCAGTTTTGCTGCTACATTAGATATAGTTGCCAGACCAGAGGTATATTTATGGTTTCCTATCCACTGATCCAAGTGTTGTATGAAGACATGCAGGGATGATCTCTGCTTCACATGGATGAGAAGCCAGTTCCAGAAAAGGGGGAGTGTCTGAGCCACATACCTGTCCCCCTCCAATATGCCCTATTTTTGTTACAGGCCAGGTTTTAGGTGTTCCTGATGCTGTTTCTTTTACAGATGTGCAATTAGGGATGAATCAGAGGATGCTCTGCAGGTCAGGCATACGTCCCCTCCAGCAGCATGTAGGAGACTGCATATAAGGACAAGGTTGTGAGGCAGTCCACATAAGACTTGTTTTCTACATCACTTATTCTTTTTGTGAGGAATCTCTGAGGATACCCAGTTGTTGCATGGGCCTGGCCAGATGTATACAGAAGGGGGCACTGTACTCCATGATTAATCTTATGAGAGCAGAGTACACAGGAGCAATGGCATGTTTGGATCTAGATGCCATTACCCTTGCTTAGCCTTTATTAGCACGGCTATAGTCTGGCCATAGAACATGTCCATTCTCTTAATGATAAATACCCAATAGAACTGGCCACTAGTTTTCTTCTCCTTATGGTAGTATGGGCTTCCTGTAATGTGACAATACAGCCCCATATATTATACCCTACTCCCAGTTCTGTGTCTTCCTGGTCTCTTCTTGATCCAGGCATTATTACTTAGATGTCTTCTTGCAGTCAAACTTTAATAAGGCTCCACAATGGAGGGGAAGAGTCAAGTTTTTCTGCAGGCTAGATTTCCAGTGGCCATGCCATTACAGAAGCGGAACACCCTATGCTACAGGAAAAGATAGCTATGATAATTCACATATGCAACAAGTTCCAATCATTGTGAAATATGCATGGCCAAATGTTACCTTGGGGACTTGCTCCATGGTGAAATGTAAGCAAAGCATTCTAAGCACAGAACACTCAGAATTCTGCAGTACAAAGTCTAAACAACAGTTTCTCACACCTACATCCATCTATTAGGAACTCATTCCCAAGAACTCCTCACCAGCTCCTATCTTTATTTTCTTGGCCAGGTCAGAGTACCTACAGTAACAAGCAGAATGTAAATGCATTGGAGTTCTTACTCATATATTTACATATTGGTTATCTTTGTTTATATATACAGGGAAGCATACCCTGTAGTGCATCTGTCATGAGTAGTTTTAAGTGCAGTTATGTATTTAATTGTTTCAATTTATTTTCCTTGTACTGACATTTATGCATATTGCTCTATCTGTACATTCCTACATCTTATTCTTTTTGCTTTGTTATCTATCATATTATTCCTAAACTTATGTTCTTTCTGTTTGTCTAGGTTAAGTCTGAAAATGCATCCCAGTGGTCCAGTTCAGAATCTTGCTGGATACATACATACATACATGCATACATATGCAAATATAGGTTTCAACAGATAACATTTTAGAGAATGCTTCAGACATAATTCTGCAGATAGCAATCTACACATAGAATTTTAAATGCACAATTATGTGAACAGAATTTTAAACGCAGATTTCTAAAGAAAGAATTCTACATTAATTTTGCAGGTAGCATTCTATACATACAGAATTTTAAATACAGGATTCTGAACCAAATACTACAAATAAAATTTACAGGTAACATTAAAAGCACAAACTTCTACGCATAGAAATTTAAATGCGGAATTTGCAAATAAAGAATTTAACACATAGAATTTCAATTATATCATTCTAAACACAGAATTCTGCATGTAGAATTTGGCAGATAGAATTTTAAATGGCCTTCTACTTTAATTCCAGGACTTGTAAGTTTAAGTCCGGGACTTCGGAAAAAACGACCAAAACTACAGGACAGCAGTAGACTGTCAAGCATTGTTGTTCAACTTTAAAGTTTTTTTTTTTTTTTAACCAGAGATTGCTATATGTCAGAGAAAAGGGAATATTCCAAGTACCGGTAAACTCAGACAATGTACATCATTCCACATTTTTGGTCATTCAGTCTTGCAGTTCTGGACTTGTACTAAAGTATTGGAATATCAAATGGTTAGCATTTCAAATGTGTAATTCTACATGCAGAATTCTTCATAAATAATTCTTCAGACCAAATTCTAAATACATAATGCTACAGATAGAATGCAAAAAACATTTTAATAGATTACTCTAAGTAAACAGAATCACAAATAGATGTCTCCACAATAGTAATTCCATATATAAAATTCCATAAATAGCATTGCAAACATAAAATTCAACAGACTGAATTCTAAACATAACATTCCACAGATATAATTCTACAGATACAATTTTAAACACAGAATTAGCCACACAGTTTATTTACTTACCTACTTATTTATTTACTTATTTGCATTTAATTACTGGGAAAGTCCAACTGGCAAAATCCCTTTTCAAATCAGGCAAAGGGAGAAAATTTCTACATTGTATACATTTCTACAGGGATTTAGCATAAATTATCAGTAAAAATATACTACATAACATTGAAATATGTATACTTTATAAGGTGATCACCATGTTAAGTATATTATGTAGTATTTGTAGCATGCCAAAGTCACGCACTACAGAGCATTCATCATTATTTTACAGTACATGTATACATATATAGTCACATTATAATTTCAGTACACCAACAGCAGAGGAGTCATATGCATACTTTGTCCAAATGATTATTCATTTGAGACCTATAAACAGGAGAAAAGCTAGAAGGATTTTGTGATATTTGTTTGAATTGGCTGTATAACATGGAGACACAGTAATGACTCTGGTACAAGGGAAAGACTGTTTTGTTTCTAGGTATAATTTCTCTCTCTCTCTCTCTCTCTCTCTCTCTCAGTTCCATATGTCCCATTCAGAGGTATAATTTCAGTAGAATTTTAAATTATTAATAGGATAAGATTAAAATAAAAAGGGAGATTACTTATGGGGTTGTTACAAGTGCAGGACCATTTTGTTGACAGGTATACTTTCAATAAACTTTTAAATTGTAGATGAGATGGGATATTTTAAAAGAGTTCCACAGGTTAGTAAAGTGTATGGAGTATAGGCAGTCTCCATTATGATTTTAAATTTCTGAGTGAGAGTTGCATGTTGGTTAGGTGAGTGTAGTTCTCTGTGAGGTATATAGCATTTTAATAACTGGCTGGTGCAGGGCAGTATTCTGACCTATACAGCATGTTGTAGGCGGTTCTAATGTGAGTTTAGGCATGCAGATAAGGTAGTTTTAGCTGTGTAAGGGATTAACCTGCAAGTTGGTGTTGTTTGGTTAATGCAGTTTCTTGTGAAGTGTGCAATGTTCTTATAAGCTTGCTCTAGTGTAGCTAGCTTAGAAGACCTTAAGGTAGTAAAAACTGATGGTGTGCATATAATCTTGCATGCTCAGACAGAAAATGTTTGATTTTGTAAAGAATCTATTTTACGACTGTTTTTTGAACTGCTGACTGAATCTTAATCTAGGATCTATTAACAATAATATTTTGTACTAGCTCAAGTCTAGTATTATTGACTTGTAATATTTTTAAAGTTGAGTAGTTTGATTGCTGGCTTGGAGGTGAAAATGGTGTTACGTTTTAGTTTTATTTGGCATTGGAGTAGTTTAGAGTGTGCCAGGCAGTCTTCAGTTTTGCTAAAGGAACGCTGTAGGTCATCTTGGAGCTGTTTGATTGAGGAGGATGTACATATTAGTCTTCAGTTGTGTGCATCTTGGATTATATTTGCAGGATGAGATACTGTATGCATTTTATTTATAAATATATTCAAGTAGAATGTCCTAATATTGAATCTTGTGGCACGCCTAATGCTATTGCTGAGAAGTTGACATCTAGCCTAGTCCATAATAGTGTATACACTGTGATCAATAACGAAGACAACTTTTAAACCAATTAACTGTACAGATTGTGAGATATATCTTTTGAGTCTAAGTAATAGTACATGGTGTGAAACTATACCAAATCATTTGAATACATCTGAAAATAAGGATGGAAACATTTTATGTTGATTTCTTCTTTCATGAATACAGTTTATAGAAGTTAGTAATGGTGTTTTTGTGCTGTGGACCAGCATAAATCCATACTGTGTTGTGGAAAGTATTTTTTTTATTTCTGTTAGGTAGTTGCTCAACTATAGGCAAGCACATTTTTTTCAAGTATTTTAGCTCTAGAGGACAGAATTGCTATTGGCTGGTAGTTTTCTAGTTCAAAAGATTTGGCATCTTTAGACTATAGCTTCTAAATATGATGATTTTCCAATTAGTCCCTTTCTTACAAAGAGGTTAGCCTGTAGATCTTGTAAGTTCAGCTCAAGAGAAAGTTGGCTCAGGCAGAAATAATCAGTACAAACCTATCAAATTGTTAACAGTAGAGCTGCAGTAGCCAATTATAGCATGGTTACGTCAATTAAATCAAGTGTAGAACAAAATATCATGAAAAACATTATTAGGACTAATTGGCACATTTTAGAAGGTTTCCCATGAAGTTTTAAATAAAATAGGATAAAGTCCATGTTTTATTAGCAAAAGAGGAAAATTTTAAAAGATATATTTCAGTTCTGACTGAGCCAACTGACACCCAAGCAATTATATCAAAAAGGAAAGCTAAAATGTTTTAAGTGTAATTACTGTAAGTATATAAATGAAGGAGTGTAGACATTAGTTATTAGAAATTATGATATAAAAGTACCTGGTTTGTTTAAGTGCAAAAGTAAATATGTGGTATATGCTGCTACGTGCACATCTTGTGATGTGTTTAAATTGGTAGAACAGTCGGAGAGTTGTCTGAGAAGATATATGAACATGTACATGGGACTGAAAGCAAAGATTATTAAAATGCATTAGACAAGCATGCTAGTATGTGTGAAAACAGAATATTTTTTGTATACTGTGATTGATTATGTACAAAATTACAGCTTGAGGTTTTATTCTGAAGATGATTTAGACTGGCGCGAATACATTTGTCAAGATAAGCTGAATGCTTGTATACCACCAGGTATCAATGATAAAGAAAATTTTAAAGTTGTTTTAAGAAGACAGAGGTCGAAGCATTAACTAATGTCATGTGATCTTATTCATTTACTATCTAAATGAGCATTTGAGCCATGGTGGTGCAACAGTAGCATTGTTGCCTCACAGCAAGATGTTATCCCGTTCGATTCTCGGCTGGAGTGCCTTCTGTGTGGAGTCTGCATGTCCTCCCCATGGTTGGGTGAGCATTAGAAAGACATGCGTAAATGGGCGTGCCTTCACCAAAGGTTGAATGTCGAGCTGGCACCTTGGCGTTCGTGAAAAATTTACTGCCAATCATTAGCAGACCAGAGTTCCGCTGTGGTGACCCCTAACCCGGAAAAGCCAAAAGACAACAACATCTAAATGAGCATTTGAATTGGTCAGGCTGTAGTCTGATGAAGTCTCAATATAAGAGATGAAAGCATTACTATTGCCTGTACTTTGTTTTGTATTAAAAGTTTTTATTTTTATTTTTTTGGATTTTTTTATTGCATTGCTGCTATGCATTTTCTGTTAGTTAATTTTTTGTTTAGCTACTAGGATTACACGCTTATTGATATTTGGTATTTCTGTGGGTTTTACAGCAAGGATAAAATCATTTGAATATATAATGGCTGCACTACAAGCTCTTTTACTAGTAAGATCATTAAGGATAGTGCTGTAGGCAGGAGGTAGTACCTCTTCTGTGTATGATTTAAGCCAGGTTTCTGTTACTGTGATTATGCCAGGCTATAGAGAGATATTCACCTATATAGGTCTGTTATTTTATTCAGCATATTATGGACATTTATATGCAACACATCAGAGTGAAGTCACTTACACTGAGAGCAAGTGTTTAGGAATCAGGCCCATATAATTCTACTGTTAAAATTCTAAACAAAGCACCCTACAGACAATGCTAATCACATAATTATGCAGGTAGAATTCTACAGAGAAAAAAATTATACTAGAAGACTTCTGAACATAATCCTATGGACAGAATTCTACAGATACAGTTCTATAGATGACATTCTACAGCTAAAAACCTAAATACAGAAATATACTGATAGAAATCTTAACACAAATGTGTATGATTTGAATTCTGTTTACTGGATTTCACTGATATAATCTTGCACCTGGACTTTCAAACACAAAATTGTACAGATAAGGCTCTCCTGATTGAATTGTGCTAATATAGTTTAGTAGGTAGACTATTAAACATATAATTCTACAGATGGAATTCTAAATTTAAAAGTTTACAGATAGAATTTAAAACAAAAATATTTGAAATATATATATAATATATACATATATAATATCTATCTATATAATTTTTAAACACACACACACACATATATATATAAAATACACATATATACATATATCTATATATACCTATCTCTCTCTCACACTCTCTCTCTCTCTCTATACACATATATATACATATATATATATATATATATATACATATATATATATAATACATAAAATACATAGGGATTTATTATTGCCAGTTGAATTGCACAAATGTTGATTGGCTAGCATCAACACAGTTACAACGACAAACATCTCACACTTCAGCACATGCATTGAGGCTAATCCTTGGAACATGTAAAAAAGAAGAAAATGTTTTTGCAGGGGTTCAAGGTCCTTGCATCCCACACCCCTTGATAATTATATATACTAACTCCAAGATTGCACAATCCCCAGGGAAAAGGCATATTTTCTTACCCATGGGGCTGTCAATCTCACATATCTGGCAACCATCTGTGTTATTGACCAAAGTGTGTCAGCAATACATAGGCAGAGTTAACTAAAATTGATTTATGCCAAGGAATCCACGCACACACATACACACACACACACACACATATATATATATATATATATATATATATATATATATATTTATATATATATATATGGGTCCACTTTTTAATTTCGAAAGCCCAAAATCTCGACTTTCAAAATACCGATCCCAGAAAGTCGAGATTAAAACGTGAAAAAGTAAATAAATAAAACAACTAAAACAATATTTTTGCCCACACTCCCTGCAACTTAAATATACCCTCTCCGAGATCGCTCTATAGTGAAGAGAACAGTAATGCTCCTGTTCCACTTACTATTCTCTTCACTGTAGCGCGATCTCGGAGATGGTATATTTAAGTTGCAGGGGGTGTGGGGGTGCTGGGGGGCGTGTCCCCTGCAAAAACATTGTTTTAGTTGTTTTTATGTTTGTTCCACTTTTTAATTTCGAGATTCCAAAATCTCAATGTTTTGAGTTTGGTATTTCAAAACCCGGGATACAAATGGTGCAGGAGCTTGCCCCAGCAAAAAAAAAAAAAACATTTAAATTTTTCATCAGGTTGATTTCCTGTGATATAATGAGCAAGATGGTTTCTTGCTAACTTGCAACTCAAAGAGTCATAGTGGCAGCTTATAGCTAGAACACTGTATCAGAATTGTTCAGTTAGAATTCTAAACACAGACTTTTATAGATATAATTCTAACACTAAACTCTATAGTATAGCTCTACAGACTGAATTCAAAACATATAATTCTAAATGATAAAGTTCTACAGAATGAGTTCTACAGATCAAATGTTATGGCTGATCTACTGGTCTTTAATTTAATACTCACCAAAGAACAATCTCACTGTGCACAGCTTGGAAAAGTTAAACTCCCTGATAACTGTTTTCCTTAAGAAATCAATGCTGGTGCACTTTATGTTTGTGCTGGCAATGTTTCTTTTATTTTGAGGGATTTCTCCCTTCTTCATGCTTTTGTGACCATGGAGCCAATATATATATAATTTTGGAGGCACAGAGGGCTTACCACCTTCAAAGAAAATTTTGTTGTGCTCAGTCAGCTGGTTTTGCAGGGATTTTATAACCCAAGGATTTACACTGCAAGCAAATTTTACATGTAGAATACTACAAACAAAATTCTAATCAAATAGTTCCACAGATACTGTTCTGCAGATTGCATGCTGAATGGTGCAGAAAGACTTCTCAGTGCAAAATTCTCAAGCATACCATTATGTTGATAGAATTCCAAATCTAGCATGTTAAACACAAAATTGCACACATAGGGACAGATTCCAAAAGATCTGTATAAGTGACTTACTCCATTGTAAGCATGCTCTGATTCCAAATGGCATTTCCTTGGTTGAAAGTGACTTACTCAAGTGTAAGGTTTATCTATAAGGCAGCCTTACACAATGAACCACATTCCAGAAGACTTCCTCTGAGTGCAACTGACTTATTCTATTATATTGCAGGAGAATAAGTCACTTACACTGAGAGCAAGTCTTTTGGATTTGGGATCGTAAAATTCTACAGGCAGAATTCTAAACTCAGAATTTGTCATCTAAAATTCTACATATATACTTCTAAACGCAGAGTCCTAAATCAAAAAAATTAAATGCATATGCACACAGGTACAAATCTAAATACAGAATTTAAAAAAAAATCTACTTATAACAGTCAACAGTTAAAATTCTGATCAAATAAATTGTTGGATAAAATTCAACAAGTAAAATTCTAAACACAAAATCTACATATTAAATTTTCAACACAAAATATCAAAGGCAAAATTCCACACATAGAATTTTACGGGTCTATATTACGTTGTTGAACATTTACATGTTCAAACATCATATGGTTGACACCTGATGATTGAACATGTAAATGTTTACACGTTTCAACGGAGATCTCTGTACAGTGCAGAAATGGAAGTTTTCCATTGTCTGCACTGTAGTGCAATCTCACAGTTGGTATATTTAAATAGTGGGGGGTGTGGGGGGTGCCCACTTAACCTTTCAGGAAGTTTTTTTCTGTTTTTTTATCTATTTTTTGAACTTTTAAGAGTTTTAACATATGGTGTTGATCAGATGTTGTTCGAACTTTTAAATATTCAATAATCTGATATAGACCCGAATTTTACAGATAGAATTATTATTACAGAATGCCACATATGACATTCAATGGAAAGAACTCCAAATAGAAATCTATAGCTAGAATTCTAAACAGAGAATTCTGCAGAATCCCAAACACAAAAGTATCTGTGTAGAATTCTAAATGCAGAATCCTGCAATAAGATTACTAAACACAAAATCCTACAAAAAGAAGTGTAATTTCAGACGTTTATATGTAGAATACTAAAAATAGAATTTTAAATACAGAACTGTACAAACAGAATGACCCATGTAACAATTTTATACACAAAACAATACAAATACAAGTCTACAGATCTTATTCCAAATAGATTTAAATACAGATATCCAACCTGTGAATTATACACATTGAATTCTAAATGTATAATTATGCAGATAGAGTTCTAGACATACAGATTTCTAAATACAGAATTCTAAAGACTAAATCCTAAACAAAGAATTTGGATTCTTAACTTGTAATTGAAGCAGGAAACTACAAATGACATGTTGTTCTGAAACTGTTGAATATCCTCTTTGCTGAGCAGGCAAAGAGTTAGCAGTTTAAGGACATTAAGATTAACATATTTAACAATATAAGGTGGTACCATAGAGCATGTATGGTAGTTTTTTTTGATGGATAGTCGCAGCAGGGTTTGATAGATGGTTGTTAGTATAGTGGTTAGTGACAGAGCTATTCAGTTGTGGAGTCAGCCATTTTGGTTTCTGTGGGTTTACTTTTTTTTTAATATCATAGAATCCCAATGACATTCAATATAATGATCACCAATGCATTCCTATATTTAGTCAAACTTAGTCATATACACTTAATCACAATGGTAGCTGAAAACATAGGCAATTATTTATGGCTGGGTTTACTGTCACTGTCTTCTTTATTTATTTATTATGGTAGGGGTTAATGGTTGCTTTATTTCTGTATTTTTGTGATGGTTACTGTCTGCTTATTTAAATGCTCACCTGTATATTGATGTTCCAAAGCTGCTGGCTCTTTGTTTGGCAAAGAGGATATTCAGCAGCTTCAGGATGGTATTATGTCATTCAAGGTAACTTGCTTCAATTGGAAATATATACTAGCTCGGGTTTGTAAAAGGCAGATCATATCTCCTAAACCTGATAAACTTCTTTGAAGCAGTCATCAAAGCCATAGACGAGGGTAAGGTGGTTCACACGGCCTATCTAGATCTCGCCAAGGCTTTTGACACCATCCCCCACTCTGGAATTATAGATAAACTCACTAAACTAGGTATAAATCCCCATGTCACAAGATGGGTTGCCAACTGGCTCACTGACAGAACCAACACTGTGAAAGTAGCAGACTTCAAATCCAACTTCAGACCAGTGACAAGTGGAGTACCACAGGGTTCAGTCCTGGGTCCTCTCCTGTTTGGTATCTACTTCTCTGAACTACAGGCTAACACAGAAGGTCTTTGGCTAACTACGTTCACAGATGATTGCAAACTAGGAGCCATAATCAAAACTCTTAACGATGTGGACATCCTACAAAAGGGCCTCACTGAGACAGATGCCTGGTGTCAAAGCCATGCCCTCAAACTCAATGCCAAAAAGTGCATTGTCATCCACTTTGGTAAAAACTCTGTACCCATGAAATACCACATAGGCAGTAGTCAACTTAACACCGAAAGTATGATAAGAGACTTTGATACACAGGTGGACAGTAGTCTCTCCTTTGATAATCACATCGCCACAGTAGTCAGGAAATCCTTCTACATGGTGCACCTCATCACAAAAGGTTTCTCATCCAGGAAAAAAGAGGTTACTGTTTCCCTCTACTCGTCACTCATTAGACCCATTATAGAGTACAATGCCCCTTTCGGTATGTACCTCACAAGACATCTACAACAACTGGAAAGGCCGCAGAAATACCTCACAAAGAGGATTACTGGCCTCAAACAGATGCACTATGCAGACCGTCTCAAAAAACTCCAGCTTTACTCCATTGCATATCACCTACTCAGAGGCGATCTCTGCCTAACATACAAAGCTATGTCAAACCCAGAGCTGTTAGACATGCTCCACTTAAAGAAATCCCAATCCCTCCGAGCTACACACTCTAGGGACCTAAACCTTGTCACCACAATAAACAGAACATGCTTGATGGATAGATTCCTGTCCCAAAGACTTCCCATACTCTGGAACAAACTACATATCTATATCAAACAAAGCTCCTCATTAACACTCTATAAGAAAAATCTTGATGATTGTATGGGAAATAAAAAATTCACCCAGGGGACCACTTCTGTTGCTCTGCTTGACAAGGGCACAGGAAAATAATTTTCTTGGGTGGTGAAAGCCAGGGTACCTTTTTGGCTAGGCTTATATAGGCCCTAGGGCCAATAGCCTAGTACCTACCTATGAACTTATGAACCTATGACAGTCACAGAGTTGGCATATACACATTCAGAGAGTGTTTCCCATATTGGGGAGTGCAGAAAGGACTTGCTCCTGAGCAAAAATCAATTTTAAAGGAAAACAGCAATGTTTGACAATCAGTTTTCTCCTGTTTTTTAGACTTTTTTCCCATAATTCCAGGAATACCACTTATGAGACTTAGAATTACAGTAGGGAGCCATTCTAAACAGAGACTTATGCAAATAGAATTCTTATAAAAATTATACAGATACATTTTTATTCACAGAACAGAATTATGCAGATAGAATTCAAAGCACAAAACTTTCTAAACACAGAATTCCACATATACAATTATAAACAATGAATTCTACAGATAAAATTCTAAGAACAAAATTATACAAGTAAAATATTAAACACATAATTCTGTTTTATTATTTCTTATTTATTTATATTTGTCTACCAGGGTCATGCACTGATTTCAAAGAACCATTTATGGGCAAAGCCCAGGTGAATAGGATCACATAAGGAATGAACAAAACATATTAACAGGTAAAAGGACATGCTAAAAAATATACATATTTATGGATGCAAGAATATACTACAACATTTAGTTTAATAAGCAGTTTACAATGTCTAATCATGGATGGAAAAATGGAATAAGAATGGATAAGATGTAGCCAGAATGAATGAGATGTCTTATGCTACAGCAATAGAAGCATATCAGTATAGAGAGGTATGAAGTCATTAGAAGAGATAAGTGTGAATAGTTGAAGAAAAGCATACAATGGAGAGAAGACAGAGAAATGGTAAGAAAGGTATGCAGAGGGAAGAGGAGGAGAAATGAGAGGAAGTGTGAGAAATAAGAAGAGAAGAGGGCGGTAGGATGAATGAGAAGCAGTAAATTAGGGGATTACAATATGAGATTAGGAAGGGTGAAAGAGGCATAAAGGGGTGTGAGATTGCTGCAGGGTTCATGTAACATGACCTGTTTGAGTGCAGCTGCACTAGATGTTCCTTGAGCTGTTGTCTGAAGTCTACGTACTTTTGGATGTCTCTGATTGAGACAGGAATGAAGTCCCATAGTTTAGGTACTAAGGTGGAGAATGCATGTTCATTGCAATGAAGTTTAGTTATTGGAGTTAGTAGGGTGGGTTGAGGTTGAGAGATACCTTTGAGATTATATGTGGGGAGGTTTGGTGAGAGAGGAAGATGTCTCAAGAGACAGGGCTTTATGAATCAGTAATCCAATAGCATGTTGGCTCTCAGATGTATTGGGAGCCATTTGGCTTTGATGAGAGTTAGGCACTGGTGCTCTTTTATGGGATAGTCAGTAATGAACTGACAGATTTTATTGGAGATGGTTTGTAATGTGGTGGCATTTATTTGAGGCTGTAGCTATTAGGGGTAGTCCATATTCATGTTGAGATAAGAGTACTCATTTGTCTATGGCAGCTTTGACAGTCTTGGACAGAAAAGGTGATAGTTTGTTTGCCCAAAAAAGTAGTGCTTTGATCTTTTTGCATGTGTTTTGAATGTGTAGTTAAAAGTCAAGAAGCTGGTTCAGCCAAATACCAAGTTATTTAAAGGATATGATAATTCCCTTGGTGGTATTCTTAACATCTTTGATGTTGTTTGGCTATTTTGGTTGCTTTCAAATAGCATTGATTTTTTTGATGGACTGAGTATAAGTTTCTGGCATATTAGCCATTGGTTGTGGAGTTTGGAGGTCATCTCAGAGCTGAGTTTGAATAATAGTGGGGCTTATTTGACCCATAGATGGCAATATCATTTGCATAAAGAATTAGAGGTATCTAAGGGTGATCAGAATGAAGTCTGTTGATTAACTATGGAAAATAGCAGGGGGCCTAAAGTGGAACCCTGGGGACTCCTTTCTGTTTCAGAGGTTATGGTGTCCACTTTCATGTTGAAGGATCTATTGGTGAGGAAATCTACAAACCATGGTTTTGCATCATCACTAATGCCTATTTCAGTTAGTTTGTCGAACAATAAATTATGTTTAATTAGATCAAAGGCTTACCATATAATTTCCCCTCTTCTTGCATTGTGTTAATGTGTGGTTCCTTCCACTGACTGCATTAATGTCCACTACAAGTTGATTCCAGGCTTTTACCCTCTGAGCTTGCTTGGGCCCCCTTTACCAAACAGACATTTGCCATATGTCCTAAGGGCTGCTATGAGGATGTGGCTATTCCTGTTGGCTGAAGTTGCCCTTTCTCCACCTTGATCCCTTGTTCTGCATCATCACTACACATAAAAAATATGCTACAGTCATATATAAAAATAATAGATGTAATCATCAGTCAAACAGCACAATAATGAAAGCAAGCCTGCCATCAAAATAAAGAAAAATCAGGTGATAAACCCCCATAATTATATACATATGCACAATCTCATTCCAGCCAAGTAAAGTTGTGCTGTAGTAATGTATGCACTACCATCAAGCCAGTCACAACAATTAAGTAGTTAGCTTTTTAACAGATTCATCCTTCCCCTAGTCTCTACCACTGTCTTGTATTAATAATACTGTCATTTTTCATTCAACTGGCAACACCCAGAAATCTCCAAGTAAAGACACATGCATGTTGACACAACTAAACATCCATACCATACTCAGTAATACAAATACAACCTCATGTCTCCCCTGAAAAGAGGCCACTAGTCTAGTTGAACTAACCTGGTCAACAAAAGGATAAAAAAATACCACTGCAGTACTTCATAATGAAATTACTGCATTTTACTATGTATGTGTGAAGACTGGTAGAGATGGGTGAAGGCTGCCAGCCTAGTCAAATAGAATTTGGTACATAATTCTATCATTTGTAAATGCTGTAAAATGTTGAACTTAAAACAATGGGGCAACATTGCCCTCTGCTGTAAAGAAAGCTAAGTCAAGCATTTCTTGTTGGTCCTTTGAAATTAAAATTATTTCATCACTGCCTTTGATGTTTACAAGTCGGCTCCAATCCAGCTAGATGAAGGCTTCCTGCCAATTGTTTTAAGGCTAAAGTTAATGACCAGAATTTACATGTGGAATGTCCTTTATTGCTCTAAGTGTAAAAAAATGTAAATGCAGTTTCTGACAGCCTGGGAACACCTGGAAAGTGTGAAATGATGTAATGTTTTATCACAACTGCAGTTTCAATTTAAACAGTGAGAACCAGAGATTATTAAGCATTTTTATCTTGAACATCCAACTTAGCACTGCCTTATGCTCTCTTTATGTAAGTCATCTTAGACTTGTGTTTTCTTGTGGAGATATCTAGAACTAGAAAGTTTAGACTAAGTGTTTTTATGTGATGTCAGAACTGTACTACTGATTTATTTTAAGTATTTCTGTGTGATTTCTGAACTCTTGACTAGCACTGACTGTGTAGTAGAAAGCATTGTCTTATGGTTTTAATTATTTATTATTAAATATTTTAAAGCCTTTTAACTGTGGCTGGTTTGTGTAGAGATAAGTTAAGCTCTAGAGTACATTGTATGTATATAAGGATCCTGTACCAAGTCACTCTAATAAGCCTTGAGACTGTTTAGTTACATCTACCAATTGGATAGTAGTATTGCACAGTAATAATTGGACACCCTTTTAAGGGCCTTTGGGTAACTGATAAATAGTAGCTGGGTGGTGGCAAGTGGTGCTACTGTATAGTCTGGGTAAAAAGGGCACAGCTGGAGAACCTGTGCCAGCCCTCCCCAGAAGTGTTTGTGTGGTTGTATAAACCCTTATCTCAAAGTGTGTGTGTGTCAGCTACTTGGGTAGGGCCACAAAGCACTGGTTGGACAGAGAGGGTGCTGGAGATTTTAGCTTGCCCAGCTAGGCGAGATCTGGACCCTATAGCTGTGCCAGTGGGGAGTCTTATTGGGGACCTGGAGAGCAAGGGAGCGACCAGCCCTGGACTGACTATGATCTCTGTGTGCCCTTAAGGGAAATTGCAGTTTACTGTGTGTATTTGATATCCTTTCCTCATATATGAGACACCCTCTCTGGTGTTGGTGGTGAGGATTGAGGCTCCTTGATTGCTGGGCCAGGGCATGGGCGTCACAGTATGCACATTCACTACATGCATCAAAGTAAATGATTTTCTCAGTGATCACTAATCATTTCCACTGCAGCTGTAATGATTTTCCATTTACAAATGATAGCTTTACAATATTCACAAAAGCCATTGGAATACACTCATCATATCAGTAAAACAAACATTTATTGTAATGAACTCACTAATTTTACATCATTTTGTAGTGCTTCATAATAATTTATAATATTTCTGTTATTTTATTTCTTACTTTAAAAACTCTGCAGTTTCCTAAGTCATTTCTCACCCTACTTGAGTAATTGCAATATAATACAACAGAATTAAACTTTTTCATGTAAATTCAGATCCATTTACATGATTTGTATGCAAGTCAGTCTCATTTACATACTCTAACGCTTAAGACTATTTTTAAAACAAGTAACACTGAATATAATGTTTTTGCAAAACCTGGCACCTTTGTTCCCAAACAACATCCTATTGTTGAAACATTTGTATCTGTTTGTGAACAGGAAATCAGGCAGAGGTATAATAATGGAACAACACATAAATACTTCAATTTGAGCAGAGAAGAGGGCATTGCCTTAAATGAGTTGAAACTTTTGCATTCAATAGAAATAAAACCCGCTGATAAAGGGGAAGGGGTAGTTGTATTAGATAAAGATTTATATATTGCACAAATGCGTTTATTATTAGATGATGAACAGACATATCAGAGAATGACCCGTATACAAGTGAAGGGAATTACAGATAGAATAGCTGTTATGCTTTTCGATTTGTTAATTAATGGAACGATTACTGAAGACTTATTTAAATACAACAAATAACAATGGAAGAAAGTCCCAAAACCAAAAAGGATGCTTATTTAAATACTTTACAGTTGAGAATCCTACCTATCCCAGTATTTATGGGTTTCCAAAAATTCATAAGAATCTCAGGATACCCCCAATTAGACCCAATGTCTCTAGCAAAGGTTGGGCCACTGAACCTTTGTCCATTTATGTGGAGAAATGTCCGAATTCTATACTCAATGAATGTAGTAGTGTTCTGAGGGATACGAAGATGTTTTTAGAGACGTATGATAAAATGAAAGGCGTAGATGAACAGTATTTTTTTGTTACATTGGATATAGTGTCTCTGTTTACTGTTATCCCCAGTGATTGGGGGATAGACAATATTAGAAATGTACTAACTATGAAGAAGACTTATACAGTTGATAAGATAAATTTGATATGTTCTCTGCTAGAAATTATTTTAAAAATAATGTATTTATATTCAGAGATGAATATTTTTTGCAGAAGATTGGCGTGACTATGGGCACACCTTGTGCCAATAGCTACGCCAATCTAGCTTTAGTAGAATGGGAGCATAATGCATTTTTGTCCTTGGATTCCTATTTAAATAAAATAATCTGATATACCCGTTTTGTTGATGATATGTTTTTCCTATGGAAAGGGACCAAAGAAGATCTTGATTCATTTATAGAATATCTTGGTAATACCACTACTTTTTTAAAATTCACTAGTAAAGTTTCTGAGAATGAGATAGACTTCCTTAATGTGAAAATAAAAAAGTCTGACTTGTTAGGAATTCATACTAGTATGTTTAGAAAATCCACTAGAAGGAATGCATTACTGCATAATAACAGCATGCACCCACAATCCGTAAAAAAACAACATAGTCAGAGTGCAAAGACTGAGACTTATGAGATTGCATAATGAAGATGCATCACTTGAACTGGCCCTCGTAAATCTTAAAACTGAATTTTTGGAGAGAGGCTATTCCAGTAAGATTTTTGACAAACAGTTATTTGAGCTGACTAAAACTAGGGATACTAGAGGGAAAGCTTATTTCTCTGAGAAGATAGTAACATCTGACAATTCAGAGAAAAATGTCAATAGACTTAGATTTCCCATAACATATAGTAGTGATATTGGTGATTTCTATGATATTTTTGACAGAAATTGGAATATTTTAAGCACAGCTAAAGATCTTGAAGGTTTAATAGACAATAGACCACACTTTGTCTTTAAAAATAAAAAATCCCTGAAGCGTCAGCTATGTTATAACAGCAATGCAATGAGGAATTGTGATTTGTCCCAGAGAAAATGTACTTATGCATGTAGAAACTGCTCGGCCTGTAAATATAGATATTCTTGCTCTACATTCATTCACCCTAAGTTATGCTTTGAAATATATGCCAAACATTATGCAGACTGCAGAACCAAGAACATTGTTTATTTTGCATTCTGTGTAGTCTTCCAGGCGTATTATATTGGTAAAACCAACCGCATGTTGAAAGAACATATACAAGAGCATTACAGGGACACTTTAAATAAAAAAGAAACAAATGTCCTGGCAAAACATGCTGAGGTAGCTGGCAACGCACACTCCTTTAAATTTTATTGATAGAAATTTTAAAGGAAGGAATGAGAGGTGGTGATTTGACTAACAGAACAGAAATAGCTGAACAGAGATGGATTTTAAAATTAAATGCATATAATTCTCCAGGAATTAATGAAGCAGTTTCCTTGAAGCCATTTTTAAAGAATAGAGCTCTTAAATATTGATTACATTGTGATGCTGTATTAATATATATTTTACACCTATTTGGTACAGTTTTTAAAGAAAATTCTTAATTATATATTTATTGTAGTATAGGTTATTTGATTAATTGATATACATGCTTTTATATTTAAATAGGACTTAATTTGTTGTTTTCTCCAGTCTGATGAAGCTGTTCGAGCGACCATGAAAGCACTTACTGTTTGTTGAAGAATAAAAGTGATTTCTACAGAATTACAGATGTGGTGGAGTGGCTCATTCATGTGTTTTTCTTGGGATTATTTGCTTTTTATGAGCCCATCCTTTACCAGAGCATTGGTATTGTTTTTTTTCCATTTCATTTACATTTGACTCTATGAATCATTGTAATATGTGGAGATGTATGGCCACTTATGCATGTAAGTTTTTCTTGGCTACTCATGAACAGGACCTTGAGGTCATGCAAATGCACTGCAAAATATGGCAGACTCAGCAGAAGTCCTTGGCAGTCCCCAGCATGCTACAGGAACCTATAGATATCCTCAGTTTAGAAAAGGCAAAATGGAGTCATAAGCATGTGAGTTTGCATGGCCATAAAGTATAATCCCATCCCATCTTACATCTTCTGGCATACTTCCTCATCTCAAAGCATTTATTTACTCAGAGTTGGTACTCACATACACAGGAATATTTATTTCTGCAAAAAGGCCTCCCTCAAAAAAAATTGATACTGCTACTAAACTTCATGAGACTTTAATAAATAAAAATGACATTCAGGTGCAATACTCCAAAAGGCAGCAAATACATGCACAGCAGTAGCAACAGCAGCATTTATAATTAATATAAAAATGATTACTTACTCAGGTTCATCCATGTTATAAATGAAATGTGACTGTCAGTGGCAGCTGGTGACTTCAAATCAAAGGGGGGCTGCAGGAGACAGATAAATGGGTGGGGCCAATGGGAAGGGGTGTGGACAACTAGAAAGGGGAGGAGCTATGCTCAAAACCACAAAAACTGTAACTTTAATTAAATATGCTGCCCTGGGTGTCAAACCATCATTATGAGAGTCCAATCAAGACAAAATGAAGTGTAGAAGAAAAAAATATATTTCAATGCATTGGCTGCATGACAGCTTACTTAATATCTAGATGGAAACAAAAAGGTTGTGAGACATGAAAAAATAAATTACTTTTTAAATACATTACTGGAATGCCAGTCAAAATCAAGTATAAGAAAAACAAGCAGCACTCAACTCAAACCACTTCTCCTTGCACTGCAGTTCTAATTATAATTTATACTCAGCTTTATTAAAGTATCAAGTAACTTGCTGAAAGTAGCAATCTGATACTCCCACTTGTAAAAATGTTTCTTATCCAAAAAAGACCTGTTGCCTGACAACAGCTATCTATTTGTTTCATGGGGAAAACATGATCAAAGTAAAAAATGAAAAGCAAACAAGAAAAAAGCTCAATATACATTGCTTAAAGGATTACTATACAGGTAATGGACCACACATGATAGATTGGCATTCTGTTTGGTTTACAGGTAAAGCCTGCAAAGATGACTGCAAGTCTCCAACAAATGTAATTAGCTTCTTAAAATAATGTAATCCTGGCCTTTATTACAAATATTGTCATATGCATTTCAATACCCAAGGCTTATACATTATCTAGTTATGTAAGTATTCCCTGCATGGCAACAACAGAAAGGCTTTCAATGTTAGCAATTCTTTAACAGTATGCTTATGAAAGCTTACTTGCATCTTACAATCTCAGACAAGCTTACCTGATGGTCATTAAAGCATTGCTACTTAAACACAGAGCAACAGGCACTTTCTGAGTAATAATAAGCATAAATCAACAGTATAAAAATATGACAGAAACCAGAACATTCTGCAAAATCAAGGACAGAATAAAAGTAGCACTTGTGTCTACTTTGGATGGGGGGATACTCTGCACATTTACACTGCATAACTGCTCCTTGCCTTGCTTGGACACATCCAGAGTCATTACATGGGTGAGTGGGGTGCAACAAGTATGTCACAATTTGAAATGTCTTTGGCTGACTGTGATTGCCCTGACATATTTGTCATACCTCTCAACCTCAGAACAAGAAATATGGACAGAGCCATACATAGAAGTGGGACAAAGACCCAAAAATAAGGACAATTTTTAAATATTGCTCTTATAAACTTCGAAAAATCAATCCAAAGAACACATTTGAAGGACATCTATTTGTAAAACCAGAAAACAGTTCAATGCCCAAGTGAGTAGATAGCACACCATAAGCTCAAAACGTAAAACGACAAAACGAGGCAAATATACCTCCAACAATTTATTAGTTTAGCGCTTTCTTCCCCATAAAACGGGAACTTCATCAGAACAAACTTCCCCTCCAGGTCAACCATTAAAATACAGATCATTAGATTGAAAGTAATAAAATATCAATTAAACAATTAATTTCTTAAATAAACACATATAGTGTATAAAGAATGTACGAACTTTAAAACATATGTAAAAACCATTTGTATAAGTCATCATAAACAACTTTAAGAAGTTTAAAATGTCAGCGCTTTTTTCTTTAATACAGGCAATAAAGATAAATAATCATTAAGTCCTGGTTTTGTCAATGCGTTTAACTTTACAATCCAAAAGAATTCCCTCAAATCTACATTTAATTCCCACCGACCTCCCCTGCGGTTTGGTTTAATGACCTCCAAAATACCAAACATGAATTTTGAGAAACTGTGACAAGTCAATGAATGTTTAAAAAGGGCATTGTTTACATTGCCCTTGGATATAGCATGTGTGTTCATATATCTAAATTTCCTCTCTGTTTTGCCAATATAGTAAAATGAACAAGTTTGACAAATGGCAGTGTAAACAATGCCCTTCGTGTTGCAGTTGCCTCTTTGTAAAGAACTCCCTTTTTGTTATGTGCTATGTGTATCACATCGTTATTCAAAACAAATTGACATTGATTACAATGCCCACACCTGGTGGTCCCTTTCAATGACAAGTTCTTAGGTGAAATGCAATGTTCTGTTAAATATTTTAAGTTTTTTCCAGCTTTATATATAAAAGTTGGTACCTTTCCTAGACTATTAAAAATTTCAGTGTTCCCTTTAAAAATGACCCAATTTCTTTTGATAATCTCTTTAAGTTGCTTTTCTCCATTACCATAAGTAATGACCATGTTAGTATTATAATCTTTCTGGGTAGAATATTGAGTAATTTGTTGATGAATAACTTCACCACTGGCCAACAGGGGTTTGTACCTTGAACCCCATCCCTCAGTAACTTGTTCAACAACCTTTTCCAATAAATAGTTTGGATAACATCTCACTCTAAACATTTTGGTAATGTTGGAATCTTCCTGCAAAAATGTTTCCTTCCTTGAGCACATTCTACCCGCCCTTACCAACTGTCCCTTAAAAATATTATTTTTTGTATGAAATGGGTGACAACTTTGAAAATCTAAATAACTATTCAAAAAGGTGTCCTTCCTATAAATTCTAGATTCAAACTTATTTTGTGATTTATCTTTCAAAATCATGACATCTAGATAATTTATCTCAACATCTGAACAGTTGGCAGTAAAGTTAAAAAATGGGCAAATCTGATTAATGTAATAAAGAAAGTTGTTAAAATTGGATTTTGAATCATTCCAGAGAATAAAAATATCATCCAGGAACGATAATAAGTGAGCCATTTCTGTGAATAGGAACTCGAGAATATATATTTTTCTCCCATGCATAAAGTACCAGGTTGGCATAAATGGGGGCACATGTAGCCCCCATTGCCACACCCTGTACTTGCTTGTAGAATTCTCCTTCAAAAGTAAAATAATTATTAAATAAAATATACTCCATTGAAGCCATAGTAAAGTTAATCATTGTGTCTGAAAGGCTTGTGAGTTCCCTTATGGCTTCATAAAACAAATCTAAACCCTCTTTGTGTGGAATTGAAGTAAATAAATCCACTACATCTATCGTGGAAAAAATAACTTCATTATTGTACCATCTTTCATTAAATCTAGACAAAAATCCCATGAATTCTTCAGTAAATAATCCACATTTTGTATAGAATCTTTCAAAATTCTGTCCACAAATGTACAAAGAGTGTGTATAGAACTGTTGTGTGCATAAATAATTACCCTAAACAGAGGTTTTGTATACACTTATGGATTTTAGGAATACCAAAGGCTGTGGGTATAAAAGGGTGTTCTGTTTTTAGAAAATTGTAAAGCTCTTCCAAAATGGCTTTCTGAAGAAAAGAATATTTCAAGAAATATGACATTTTCCTGTGTGCTAAATTAATTTCATTCCTAGATGATATTTGGTATTTCTTTGTATCTGAGAAAATCATAGTGAGCTAATTCACATAGCCTGTCAAGTTGTACAATACAATCCCCCCCCCCCCTTATCAGGCTTCATGATTCTATACATCATGTTTGCTCTTAAATTATTTAGTAAGGTGAATTCTTCTCTACTCAAGTTAAATCTTTTGGTGGAATTATGTTTGTTCAATTCATTTTGAACCTCCACTTTGCATGCCTTCTCAAATGCCATAATTAATGGGTGCAATGGGGGATTAAAACAACTTTTCTTTTTAAACATTTGTTTGCCACTGTTTTGATTATTTTGATTATTGTGATTAACCACTAACCCCTCTTTAAACATAATCTTAAAATTTAGTTTTCTAGTGTAAAGCTTCAACTCTGTAATTACATCCACTGTTTCCATACTACAAGTAGGAATAAACTTAAATCTTTTCTTAAAAAGAGAAAAATATGTGGTGTCAACCTCTAAATCTGTATAATTATAAATTTTGAAACCATCCATTGAAAACACTGTACCATTGTGAATCACCTGAATAATGTTTTCATTAGGTACATCCCTTATCGGTGGGTGTTTCTGTACCCTCCCCTGTGGTACCCTCTGTTGTTGGATCTGGGTGGATGTGCATCCCCTAAAAACCCTTTTTGTCTGTTCCTATTCTCTAGTCATTCAGACCTTCTAATAGGGGGAAAATTCATATTATAATCATCCATTGAATGATCTTGTTCTCTTACTTCTTGTTCTACATCAATGTTCTTATGTGATGTGTGGTTTCCTGAATCAGAAACAGCATTTACATTGTTAACCACAAAAGGTTCATTAGAAAACCAAAATGGAAAGGGATACACATTTTTCTTTGTGTAATCATTATCATCTCTTAAAAGTTTTTTCTTTTTACGTTCCAAATTAGTTTTAACACTAAAATCTACCTTTTCAAGATTTTTTCATATTGAACCATGTTAAATTCAAACAACAAATCATTCTCAAGCTTCCTGTTCATTTTGTCTAGATCTTCTAACATGCTGTTAATGCGTTTACAATTGGTTTTAATAATAAATTCCATTAAATCTAAACCAAAACGATCAAAAAGCTGTAAAAGTTCATCTATATCACAATTACTAGTGTTCAAACCGTTTGGAAATTTGAAAAGTCTAAGCCCTTTAGGAACGTGTTTTTTCTTTATACTCTCCTGAAGGTACAAATTATCACATTGGAGAGCACATACCTTAAATAGCACAAGTTCAAAATCATTCATTGTGGTGTTAAATGTTTGATGCTCATGTCTGTAATCATCCTTTGAATTATCCCCTGGAAACGAAACTTCTTTCATGATCCATTCCCTAAAACAGGAAAAAGACGAGTGTTTGGCCGAGGGGTTGGCCATTACTTCATCGCTATTATTTGGTCGTTTACTATCCTCTTGTGGTTTAACAGAGAAATCACCTTGGTTAGTCAGTCTAGAAAAGAATGTACCAATGTCTTTTCTTCGAATGTCAGGCTGGGACAATCCAATTTGTGTGGCTTGAAAAGAATCCATTCTTTTGTTTAAATCTGTCACTTGCTGGGACAATGCTGAAATGAGAACAGTTAAATCTATGTTTTGAGGCACTGTATTGGCTGGGGAATGGTTAAATCCATCACCTGTTGAATTGTTTAGACCAGGGTTCCTCCCTCTATTGTTGGAAATGGACTCATCCATAGCTCCGTTGTATTTTGTGATGCCAAAAGAAACAAATTCGTACCAAGAATCTTCAAGATGGAAAAGGCACAAAATTACACCTTAATACCTCCCAATCAGCATTAATAGAGCCGTGTGATATTACTCAGCCAAACGAAAACACAATAACCAATCCAAAGCACACGTTTGAAGGACATCTATTTGTAAAACCAGAAAACAGTTCAATGCCCAATGAGTAGATAGCACACCATAAGCTCAAAATGTAAAATGACAAAACGAGGCAAATATACTTCCAACAATTTATTAGTTTAGCCCTTTCTTCCCCATAAAACGGGAACTTCATCAGAACAAACTTCCCTCCAGGTCAACCATTAAAATACAGATCATTTGATTGAAAGTAATTAAATATCAATTAAACAATTAATTTCTTAAATAAACACACATAGTGTATAAAGAATGTATGAACTTTAAAACATATGTAAAAAACCATTGCATAAAAATTCTTAATTTTAAATTTCTTTTTCAAACTTAGAAAAATAATAGAATAGTAGGTCTTGCATTAGTATGAATTTCTGAAAGGTATGAAATCTGAAACTCAAATGTCTGTCATTATTTTCTAACTTCACTCTTTAATGATTTGCCACTAATTTGCCAAAAAACACAATTTTATGAAAAATGGACCAAAAATGTGATGCAAAAATATAAAATAGCCACACAATACAGCTGGGAACGTGTCAAAGAAGGGACACTTTTTTAATATTAGTACTGCTAACTTGAGCAGCTGACAAAGTAAAAGAATCTACATGCATTTCTGAAATAAAAGTAATCTATAACTCTGATTATTACAGTTATTTCTTAACTGTAAACTCTCCATGTTTTCTTCCAAAATTGCCATTTTGCGGTGGGATTATTAGGGGAAGAGCAACATTTTGAGCCAAAATCGAGGACAGTTGATAAGTTTGGATATGCCTAATTCTATAAAGCAATTTATTTGCACATACCTCTCAACCTGTTAATACAGGAAATATGGACAAGGCCAAATCTACTGGGGGAACATATAAACAGTACTATAAATTGTTGTATAAACTGAGACAATTGATAGAATAACAGGTCTTGCTTTAGCATGCATTTTCTTGAAGGTTATGAAGTCTGCAACTCAGTGTCTGTCATTATTTAGTGACTTAATTCCTAAATTATTTGCCAGAAAACCACACATTTTATGAGGAACAAACCAAAAATAAGAAGCAAAAATCTATTCATTCTGTGAAAATCTGTACAGTTGAGAGGTATAGTTCAGCCAGGGCTGTCTTTGAGTTTGCCGCTCTTCCCCCTAACAAAATCATGGTCGAATGGAGCCTCCCCCCTGCAGCCATTCCAATGAACCATTACTTAGCTATTTCACCCCATTTACCATAAACACTAATGTGCATACTGCTTTACTTCTGTGATGATTTGGACTTCATTTGAAAGTTTTATTTTGCATTTTACAGCACAAACACTAAGACATCTGCTAAATAAAGCAACTCAATCTCACAATGATAACAGACTTAGCATTAAAACTTCTCTGCCCTTGAAACTCACATTCATTGAAACAGCATTGAAACCCACATTCAAAGAAAATACATTTTGCCTGTGGCAGATAAAGATTAACTTTGGGCTATTTTCAAATCATAGGCCCCTTGCACATGAAACATACACGTGGTCTTTGATACACCTTCCTGATTGTATTAAATTATATTCCTTGTACAATATAGTACAGTTGTTAGAGGGTGTTTTAAATTTGTTTTGAACATTTTTCCAGTAAACAATGAAACAAAATACATGTACCAATAATGACAAAATTGCCCAATTCAGAACATTTTTCCAGTAAACAATTAAACAAAATGCATGCACCAATAATGACAAAACTGCCCAATTCAGAACATTTCTATCATAAAAGTCTACTCAAACTTCTCAGTCCACCAGTATCAGTAAATATGCACAATCTCTGAAGAAGTAAAAGTCATCTAAATAATTCCACATTAAATAAATCTGTTACTAATGAAGAGGTTGCTGCTAGCAAACAACTTTATATTTCATTGTTTCATCTACAAATAAAGTGCCTGTTGCCCTTGAGGAATAAATTGTCTAAGTGGCATTAAAAAAATGATAAGTTAGTAATGTTGCAATAGGGAATGGATGGCAAACTGATAACCGGTTCATACTTACTAGGTATCTTCACCAAAAAGGGCTGCAGCATCCACCCCCTTTACAGTACAGTACAGTATCAGCAATGCATCTACCTACTCTGGGAGTAGAACCTACAGCCTTCTGCATCAAATGCAAGTGTGCTACCTATTGTGCTATTAACAGTGCAAGCAGCACTAAACTTCTGTTCCCCTGCAGCTCTCACTTTCTTGTAAAATTTACTTGACACTCAGCAGTATCTCTGAACTTTGCAGCACAAGAAATCTGGAAAAAGCCAAAATTTAGGGAGGGGATAAGGCCAAAATACAGGGACACATTTTAAACATTGCTTGTATAATGTTGGAAAGTTATTAGAATAAAATGCTGCGTTACCACCATACATTTCACTGCCACGTATTGAACCCAGGACCCTGTGCAAAACAGTCAGAGCAACATACCACTATGCCAAATCATCGGTTTTACAAAAGAAAGGAAGACCGAAACTTAAATGACTGCCATTTAGTGAATTCAGTTCTCACCATAGCTGTCAACATCTTAGCACAAAACACCTGAACAAAGCCAATAATGGGGGAATACAGCCCCCAAACATATTCAGTGAGTTAATTTATCACCATAGCTCTCAACCTTGGCACAAAAAACCTGGACGAAGCCAATAATGGGGGAATACAGTCCAAAAAATAGGGACAAATTTCAAATATCCATCGAGGACACCAAAGCAAACCCACACAAACACAGGGAGGACATGCAGACTCCACATAGAAGTCACCCTAGCCAAGAATCAAACCCAGCAATCTGGCAACAATGCTACCACTCCACCATTGGCTGTGCTAAGAAACAAAACTACAGAAACCACAGATTTTATGAGGAACAGAACAGAACAAATAAGAGGCAAAAATCTGCATTTTTTTTTTTACAAATGGTGGTGGGTAGGGAATTCAGGCTTTTGCCACTTGGGCCCAAGGTACAGGGTTCAAGCCTTATTCTCTATCCACCACCATGTAGCAACTGGGGCATTACACACACACACACACACACACACACACACACACACACACACACACACACACACACACACACACACCATGAACTTACATGTCAGCCTCTTAAAGAAAAACATACAAATGATCACCAATGTGTTCCATCACAGCTAAAAGTTTATAAGCCTCTAAAGACATACTCTGCAGCAGGTAAAACCATAATCACACCACAATCAGAATAGGGACTCCTCCTCTTACTTCACCATAATCATACCATGGTAGGAATAGGGGCTCCTCCTCTTACTTTACTATAATCATACCATAGTAGGAATAGGGGCTCCTCCTCTTACTTTACATCTTAAAATGTAGTTTTACCAGTTTTACCTAACTATTAAATTCTAAAAAAAAACCTTTGCAGAGACACCTTATAAATGCTAGCCCCTAAAAGCATTGCATCACCTTCACCAGTGCTGAGTCTCTGTTTTTGAAATATTAGACTTGCTTCTATTCTTCCTTATATGTATGGGTTCCTCTAAAACATGAATATCCATAGGTCTCCTCTAAGTGCTATAAACCATTTGCTACATACCCAATATGATTCCAGTCTGGCAATGTTCCCACACTAATGAGATCATTAAATGCATTTATTACCTCCGAGCATGCCTTCTCTCTGCAAGGGCCTAATCTTTGGGAAGGTGTAATGTGGCATCCATGGTTGCACCTGAAGGACAGGCAAGTAATGTGGAGATGGAACCACGTGGTGTATTACCTTGACTCCACAGGAGCTCAACCATATCCATCGCTCTTTCCCATTTTTGGACAATGTCCTCTCATTGTGACATCCCCTGCCTCTACCAGAGAATGTCACAGGGAATGCCCATGGAATGCCCACTCTGTGTTGCTCCTTCAGGTGCCCAAGTCACTGATCAGATTTGGGTTAGCTGGGCTGTTGCTAATGCTTTATCTATCTGCACCACTGGAACAGCCTCTATATCACTGTTAGACTTGAGATGCTGTTTGCTGTATGGCAATACATGACATTTTGACTTTATACAATCACTGGACAATGAATACATACTAATAAATAAATAAATAAACAAATAAATACATAAATAAATAAATATTCTCTACAATGTTTTTTTTCTTATGATGAATGTAGGATCCATATATATATATATATATATATATATATATATATATATATATATATATATATATATATCCATTTTGCATTTTATACTATACTTCCAGTCAATGCCACTGAAAACGTTGAGGTAAACAGGGTCCTGCTCACATGCCAACTTGTAGGAGGTGCTATGTCTTAAAAAGTAAAAACAAAGGTTTACAATTTATGTGATGCTAATTAAGACACTACATCACTTACATATAGCTTGCAAACTGTCCTATGATTGTTTTTTAAATGTAATTAGCTACCTTACAGACACTCACACACACACATGCATACACACACACACACACACACACAGACACACACACACACACACACACACTGGTTTGACAGTTTATAAGCTGTCTGTAAATAATTGTGATCATGTTCTTGGTTGCTTAACGGACATTTGTAAAATGCTAAATAAATAGTGTGACAGTTTGCTTGTTGTTACTATGAAGTGATCACAACCAGTTAAACATGAGCGTGAGGTAGAGGTGCCAAATGGGTTTGAAACCCAGGGTACCAAATCAACTTGCTTGGTTTTTTACAGTTTCCCATGTGAGCAGCAGGTCCACATCATTCTAGGTTATTTGTTAGTTTTCTTTCTTGATCCATTCATTTTTAAAGAGTGACCTGTTTTTTATCTGTTTTATCCATTTTGTATCTCATTTATATCATGTAGCTTAGTAGCTTTGTGTGTTTATATTTAGCTTTGAAAACAATCATCCATGTTACTTTAATGCATCCAGGGAATTACTGAAATAATTGAATCTATAAAGTCTGCATGCCTTACATTTTGAAACATCTACTCAACTGGTTCTTTAGACCAAAAAGGTTTACTGATTCTGTGGTGGTAACTTTGTGGTTACCCATTGTTCAGCCACACTGCCTTCGCTTAAGATTATTATAGTTTTCCTGAAATGTTAAACCATTTTGTAAATTCAGAATTTTTATTTTACAACTAGCAAAAGTATCTTCTTTGCAAATGAGGTTACTGTAGGTGATATACGTTCATTTTAATCCTAGGTACAGCAGCATCCCATTTTTAATTCACAGTTAAGATCACCCAGCATGTAGATCATTGTTGGATTTAATCCTCTTAAAATATATATGTATATTAATGTTGTTTCTATGAAACCTCATTTAGGCATTTTTATCTAACTGGCATACCCCATTTTCAAAGTCTACTTACCTTAAATCTTAAACCTTTATAATAGTGTATAATGAAACTATAGTCAAGTAGATTATGTTTGCTAATGATTTATATTCAAAATTCCTGCACCCTCCTCTGAACCCCAGGCACACATGCGTGCACATACATACCAATTCTGCAGTTATACATACATGTGAAAGAGGGAAATCTCCCAAAATAAAGGAATCATGGATGACAAATACATAAAACTATGCAAGCAGTGATTTTAAATGGCAAACAGTTACTAGCATTTGATCCTCGGAGTCTTGTGACTGGCACACCTAATGTTCAGGAAAGAGGAACTCAGCAACCTGTAGGGAAGCCTTGTCCTTCTTGCATATAACTCTGGATGAGCCATCTCAAATTAATGCACTGGAACCTTTAGCTGGGGTTACAGACACCTATTCTGATCGCATTTGACCATCTGTATGCATGCCTTCCAATTGTTCCTGTAAAATGAAGATACATTTCTATTTCTGCCTTACCTTCAACTCAAACACACACACACACACACACACACACACACACACACACACACACACACACACACACACACACACACACACACACACACACACACACACACACACACATACACACATACACAGACACACACATTCCTGACCTAGAACAGCTGGGAGACCATCCGACATCGGGAAATAATTCCAATCCTGCATCCATCCTCCTGGAGAGAGCTCCTTACCAGTGCAAGCTAACGGTAAAAGAAATCCAATCCTGTCTCCATCCTTCCCCGCACAAGCTAACAGTAAATCCTTCAGTCATTGCGAGACAAACCTCACCTCTCTCCCGGTTGGTTCCAGCTGTGCAAAGCTCCCTTGACTGGTCTAGCCTGCAGAAGGAGCAGTCCGGAGCTCTTCTGTTCTGTGTGGTCATCACCACACAGACTTCTGGGCATTTCTGGGGAAGAGCTGCCTTTTCCCTTATCCAGACTGCTTGACAAAGCAGTCTGGAGTTCTTCTGAGTTCCGACCAGTGCATGTGCGCATGCATGGACTTCCGGGATTCATAGTTAACTGTTTTTTTTACTTTTCTTTTCTTTTTTTTTTTGTTTTCTAGGTGGGTTTCTTTTTGTTTTCTAGGTGGGAGGGCTGCAGTCCTGCACCCCTGATGACTGTATTCCTTTAAAACATGTAGGTGACAAAGCATTTTGGTAAAACCAAACTTGCCAGTAATAACAGTAGAAGGTCTAATGCCCCTGTAGGTTAACTAGGTTTGTTTAAGGTGATATCACACCCCATAGGGAGTGGTTCTAAATCTGTGAACCACAGCCCTGCTCATACTTCTGTTACTGGCACTTCTAATTATGTCAGTACCTCTGAAGGCATGAGGCTGTACTTTGAGCTGGTCAGATAAGGAGACCAAGATTATGGTCTACCTTCTTAGTGACTCAGACAGGGATAAGATCCAGGTTTGTGTAAGGGGGAGTGGAAAAAGATCAATATCTGGCAGGAGTTCACTCTCTCCAGCCAAAAATGTCTCAGGTACAATGACCTACAGAAGCATAGGTCCAACCCACTGGTTCAGTGAGTGGACCAGGTAGTGTCGAAAAGGCCTGAGTTTTATAGTAAGCATGACTTTTTTCATTTTTTTTGGTCATATTAAAGATAAAAATAAACTATAAGAATGCTACATAATTGATATTTATTCTAGAAGAATTATATGTCATTACAAGCATGTATTTATGATATTATAATAATGCAAAAGATAATAATAACATGTTTGTATACAGAACTGCATCTGTATATAAATATATGTAATCTTTATGTGATAACATAATTGTTTGTATAAATACAAATGTCATATATGTATGAGTAAAGAAATAGATGTAACTCTGCATATATATGCCCGTAAATTACAAATAAGCATCCTTACTGTGGTGGTGGTGCTGCGGTAGCATTGTCGCCTCACAGTTAGACGTTGCCCATTCGATTCTCAGTTAGAGCATCTTCTGTGTGGCGACATGCATGAATGGGCGTTCCTTCATTGAAGGTTGTGCGTTAGGCCCGGCAAGCCAGCAAGTAAAAATCTACTGCCAATCATTAGCGGACCGGAGTTCCGCTGTGGCGACCCCTAACCGGGAAAAGCCGAAAGAAAGAAGAAGATAAGTACACCAAAAACTATTTTCACATATATAAATCTGTGTATTTATGCACAAACAAAAAATAAATATTTGCATTGCCATATAATTTCATTTACAGTTTTTCATTATCTTAGTTATCAATTAAAGTACCTGCAAACCTTTTTTATAAAGAAAGGGTTTTGTTTCTCTAGGCTAGAAAATATGTAACATTGCCATATTTTTTAAGTCGAGCTTGAATTGAAAAGAACAGAAAACTTCCTTGAATTGCTACATCTTTCTGTGTGTGCATGGCTTCTGCCTGAGCACAGTTCAATATTTGTTATAGGAAACCATAACATTTTAAAGAAGAACCTAGACTAAAAGGGTATGGAAAAGTGTAACAAGTATTATTTATAAAATGCATTAAAAGAAAGATCGACATTGTTACATGCAAAGCATAACATTTTAAAACACCATTCCACCAAACAGACAAGCTGTTTACAACTGTAAAAGTGTAACAATTTATTTATAACTTGCAATAAATAGAAGTTTGGTTGTTGTTTGTCTTTGCCCAGTTAGGGGTCACCACAGCAGAACTCCGGTCTGCTAATGATTGGCAGTTGTTTTTTTATGGTGTCAAGTTGCCAGCCCAATGCCCATCCTTCAATGAAGGCACGCCCATTCAACACATGTCTTTCGAACACCCACTCGACCATGGGGAGGATATGCAGACTCCACACAGAAGGCACTCCGAACCCAAGCATCGAACAGGAGAACATTTTGCTGTGAGGCAACAATGCTACCGCTGCACCACTGCAGAAGTACGTAACAAATGGAAGTTTGGTACAGTATGAGAATTCAAATATTAATAAATATTTAAACACATGCGCACTAATCATGCATAGCAGTGAATGAAATGCCTTGTGTAGCGGTAATAGTAATTATATCAGTAATGATAAGAAAAAAAGTGAAATACCACTAAACAATAATTGTCTTATGTCTTCTTTATCTAGCAAACAATGAGATAGTTCACAACAGGAGCCAGAGGAGTACAGGAGCTAAGGGATTGGTTGAAACTGTTGGTGTGCATAAATAATGTAGCAAATGCAATATTCTGTCTTTAAATGATTTTATTAGTGTATACAAGCAAGTATTTATAACGAATGATAACTGAAGACCCGCAGTGCTTTCAGAACATTACTGCAATCAACTGCAAAAGATATGTCAATATATAAATGCAGTATATACTCATTCATCCCAAGTATGAATAAGCACTTCCCATATCACTGATCTCTGATATCCATAAGCATTTCTCATATCATTCTTCCCAACTATGCATAAACACTTCCCATATGCCATGTATGCATTAGCACTTCTTGTGCATTCTGTTTTACTTAAATAAAGATTTATAAAAATAAAATTGTTTTAAAGTAACAAATCAAATGCTGTGTACCATTACGTGTGAATTTATTGTGTGCATTTTCTATTTTGTCTCCCCACATTTTCTCTTTTCTTATTTTAATTATTCATTTCTTTGTCCTTTTTTATTTTGTTTCTCTCCCACCTCTGTTATTTTTTTAACATATCTAAATTTCTCAGGAGCATCATAGCTGCATCCCTCCAAGGTTAGGAATGATCCACCCTCTGCCCATCCAGGTTCATCCTCACAGAGTCAGGACAGTCACTGGTCCTACAGGTACTTGGTTGAGGATGTGTTGGAAGAGGTCATGGGCAGACGACTTTACCCAAATGATGCTTCTCTATAGCGGGTTGAAGAATCACTCTCTCATTTGGTGCTGATCACTGTGCCACCACAGGCCCCTGCTCCCTCATTGTTGGGGTCTTCCATTAGAACACCATCTGGCAGTGGGAATGTTTGAGACTTTGCAAACTGTGGACTCTTCCTGGGCACCACTCACCCCTTCTTCCCTTATTCTCTGTCCAAAACCCTTTCACCTACTTACCACCCCCATTACCCTCTTATAAAAATATGAAAAAAACAAAGGCCTCTGTCCCCCATCAAAAACATACTATTCCTCCTCTCCAACCTTCTCCCTTGCAACCATCTTGATGTGTTCCTTCTGTGTCTCCCTACTTGTTGTGTCTCCCCTTTTTCAGTATTTCTTATAGCCCCCTTTCCATTCTTTAAAGCAATAAACAGGGTGCCCAAATAAGGACACTCCTATATAAAACATAATAAAACCATTTAGTTTTAAAAATGTTAATAATAAAAGCTGCACAGTCTACCATTTGCCTTAAGTCTTTCAAGCAAGACTGCACATTGCTGCATCCATCTGCAATATATGAATACATGTGAAGTCATATAATGCCTATGGCTTTCACATAGTCCTTCACATATACTGAACACTTATCTTTAGATATTTTATGCTTTTGCCATAGGTGGGTGTGTTTTTTTAAATGTCTTCACTTTTCTTTAGTGCCAACAACATGCACTAGATTTATTTGCATATATGTGTAGTGATGCTCTTCATGTATACCTATTATAGAGCTATGAAGTTCCAGACTATTAATACAACTCCTAATGTTTTTCACCAGCCATTTGATTAATAACGAGAATATTATCACTGGAGGGTTGTCAACATCATGTACTGATGGCTAGATGTGAAAAAGAATTAGATGATTTGAACTGTGTTCTTATTATTTGCAATAAAAATGTTTTTATATTTTATCACCTTGGGAGAGTCACTGTTGTGAAAAGTGAACTCCCAAGGTGTTTGACATCTGGGGGGAATAATCATGTAAGGATTACATAAGATGTAATTAACCATCATAAACTCAAATGTATATACATAATTCTACAAACAGAACTACACAAATAGAAAATCCAAACAAACTGTTCTAATGGCATAATTCTAATCAAAGACAGAATCATAACCACAAAATTTTATAAGTAACATTGTATAGATAGATTTCTAAAGAAATGAGTCTACGTATGGAATTTTACAGACTACATTCTGCAAAAAAACATACTACATATGCAATTTAAAACTAGAATTATTCAAAAAAGAATTTCAAACATAGAATTCCATGTATATAACTCTAACCACTACATTTTATGAATATTTCTAAGTACTAAACTCTAAACACAGTAGTCTACTGTCAACATTCTAAACACAGAATTATGTAGACAGAATTCTAATTACTGAATTCCACAGAGAGGTCTAATCACAGACTTTTACAGAAAGAATACTACTTCTTTAGTCAGTTCCATGAATAAAATATCAGACTTACACACACACACACACATATATATATATCTATCCATGGAAATATGTGCTTAGAACGTTATCTATATAATTCAGTTTTGAGAAATCTAACTGTAAAATTATGTGTTTAAAATTCTATCTGCATAATTCTGTGTTTAGATTTCACCTGTATAGTTATCTCTGTAGTATTCTCTCCATAGAATTCTTTGTTTAGTATTCTATCTGTAGAATTCTTTTTAGAATAGATATTTAGAGTTCTAACTGTAGAATTTAATGCTTACATTATATCTTTAAATTTTTTTTTAATTATATCTTTCAAATACTAAATTTAGAATTCCATTTGTACAGTTCTATCTTTAAATTTTGTTGTCAAAAATTTTGTCTGGAAAATTATTTGCTTATGGTATTGTATTTTTAGAGAACTGCATTTAGAATTCCATCTGCAGCATTCTGTGCTTAAATTTCCTTTCATAGATGCCTGTTTCTGAACTCTATGGATTTTTGCTTAGAATATATATGGGTTCTGTCTCTCTACAAGTTTAGAACCATATATATTTGGAATTTTGTAGAATTTTGAGTATAATTCTGCCTGTAGAAATGTGTGTTTAGAATTCTTTGCAGTCATTTTATTTCAAATGATGTATTAAAAGTAGTATCTGTAGAATAGTCTGAGCAGAATTCTACAGTGAGAATTCCAAACAGAATCCCATAGACAGAATTCTTAGTAGAGAATTAAAAATAATTGTAAATACTAAACTCTACAAAATAGAATTCTAAACAAATAATTTGGCATATTGAATACTACACAACAGAGTCATGCAGCAAGTAACAAACACAAGGGCGGCTCGTGCTATCGGACTGCAGGACTGCAGCCCTCCCACCTAGAAATAAAAGAAATAAAAAACGTGAAACATAAAATTTAAAAAAATAATAATTTTTTTAACAAGTACTGGAACTGCTGCTCATGCACAGACACACTCAGACTGCCCTGCAGATGCCCAGGAATTTGTGCGAACTCTGACTGCCCGAGTCAGCAGTCCAGATACAGAGAAGGTATTTTCTGCCCCGCAGATGCCCAGGAATCTGTGCAGTAGTTGACTACACAAAACAGAGGAGCTCTGGACTGCTTGATCCGCAGACAGGACCAATCAGGAGAGAGGTGAGCAGGGATTCAAGTGCAGGACCAATCAGGAGAGAGTTGAGTTCTAAGCTCTTGCAGGGAAGCATTAAGTCAAGCATGGGTTTGCTGCTTCAAGACAATGGAGTTGGACCTTTACTGCTTCCAGACCCATTTACTGGTAATGGAGGTGTGTGTGTGTGTGTGTGTGTGTGTGTGTGTGTGTGTGTGTGTGTGTGTGTGTGTGTGTGTGTGTGTGTGAAATGCCCCTGTTAAGGCATAGTGGTGGGTAGAGATACTCAGGCTTGAACCCTGTACCTTGGATGCAGGTGGCAAGGACCTGAATTCCATACCCACCACTATTTGTAAAACAATTGCAGATTTTTGCCTCATATTTGTTCTGTTCCTCAGAAAATCTGTGGTTTCTGTATCTTCATTTTTCCTTGTAAAGGTTTGTAGTGCAGTGGTGCACTGGTAGCATTGTTGCCTAATAGCTACAGGTTCTCTGGTTTGATTCTTGGTTGGGGTGCCTTCTGTGTAGATTCTGCATGTCCTCCCATCCCTTACAGGGATGTGTCTGGAGTGTTTCTCCCTGCTCTGCTGAAAATTGGCTTTGTTTTGTTCCGAGTCAGACTAGTTTCCTGGTTAACAAATGTTTAAAAATAACAGGCATTTGAATTTCAGACTTCATATTCTTCAGAAAGTACATGGTAAAACAAAATATTTTATTCTAGCAATTGTCTAAGTTTATAACATGGATATTTGAAATTTGCCCATATTTTTGGGACTGTATTCCCCCATTATTGGCCTTGTCCAGGTATTTTGTGCTAAGGTTGAGAGCTATGGTGAGAACTGAATTCACTCAATATGTTTGGCAGCTGTATTCCCACATTATTGGCTTTTTTCAGGTGTTTTTTGCTAAGAGGTTGACAGCTATGGTGATAACTGAATTCACTAAATGGTAGCCATTTACGTTTGTCTTCCTCTGTTTCAGCTGATTTGGCATAGTGGTATGTTTCTCTGACTGTTTTGCATAGGGTCCCCTGGGTTCAAGACGTGGCAGTGAAATGTATGGTGGTAACACAGCATTTTATTCTAGCAACTTTCCAACATTATACAAGCAATGTTTAAAATGTGTCCCTGGTTTTTGGCCTTTTGCCCCCCCCCCAATAAATTTGGGCTTTTTCCAGATTTCTTGTGCTGCAAAGTTCAGAAATGCAGCTGAGTGTCAAGTAGATTTTACAAGGAGCTGAGAGCTGCAGGGGAACAAAAGTTTAGTGTTGCTTATGCTAAGTTTGCTTGCATTGTTAATAGCACAACAGGTAGTGTACTTGCTTTTGATGCAGAAGGCTGTGGGTTCTACTCCTACAGTAGGTAGATCCATTGCTGATACTGTATTCTGTTTTAAAAGGGATGGATGCTACAGTCCTCTTTGGTGAAGATACCTAGTAACTATGAACCTGTTATCAGTTTGTTATCCATTCCCTATTGCGATATTACTAGCTTATCATTTTTTTTAATGCATGCAACATAGGCAATTTATTCTTCAAGGGCAACAGGCACTTTATTTGTAGATGAAACAATGACATATAAAGTTGTTTGCTAGCAGCAACCTCTTTATTAGTTACAGATTTCTTTAATGTGGATTTTACTACTTTAGAGATTGTGCGTATTTACTGATACTGGTGGAATATAGAAGGTTGAGTAGACTTTTTATGATGGAAATGTTCTGAATTGGGCAGTTTTGTCATTGGTGTATGCATTTTGTTTCATTGTTTACTGGAAAAATGTTCAAAAATACATTTAAAATGCCCTCTAACAACTGTACTGTATTAGGTTCATAGGTTCATAGGTTCATAGGTTTATACTAGGCTATCTGCCCTAAGGCATTTATAAGCCTAGCCCAAATTATTGTGGCTTACGCCACCCCTTATATGAAAAAATACTGTGCCCATTAGTTTGTTGTGCCTCTGTCCAGCAGTGACCCAGAGATGATTCCCGGGGTAAACCTACGATCTCCCATCCACAGGTCTAGATTTCTCTTGAACAGAGTCAGCGAGGTGCTCTGCCTCACATGGACCGGGATTTTATTCCACAGCATAGGGAGTCTCTGAGTGATAAATCTATCCCTCCAGCACGTCCTATTTATATCCGTGCTAAGGTTTAAGTCGCTTGCTCTAGTGGTTTTGGTGGATTTGGATTTTTGAGGTGGAGCATGTCCATTAATTCCGGGTTGGACATGGCCTTGTATGTCAGGCACATGTCACCTCTGAGCAGACGGTATGCGACTGAATAGAGCTGGAGTTTCTTCAATCTGGCAGCATATGACAGATTTTGGAGTCCCTTTATCCTTTTGGTGAGGAACTTTTGGGGTCTCTCCAATTGCTGCAGATGTCGGGTGAGATACATCCCGAATGGGGCATTGTACTCGATCATTGGTCTGATAAGTGAAGAGTACAGGAACAATGACCTCACTAGATCTGGATGTGAATCCCTTCATGATCAGGTGGGCAATGTAGAAGGTCTTTCTAACCACTTTAGCAATGTGAGTGTCAAAAGAAAGGCCACTGTCAACCTGGGTCCCCAGGTCCCTGATAACCTCTTCTGTGCTTAGTGGATTGCCACCTATATGGTAGCTTGGGGTTACCTTGTTTTTCCGAAGGGTATGACTATACATTTTTGGCGTTTAACTTCAGGCCATGGCTCTGGCACCAGCTATCTGTTTCCGTGAGTCCCTTCTGAAGGATATCAGTGTCGATGCACTTTCCACTATGGCCAGTTTGCAGTCATCTGCAAACTTTGTCAGCCAAAGTCCTCCCATGTTGGCCTGTACTTCTGAGAAGTAGATGCCAAACAATAGGGGCCAAGGACCGAGCCCTGTGGGACACCACTTGTGACCGGCTTGGAGTCTGACACAGCGCCAGCAACTCTAACCCTGTGGGTTCTGTCCTTAAGCCAGTTTGCAACCCATCTTGTGACATATGGGTTTACATTTAAGCTGGTAGTTTTTCTACAATACCGAGTGGGGTATTGTGTCGAAACCTCGACCTTGCAAGGTCAAGGTAGGCTGTATGGACTGCCTTTCCTCATCAATGGCCTTGGTGACTATTTCAAGAAGTCGACCAAGTTCAAAAGGCATGATCTTCCCTTGACAAAGCCAAACTGGGTCGGGTCCAATGTCTGCAAGTCCCCTATATCTTTGTTTATGAGCTCCATTATGATCCTCTCCATAGCTTTGCAGACTAGACTTGTTAAGCTTATGGGCGGTAATTACCAGGGTCCGTGAGGCTAGAGCCACCTTTGTGGAGTGGGACCACAGTTGCCATACGCCACTCCTTGGGCACGTATCCTGTGGTAAGGCTGAGATTAAACAGCTGCCTTATGTGCGGGTTTAATTCCTCATTTAGCTCGGGACACCATCCGGTCCCATTGATGCTGTGTTTTAGCTTTAGAGAGAGCAGCTTACACCTGCATTTGAGATGTCGGGGAGGCTACACTCGGGTGGGATAGTTATCCCTCCTTGGGGGGGGGAGGGGGGGGTGAAGTTTGCACTGAACCTGTTTGCCAGTATGTTGGCAATGTCTGTGGGTTCAGTGATTTTGTATCATTTTGGACTAATTCTGAGCATATCTGTGAGTTTCCACCCAGGTTCCTAACATAGCTGAAAAAGGCCTTATGATTGTCCTTTGAATCCATGGCAATTTTTCTCTCAAAATTGGCCTTAGTTGATTTTATGAGTGCTCGTAATTTTTACTAATAATGATCAGGGTGACTTCCCTTTTATGGATTTTGTTCTATCATGTAATAGCTTTCTCCTCTTATTGTAAAGTTTGTTAATGGCTGGGGTCCACCAGACTGGACGTTTGCCCTTTGTGGAAAGAGTCTTGGTTTTATTTGGGATTGCCTGATCCATGCAGTCCTGGAGGTGTTCATAGAAGGCATTTGTAAGGGCTTCCGCAGCTTGGGTTGTGGTTTCCTCTGACTCAGGGGCCTTGAAGGATACCACACCAGTCTTGAGTAGTGTGAAGTTTGCTTTAGAGAAGTTCTTCACTATGGTCTTTTTTGTTTGGGGTGGGGGCGGGATGTGGATTTCCAGTGAGATTAGTTTATGATCAGATCTCACCAATGAGGTGTTAAATAAATTTGTTAGAGTCAGACTGTAAAAATCATTGAGTCATTCAAAAACAATGTCAATCAATAACAAACAGTAATGCAGGAGAACTTGAGTATCTTAAACTCTAATGTACATTAGGAGGCAAAAAACCATACACAAGTTTGTACAGAATTTTGTCTAGTTTTATTCACAAAGGGCACCATTTTTATACATGTCATTATCAGTTTTGCCCACCTCACTGGCGTGGTCAGTGACAGGGTCTTTACATCATAGTAAAAGTGCTGAGATTGTGTTTTTCAAAAGTCTTTTCCCATGAGAATGTTACAGCCTTGCAAGCACCTGGTCAGTCACGATGACCTCCTGAGGATGTAGCCAATTCAAGGTTCTCAGATTAGTTCGAATACAATAGATGTATGTCTTCTTTAATGCCTCTCTTTGTCTTTCTGTTCCCAGCTGCACTATCAGAGATAGTGCGCACAAGGCTATTCTCCTGGTGGAAGCAGGAAAGAGGATACACATAACAGATTTATTATTTTCTAACTTTGCAAAATAATCTTTACTTGAAAGACATGAGCCAGGCTGTGCTTGCAAGCTGCCAAGGTCAAATTTCTGATTACACTGCAGCTTGTGCTTCAAGCAATAATATGCAGGTTTATTTCTACTATTATTCTAGTAAGACAGAATTAAATGCATTATATACTACTTTTCAAACTTTGTTCTCTATTATGGATTTAAGTACATTTATTCCTAACTAAAGCACACATTTCTCTATATATTTGACCACACAACTTATATGTGTTTGAATGTTTGAATACACATTTTCCCAAGCAGCATATATTGTAAATATATTTTCTAAGCAGCATACATTGTAAGTATATTTTCTAAGCAGCATGTATAGATTTTTCTAACATTCTCCCTCCTGTTAATGCATTTTATTCTATTTGAAACATAAACAGTATTATTTCATTTCTTAGCCTTTTCCTTTCAAGGACTCTCAGCTAAGTAAGTCATTTGTTTTATATTTCAGATAGGCTTTCACTTGGTATCAACAAATTCAATTCCATGTCTTGGTACATAGTTTCAGTCACTGATACATCAACTAAGTCTTTAACTAATTTTTCACACAGGGTATCCCGCAGCAGACACACGCCAATTATGAGCAGTACTACACAAATTGCAATCAGAATGTTCATAAGGACCCCCACCCCCCAAACAGATTCTGGAAAAAGTTTGTCAGTGGGTTTGGGCCTGGTTCTGCCATTGCTGACACCTGCTGTATTACCTCCAGGTGATCATTGATTTCATGCTGGTTGTCTGGAATGTACGCACAGCATTCTTCTTTGATAAGCGCTAGGGTGAAGTCGAGCCATTCGGTTCTGTAATACAACTGTTCTCATTGCATTCATTTCATCAGTCACAAGTTCAAGAGCGGAAAAAGTCGATTGCTCATTACTTGAGGAGTTTTGACAATTTCCTCAGTTCCCAAATTGATTTGACTGCGCTGGGAATATCCCAGCCCAGGATATAACACTGTCACTCAAGTCCATATGGGTCAACTTTTCTTTGTCCTTCACAGAATGATCCTTCCAGCTTGCTTCAATCTTACCCACTGGATTAGTAGGTTTTCTGACTGTATTTTTGGCTTGCTAAGCTACATCTCTCACATTATTTTACCCAGGGGCAATTCTGCAGTATGTCTTATGGCTGGAACCAGATAACCCAAAAACAACTGCCGGACCAATTCTCAGGTAACCATTTATAGGCCTTTTTCCCACAAACAAAATAACAGTTTTCTACTTTTGTACTGATGCGAGTTAACCCTGAATGAAACATTTTCTTATCTATAACAGATAATTGTCTATATATTTCAGGAGTTTTTTGCACATCTCTCAATGTTGTTTTCATCAAGCTTAAATATGAACCATAATTGTGCTACAACTAGTACCTTGATCTACAGGTTTTATATAACATTTGTAAGACACAGTTATGTTACAGTTACTCCAACCAACCTGGAGTGTATCATTTTAACAAAACAAACAATTCCTTTCTGAGTAACAGGCAAATATAATGCCACTTTGTCTTGTGATCTCACAGTGCCTGTATCAAATAACAGGTTTTCCCAAGTTTCGCTTATCCCCAAGGTGACAGCAGACATCAAAAGTCCTCCATATGCTGTAAACCCAGCAATTTGAAACGTTCATAGTCTCTACATAGACTCGTTTCATAGCCAGGTATGTGTTAAAGTTTGGGTGCCAGTCTATAGCCAGTCCTTCATCACGTTTTATTAATTTCACTTCTGTAGTTATATGCAAGAAAACCATAACAACAAAAAGGTTACTACAAACATAGTTAATAAGTGTATGATCAGTAGGCCAGTGAACCAATGTCTCTGGGGTTGTTTCACATTTTTATTCATTCTGCCTCTGGCCATCCTGTTCCTGTGGTATGTCAAAACTAAATTTCTTAACAGGTTTGCAGTGTGTCAAATGAACCCAAGATGATCTCTCAGCAATTTTTACTGCAGTAGGTGTTGCCAATAGTACCTGGTACGGACCTTCCCACTTTGGGCTCGCCCAGTTCTTTCTCTTTATGATTTTCAGCCAAATCCAGGACCCGGGGTCACTCTGGTTTTGCTTCTTGTTTATCTGAAAAAGAGTTCAACTGCAAAACAGTCTTATTTGTTAATAACTTCTTCATATAACTAGCTAATGAGCCATCGGCCTCCAGCTCTGCAGGCATGAGGGCCTTCCATTGTGGCACACAATATGCCCTTCCAAACACTATCTCAAAGGGGGTCAAGCCCTTTACATTTGGAACAGTTCTCATGCTCAGCAGTGCTAAAGGCAGACAGCAAATCCAAGTCTTTTGAGTCTCACTCATTAATTTTCTCAACTTGTTTTTCAAGATTCCATTGTACCTTTCCACCAGCCCTGCTGACTGAGGGTGATAAGCACAATGGTTTTTCAAAGAAATCCCAAAAAGTCTCCCAAGCTGCTGAATTGTCTGATTCACAAAATGTGTCCCATTGTCACTATAAATTCTTTCCGGTATGCCAAATCTAGGAATGATTTCTTTCACTAGGGCTTTTGCTACTGTCGCTGCACCCGGATTCCTGGTTGGAAAAGCTTCTACCCATTTTGAAAACATATCTATGATTACTAAACAGTATTTTTTCCCTTCACATTTATTCAGTTCTATGAAATCCATACAAATAGTATGGAACGGATAGGGTGGTGTTGGAAAGCTCCCTTGCTTCGGTTTAAATGCTCCTCATGATGTTTGCTACAAATATGACATGTTGCACAAAATTTTGTGTGTAATTCAGTATGTTTGGAATGTTTTGTTAACTAACTGTACCATCCCCCCTGTTGAGACATGGCTCTGCCCATGACTCAACAAAGCTGCATATCTAAATAAATTAGATGGCAATATGGGCTTTTCTCTTTGGAGATGTACAGTCCCTCTTTAAGGATTGCTCCTCGTTTTATCCACTTTGCTTTTCTGCTTTGTAGCTAATGTCTGCATTGTTCTTAACATTTCTAAATCTAGAGTCTCAGAAGGTTGTAGTTCTTCATTTAAGAGCACAGTTTCTGGGTCTGAGGCAGCTTGCCGCAGCTGCATCAGCATTCCTTTGAAATTCTATCTTGTTGTTTTGTATGGGCTGCACATTTACAGATAGCTATTCTAGTAGGTAACTGAATAGAATCTAACAGGTTCAGAATCAATTGTGCATGATTAATCGGCTTGCCAGTAGATGTTATCATTCCCCTGTTTTTCCATTGTTGTGCAAAGACATGCACTGTAGAGAAAGCATACTGAATGTCAGTATATATGTTAACACATTTGCCTTTCACTAGAGTGCAAGCACGTGTCAAAGCTATCAATTCTGCTGCTTGAGCTGACAGGTTATGTTCCAGGGGTTGTGCTTCTATGATTTCGTCATCAGTCACTACTGCATAGCCCACTAGGTTTTTCCCTGTAGGACCTCGTCTACAGGACCCATCCACAAAAAATGTCACCTCGCCAGCTAAAGGTACATCAGTAAGATCTTGTCTGGGTGTGGTTATTTGTTCCATTTCCTGTAGGCAGCTGTGTGGTGTGCCATCCACAGGAATCGGAAGTAATGTCGATGGATTTAATGTTGTACAACGTTCAATTGTCATATGGGGTTGACTCAATAGTATGGTCATGCAAGAAAGATGTCTGGCAGGGATAAAAATGCTATTTTTTCTTGCAGTAAAATTATCGCAACTGCATGAGGTACTCTCAACGTGAGAGGATGAAACAACACCACTGAGGCTGAAGCTTGCACTGCCATAGCTGCTCGACTACTGCTTGGTGGTAATGATCGTGCCACGGATCTAACTGTGATGAATAGTAAGCTATGGGGCGTTGCCGCCATGTTGTTGCGTCAGTACTGACGCCATATATCCCGCCTACAATCTACAGTTTGAGAAATCTCTTATGGTAATTCGAAGCCCTAAAACTAATGATGAAGCTATCAGTTGTTTTAGTCTACAAAGGCTGCTTCTGCTTCTGGAGTCCAGTGCAGTGTTTCTTGTGCTGCCATTGGTGTTTTAAATATTAAATCAGCCAATGGAGCCGTTTCTAAAGCATAATTCGGTATCCAACTTCGACAAAAATTAGTCGTTCCCAAGAAGGACATCATTTCCTTTTTGGTAGTTGGTCTAGGTGCTTGTAAGATAGCTGTTTTCCGATCTTCATCTAATGTTCTACCTTCTTTGGATATCACATATCCCAGGTATTTAACCTGTTCTTTCCAAAGCTGCAATTTGTGCTTGTTCACTTTATGCCCTTGCTCAGCTAAGAATTTCAATAATGCTATTGTGTCTTCCCTACACTGTTGCTGGGTAGGGGCTGCAAGCAAGATGTCATCTACATAAAGTAGTACTTGGCTGCCCCCTGGTGGAGAAAACCCCGCCAGGTTGCTAGCCATTTCTTGTGCGAATATTGTTGGACTTTCACTATATCCCTGTGGTAGCCGGGTATGCGATACCTTTTGCCCTGAAATGTAAATGCAAACCAATGCTGGCTGTCAGGGTGGATAGGTATTGAGAAAAATGCATTGCTAATATCTACCACGGTGAAATATTTTGTTGCGGCTTCAAATCATTTAACAAGGTATGTGGGTCTGGCACCGTAGGTGCTCTTGGTATTACCGCATCATTTACAGCCTGTAAATCTTGTACCATCCGCCATTCCCCGTTTGCTTTCTTTACAGGAAATAGAGGAGTATTACATGGTGAATCTAGGGATTCTACCAGTATTCCTTTCTTAAGTAATGCCATTATGATAGGTTTGATTCCCTGTTCCGCATCCTCACTCAAAGGATATTGTCTTTTCCTTGGTCTACAGGCCGATTTTGGTGTAATAACTACTGGCCCTGCTGTTCGAATAAGTCCTACATCTGATTTCCCTGTTGACCAAAGAACGTTTGGTATCTCACTCAAAGCTTTTTCTTCTTCTTCTATCAAGAACGCCAGTCAGCTGTCTTCACTCTGTTGTAAGTGTACAGCTGGGCGTGCTTTAACCAATTCAGTTTTTGTTTCTGTACTCCTAAGTCCGATAATTCTGAGTCAGTTAGTTTCTCCCATTTTGTCACTTTGTCACCTAAGTCTACCCACCTAACACTCTTGTTTTTGGTTAGGCTAACATGCGGTAGTTTATTGGATTTATACAATTCCAAAAACTCCTGAGGCAATGAACAACTGGCTACACTATTGCCCTCAGTGTCCCAGTATAGAGTCCGTAGTATTAGTCTATTTGCGCGATTCCTGAACAATTTTGTTCGTATTCTTTATCAGGTCCTGGTGTGCTACAATAATATAGGGTACAATGTAATAAATGTTGCTGGTCAACATCGAGGGAAGCACCTTGCTGGTGGCTACATTCATCAGTTCCTTGGTCACTGCCCCTGGACCGGTTGTAACCAGATCCTGGCTGTACCAATAATAAGCCTCACCCTCCGATCGTACTACAAAAGTATCAGCTTGTCTCTGTGCCTCCATACCGTTCATGGTAGGGACTACTGCTATACCAAAAAGTTGCATAAGATCTCTTCCTAATAAGTTCATGGGGCATTTGGCAGAAAGTACTATTTTACTTCTCTGGGTCATGCCGAGACGGGTCAGTTATTGCTATATCATGGGAAAGTGGTTCCCTGTACAGCTGTCCGTTTGCTGCTTTCACTAATATATAATCAGGTGACTCAGAATGTTCCGGTAACTTTGAAGGATGTATCAAAGTTCGTGATGCTCCTGAATCACACAAAATTTGACTTCTTTCCCTTCCACCAGAAGTGTCACTTCCGGTTTAGTGTCTGCCAAATAGAGCTCTAAGCTCAATAATGCCAAGTCTAAAACTTCACTTTCCCCAACTTCTACATCCAGTTGCATGTCATTTGTTTCTTCTAAGGTATTTACATTATTCCCCTGCTCATTAGTCTCTCCTGGTGACTGCTGAGCAGCATAACTGTCATATAGTCAATCCTCATCTTCCTTATCCTTTTTTTCCACAGGTGCCTTGCTCCTGCAATCCCTTGCCAAATGTCCCTTCTTACCGCAATTGAAGCACTCACCTTTTTTCTTTCTGCTCTCATAAATTTCTGAGTTTCTGTCAGAGCGTTTGTTACCCTGAGTATTTTGCTTACCCTTTTTGGCTGCTTGTACTACAAAAACTTCCGCACCGTCTTCAGCTGTGAAGACCTGCGTTTTCTTTTTCTTTTTACTGTTACAATGTTTTTCGGCAACTCTAGCATACTCTAATAAGGCTTGAAGCCTACTTGTTCGGTGATCTATCATGTGCCGTGATGAAGCTATTGATAGGGGCAATACAACCTTTCAAAAATGCATTCTTTAACTGCTGTTCATATGAGCTATCATTCTTTTGATTTTCAGGAACAGGCATGCCACTATGGTTATTAAAACATTGTAATAATCTACCATAGTATGCATCTACTGTTTCATTATCTTGTTGTACACATTGGTTAATGCAAGTCCAGTCTGCCCTAGGTTTCCATTTTTCAGTAATGCGTCCGTAAGCCCCTTCTATCTAGCAACTTGTTGTGCGGCAGTATGTGGGGGTTGGCTGTGTTGGGCGCCACGGGCATTCCAAGAGCCACAAATCATGTGCCAGTCCGACCTAAAATTTGTCTAACTACTCTTTCTACCTCTTCCCCATTTAAGTGGTAACTCAATCTCATGCCCTGTAAATCCTGTAGAAATTTCTCAAAGTTAATTTTTGGATGGGAATTCCTTCTGTAGCTTTTCGGATGTCTTCCGGTGTCCATGGTCTATACACTAAGAGAGTTGAGGCCTGGCCCTCCTGTCCTGCCTGTGGGTTAGGTACTTCTATTAATGGACAGATTTCCTCACTCTCATCTAATAAACTTCCGCTTGGTTGAACATCTATAAATGTTTGACGTGTTCGGGATCTAGTCCCGATAGGTTCTCTTACAAATGGTTGTCTTAATATCCCTGTTGTCTCTGGGTAACGTGGGGGGGGGTCCAGCCCGCCCTCCCGCTTCATATTCTGAGTAAGGCATCAGTGGAGGTGGGACAGGAGAGACCAATGCTACTATTATGTTATCATCCTCTTTGTCTAAAAATAATGCCATTGCATTTATTTTTCTGTTCCCTTCGGTTCACTTCCTCAATCCACCTGTGTGCTTGAGGAACACCCAACTGTTGTTGCTTTTTTGCCTGACCTTCTGCGTCAGATTTTAACTGTTTCAAAAGTTTTACTAATGACATTTTATCTAATTTACCATCAAAGTCATACTTGTTAACCCATTTTGAAAAATATCTCACATTATCTGCTCTCTGTAATTGCATATATTTTGCATCTTCTGTTAGGGTCACGTGACCCTTTAGTGCATTCATTTCCCATGTCTCTGAAAGAGAAAAAAGAAGAGAGAGAGAGAGAAAAAAAACAGAACTGTTACGTAACCCTTTCTCTTGTACCACGTGGTATCTTATTCCCGTATTCACAGTAGTGTCTAGAATGACTGTTTACTTTGCTTTGTTTTATTTCCTGATCTATGACTCAAGATACAATACTTGACTACCTCTCCCTGCTATCACAAACCTTAGCAATAGCACAGTGTAACCTGGTCCCCGATCTAAAACAAAACAAAGAGAGGAATTCTGCTTACCCGAGCCTCCTGCTTATGCTTGATATGCTTTTAGGACCCAGTTTTCCGCCACAGATCAGACAAGTGGACAGCCTCTTTAGACAACGACAATTCAGTCGGAGGTCTTTCCTTCTTCTGCAGATTTCGTGCCACCTATATATTCTGACCTGCAGCTTACCAAGGGAATTCGCACGATTAGGACCAAAATGTTAAATAAATTTGTTAGAGTCAGACTGTAAAAATCATTGAGTCATTCAAAAACAATGTCAATCAATAACAAACAGTAATGCAGGAGAACTTGAGTATCTTAAACTCTAATGTACATTAGGAGGCAAAAAACCATACACAAGTTTGTACAGAATTTTGTCTAGTTTTATTCACAAAGGGCACCATTTTTATACATGTCATTATCAGTTTTGCCCACCTCACTGGCGTGGTCAGTGACAGGGTCTTTACATCATAGTAAAAGTGCTGAGATTGTGTTTTTCAAAAAAGTCTTTTTCCCATGAGAATGTTACAGCCTTGCAAGCACCTGGTCAGTCACGATGACCTCCTGAGGATGTAGCCAATTCAAGGTTCTCAGATTAGTTCGAATACAATAGATGTATGTCTTCTTTAATGCCTCTCTTTGTCTTTCTGGTTCCCCAGCGCACTATCAGAGATAGTGCGACAAGGCTATTCTCCTGGTGGAAGCAGGAAAGAGGATACACATGCGAACAGATTTATTATTTTCTAACTTTGCAAAATAATCTTTACTTGAAAGACATGAGCCAGGCTGTGCTTGCAAGCTGCCAAGGTCAAATTTCTGATTACACTGCAGCTTGTGCTTCAAGCAATAATATGCAGGTTTATTTCTACTATTATTCTAGTAAGACAGAATTAAATGCATTATATACTACTTTTCAAACTTTGTTCTCTATTATGGATTTAAGTACATTTATTCCTAACTAAAGCACACATTTCTCTATATATTTGACCACACAACTTATATGTGTTTGAATGTTTGAATACACATTTTCCCAAGCAGCATATATTGTAAATATATTTTCTAAGCAGCATACATTGTAAGTATATTTTCTAAGCAGCATGTATAGATTTTTCTAACAGAGGGATATACTTCCGGTGTGGAGCATTTTGTCCCCATGTTTGTGACAATGAGATCTAGTATATTTTCTCCTCTCGTGGGAACAGTGACTAGCTGTTCCATGGCATTTGAATTTATGAACTCCAGGAACCGTTGGGCTAGAAAGTTAGGGCTTGAGTAATGTTCCCAGTCTATATTCGGGTAGTTGAAGTCACCCAATATGATGGTGTTTGGAGATACATTTATACCCTCCAGTGTCTTCAGGAAGGCTGTGTGGGGTTCCTGAGTTTGAGAGGGTGGCCTGTAGCATGCTACAATTTGTAGAGCAGTTTTGCCTATTGTTAGTTGCACCTGGATGGTTTCAAGCTTCATGCGTTGCCACCAACCTGGAGGTGTGAGTATCCTTTATGAATATGGATACACCTCCTTTTGTAGAGTGGTCCGGGTTTTGGGGTCGGAACACATGATATTAGTTAAAACCTAATAGTGCCGGGTGCTCTCAGGAGCCTTGAACCAGGTTTCAGTTACAGCACAGACATCGATGTTCTCCATACTGAGAAGGGCCTCGAGTGCGTGCATTTTGAGATTTAGACTTCTGGCATTGAGCAGCATTACCCTCAATTTCTTCCCATTTTTGTTTTCTAGGGTGGTAGGTTTAGAATTTGAGCCTTGCCTAAAAAGGCACTATGGGGGTGGCAAGAGCCTTAGCCAATATCCGGAATCCCAGGGTGACAGGTGCAAGCCGTCCCTTGCAGCGTGGCTTGTCAAGCATGTCATCCCAGGCAGACAGACACTGGATCCCTTTGAATGACACCAGACATTAAGCCAATTGTTAAAGCTGATCATCTTGTCTCTATATTGTGGCATCATTCTTGGTGAAGGAAGGATACTGCTCAGGGTTAGGGTCATACCTGCCTGGGCTACATAATCAGAGAGCTCCTCTATGTCTCTTTTCATGCAGTCCAGGGAGGTGCGTCTCAGGTCGCTCACACCAGCATGGACAATGACTGTGTCATATTTGTACTTGCTGTGGAGTGACCCGAGTGCTTGTGTTATGTGGCGGATTCTAGCGCCCGATAGGCAGCTTACTGTGACCCTCTCCTTGTTCAGCCTGGTGAGTGGGACGTCAGTGTGTCTGACTATGGAGTCACCTATGACAAGTATGTTTGGTGTTGTATTTGGCCTTAAGGGCTGTGACTGCTTTGCACACTGCTTTTGTGGTTTATGTGTTGCTTGTGGGGTGTCTTGAGGTAGCAGTTGTTTGGGTGTCTGCTTTGGAGGCCTCTGCTGTTTAGGTAAATTTTACTCAGAGCCTCCGAGTATGTCTTTGTGTGTTTATGTGTTTGATTCAGTGGAGTGGTAGCATTATGTGAGGCTGGTTTTGTGGTGTGTGTAGTTGCCTTCTCCTCCTGTCTGGTCTTGCCAGTCCTGAGTTGAGAGAGCTCAGCCTCCAGTTTGGCTAAATAGCTGCATCTCTCGCAAGTATTTGTGTTATGTGGGAGGAGGAGAGGGTTGTCTGTGTACATGAGGCAGTTATAACATTGCCTCAAGATTCCCAGATTCACCAGCTGGACCGGAGAGGAGATTGACAACTGACCTTTGGACATGCTAGAATAATATTGGGAAATCCTTAATTGAAAACAAGGGCCAGTGGGGAGTGAGGGTGTAGTGCTTTTAATTTTTAGTGCTGACTTATATAATTGCTTTAGTGAGCAAGTGCCAGGTAACTTGAGTGCAATGTGATACAAGTAACTAAATGCAAAAACGACAAACAGTAACTTTCTTTCAAGTGAAACAAGGAAATAAGTACAGTAAGCAATGCAGATATCACTATTGATCCACAGAAGCGCTGAGAAGTTGATTAGGTGAATTAGCTTCCAGGGAAATAACAAGCAAACAAACAACAAGTGTATAAACAAAGCTAGATTCAGTAGGCCTGGATCTAGTCTATGATAGAGCAAACAAGGTGAACCAATTTCAGTAAGATACAGTTCAAATATTCAGGCACTATAAACCTTTAACCAGAAAATTCCCAGCTCAGAAGGGCAGAGTCCAGCCTCTTCTCCCACAAGAGTGCAGTCCACGAACCTTCTTAATGTAAAATAACTGGCCTGAAGCCCAAGTGCCTAAACCAGAACTAATACACTTGGACACTGGGCTCTCAATCAGCAGTTCCCAACTTAGAAGGATGAAAGCTACCTGTCCTGCCACCACAGTGCTTGCCACAAACCTTCCTAATGTAAAACAACTGGTCTGAAGCCCAAGTGCTTAATCCAAAAGACTTGAATGATAGCTACACTTTAATCAAGTTACAACCAAGCAGTAATAAATACCATTAAATACTTTAGAGAATGTCTGGATTAGTGCTCAAGTTACACAAACAAAGCTAGATCCAGCAGGCCCGAATCCAGTCTATGCCACAGCAAACAAGGCGCACCAACTTCAGTAAGAAACAGTTCAGATATGCATGCACTATAAGCCTTTAACCAGAAATTCCCAGCTCAGAAGGGCAGAGTCCAGCCTCTCCTCCCACAAGAGTGCAGACCACGAACCCTCTTAATGTAAAATAACTGGCTTGAAAGCCCAAGTGCTTAAACCAGAATTAATACACTTTTAGAATAACATTTACATTGTACAAGAAATATAATGTAATACAGTCAGGAAGGTGTATCAAAGAGCATGTGTATGCTTCATGTTCAAGAGGCCTATGATTTTAAAAATAGCCCAGAGTTAATCTTAATCTGCCACTGGCAAAATGTATTTTCTTTGAATGTGGGTTTCAATGCTGTTTCAATGCATGTGAGTTTCAAGGGCAGAGAAGTTTTAATGCTAAGTCTATTTTCATTGTGAGACTGCATTGCTTTGTTTAACAGATATCTATTAGGGTTTGTGCTGTAAAATGCAAAATAAAACTTTCAAATGAAATCTAAATCATTGCAGAAGTAAAGCAGTATGCACATTACAGTGTTTATGGTAAATGGGGCAAAATAACCAAGGAATGGGACATTGGAATGGCTGCAGGGGGGAGGCTCCATTCGACCATGATTTTGTGAGGGGGGGAAGGGTAGCAAACTCAGACAGCCTCGGTTGAACTATACCTCTCAGTTGTCCATATTTTTGCAGAATGAATAGATATTTGCTTCTTATTTTTGGTTTGTTCCTCATAAAATTTGTGGTTTTCTAGCAAATCATTTAAGAATGAAGTCACTAAATGACAGACATTGAGTTTCAGACGTCATAACCTTCAGAAAAATGCATGCTAATGCAAGACCTGTTATTCTATCAACTGTCTTAAGTTTATACAAGAGCAATTTTTAGTAGTGTTTGTATGTTCCCCCAATATATTTGGCCTTGTCCAGATTTCTTGCATTAAGAGGTTGAGAGGTACATGCAAATCACTTTGTAGAATTAAAAATATCCAAACCTCTCAATTGTCCCTAATTCTGGCTCAAAATGTTGCTCTCCCCTAATAACCCCTCCTCAAAATGGCAATTTTGGAAGAAAACGTGGAGGGTTTACAATTATATATAACTGTAATGATCAGAGTTATAGATTACTTTTATTTCAGAAATGCATGTTGATGCTCTTATTTTGTTAGCTGCTCAAGTTAACAGTGTTAATATTAAAAAGGTGTCCCTTTTTGACAGGTTCCCAGCTGTATTGTGTGGCAACTTTATATTTTTGCATCACATTTTTGGTCTGTTTTTCATAAAACTGTGGTTTTTCTGGCAAATTAGTGGCAAGTCATTAAAGATTGAAGTTAGAAAATAATGGCAGACATTTGAGTTTCAGATTTCATACCCTTCAGAAAATGTGTACTTATGCAAGACCTACTATTGTTCTATTATCTAAGTTAATAAGAGCAATATTTAAAAATTGTCCTTATTTTGGGGCCTGTGTCCCACTTCTAGTTCTATGTATAGCTTTGTCCAGTCTTCTTGCTCTGAAGTTGAGAGGTATGAGTGTCAGAGCCATCACTGTCAGCCAGAGACATTTCAAATTGTGACATATTTGTTGCACCCCACTCCCCATTGTAGTGGCTCTGGATGTGTCCAAGGCAGTCATCTTTTGTTGGAGACTTGCAGTCATCTTTGCAGGCTTACCCGTAATCTAAACAGAATGCCAATCTATCATGTGTGGTCCATAACTTGTGCAGGAATCCTTTAAGCAATTTATCTTGAGCTTGTTTCTTGTTTGCTGTTCATTTTTTACTTTGATCATGTCTTCCCCATGAAACAAGTAGACAGTTGTGTCAGGCAGCAGGTCTTTTTTGGATAAGAAACATTTTTACAAGTGGGGGTATCACAGAGATTGCTACTTTCAGCATGTTACTTGGTAATTTTATAAAGCTGAATATAAATTATAATTAGAACTGCAGTGCAAGGAGTAGTGATTTGAGCTGAGTGCTGCTTGTTTTTTTATACTTGATTTTGACTGGCATTCCAGTAATGTATTTAAAAAGTAATTTATTTTTTCATGCCTCACAACCTGTTTCCATCTGGATATTAAGTAAGTTGTCATGTAGCCAATGCATTGAAATATTTTTTTCTTCTACCCTTCATTTTGTCTTGATTGAACTCTCGTAATGATTGTTTGGCACCCAGGGCAGCGTATTTAATTAAAGTTCCAGTTGTTGTGGTTTTGAGCATAGCCCCACCCCTTTCTAGTTGGCCACACCCCTTCCCATTGGCCATACCCATTCAGCTGTCTCCTGCAGCCCTCCTTTAATTTGAAGTCACCAGCCACCACTGAACAAACACCTATAACCAACAGATTGGTTTGGTTACAATAAAGGCTGTCTTCCCCAATAAATAGTTCGTTCCAGTTACAATCACCACCAAAGCTCCACCATATAAAACTATTCCTTGAATAATCACCGCCAATAGCTCCACAAGGGAAAGTCTTTTATTTAAATAAAATACAGTTAAAAAGAAACGATTTAGCTCTTTCGTCTCCCACCGGAGACCTCTTCAGAATCAATTAACCTTGCTCAAATCATTCCTTTTGTATAAAAAGCACACATTAATTAATTACAATTAAATTAAATACTATTAAATAATGAGGAGAAATATTGAGGAGAAATAAAAGATCATTGGCTGGCCATACTAATCATTCTAACAAGCATAAAAAACATATTCTCCCATAACAACAGAGAACAGAAATTGCTAAAACCTTAGCCTGAAGGACTTTACATGCAGAAAATGGAGGTTTTTGCTAAAATGATCTCCAGTGGGAGACGAAAGCGCTAAATTGTTTCTTTTTAACTGTATTTTATTTAAATAAAAGAATTTCCCTTGTGGAGCTATTGGTGGTGATTATTCAAGGAATATTTTTATATGGTGGAGCTTTGGTGGTGATTGTAACTGGAACAAACTATTTATTGGGGAAGACAGCCTTTATTGTAACCGAACCAATCTGTTGGTTATAAGTCTTTCGTGTTTTGAAGTGGTTCCAAGTAACAAACACCACATCCAGCAGATAGAGTTCTAAACACAGACTTTTGTAGGAATAATTCTTATTCCAGAGTTCCACATGTAATTTTAAACATGGAATTCTACTGATAGAATTCTAAATAAAGATGCCAATGCATTTCTAAACACAATATTTTACATGTAGCATTCTACTCACACAGAATCCTACAGAACTTTATACATGTAATGCTAGAATTCTAAGCAAAAAAAAAAAATTCCACAGACATAATTCCAAACATGAAATTCCACAGATAGCATTCTACAGCAAGAATTCTTTATACAGAGCTGTGTAAAAATAATTCTTAGCACAGAATTCTAGACATGGAATTATAAACACAGAATCTTACAGATAGATTCAAAGGTTCATATGTTGCTACTAGGCAATTGATAAAAAAAAAATTGTAGTCCAGCCACTGCAATTCTTACTACTTACTATACCTTTCCATGAGGGTTTATAGGGAGTCATCTGGGATGTATTTGTGGTTAACCATCTACTCATCCAGGTTGCAAAAGAAGTGGGTATGGTAACTACTTTGTTTAATATAAACACGTAGTCTGTTCCTCAGGATGGGAATTCCTTTAGTGAGGTGTCTATTATGTCAGCAGATACAGTTTATGTCACATTGAAAGGTCAGGTCTCCTACGTATTCATGGTGTTGCTGGTTTTGTGAATATGAATGACATCACTCAGGTCAGTGTCATTTGTAGTCTTGTAGGGAAGGTGGATATCCCCTAAGGAGTCAATACATAACAAGAAGAGAGCTAGAGCTTTAAGTCATTCTGCATAAGTAATGGAACTCAGGTCCTGGATTTTCATTGTGAGGAAACATTGGGTTATTTTAAGTGTTCCATATGTCTGGACAGATGCATACTTCAGGGATCATTGTATTTAATTAAACACCTGATAAAGGAGAATTTGAGAGATATGATAATATTCTTGAAAGAAGGGTTGGGAGGGTGGCCTAATGGTTAAGGTGTTTGCCTTACAAACACAAGGTGCAGGGTTTGAGTCACACAAGGGATAATTGGCTAGGCTTAAAATGGCTCGCAAGGGCAGTTAGCTTAGTACTAATCTATGAACCTAATCTATCTATGAAACCTATGAAACTGGAGGAAATAACCTTAGCAATCATTTGGGCTACATAGAAGGATTTCTCTGTCTACAATGTGGTTAATGTAGAGCTCACTTTGAATATATATCCCAGGATTTCTGATATCTGTATCTGTATCTGTTATGAGGTAGTACCATTAATGTAGTAGGAGCAAGGGTGGTCTTATTTGCTAAAGGATGCAGTACTACACATTTTGGAATTTAGGTTAAGACAATGGTCAAGGCATAGAGCTTCTAGTAGAATTTCAGAATCTCCAGATGACTCCAAGATTATGGTAATCTGTAAACTTAGTCAGCCAAATGCCTTTAGCACCAGCTTTGATTTCAGAGAAGTAAATACCAAATAGGAGAAATCTGAGTACTGATATACCTCTAGTAATGAATCTTTTCACTGAAAATGTGCCTCCAATCCTAATTTGATGGTTTCTGTCTATGATTTAGGTTGAGGAACTTTAGGATGCCAGTGTCCATGTTTATGAGATAAAGAATAAGTTAGAACTGAATTTGTCTGCTAATAGATCAACTAAATCTTCATGGTAGTTGAAGCCATTCTGTATCAACTTGCAATAATAAGGGCTGGGCTCCTGATACAGTTGAAGAACTTGTGATTTTTATTGGAAGAGGAGGACATTTTAAATAAAGCCTTGATTTTAGAAGGGGTACCCTGAAAAATTAATTTGGAATGTAAGGAATTTGAATGGCAGTTAAGAACAAATGCCACAGGTTAAACAACTTTATTTCTTTGATGTGCTTTTTATTAAAAAAATGAAGGCTTTAAAGTATTTACAATGCACACAAATTATTACAAAATAGCTATAAATCCTACATATACATTTTTAATGGACATATATTTTTTATGTATTTAATGTTTTATGTATTTACTGTCTTGGTTTAATTTTAGGATTTTATTATCTAGCTTATTTAGTTGATTATTTTTGTTATTGGACAAGGCTTTATTGATGATTAATTACTTTTTAGTGGCACGTGGAGAATCAGGGCTATAAGTGTTAATGTCTACTCTGATGAAGTCCTGTAATGGTTAAGGACAAAAGTGCTTAGTGTACTGAGTTTATTGTGCTGAATAAACCCCAACATTCTCGTTAGTGGTCTGTGGTTTGGATTTATTAAGTTTGTTCTGCCTGACATTTATTAACATTGAGTAAACCAGACATACTATTGGAGTATTTGGTAAAAACATGTTTTCTGAGACACATATGCTGGTCGGGGGAAGACCTTTCCTGAGGAAATGGTGTTTTTGCATATTTAGAGTTTAGTTTCTCATAGAATTTCATGGACAGAATAATAAACACAAGAAATCTATGAAAACTAGTTTACTGATAGAATACTGCAGATAGAATTCTAAAACAAAGAATGATGCAGATGAAATTGTGAAGAAAAGATTTTGCCATTATGAATCTTTATAGATGCTATTTATTTATTTTTTTTCAATTTGGTAAACAGGCTAGAGCACTGATTCAGATAATATAATTCTAAACATAGAATTGTGCCACCAGTATTCTAAGCAGGCTTTAGCAGATAGAACTATTCTGATAAAATTCTAAACATGAATTTCAAAAGATGTTAAACTTAGAATCATACAGAAAAAAATATATAGATAAAATTCTAAGCAAGGAATTCTGTAGCTCGAATCATGAACAAAGATATATACATAAACTTTTAAATACAGAATTCTGTATAAACAGATTATTGACATAAAATTATATGTCTAGCCTTTTAAACATAGAATTATACAGGTTCTACTATGAATTGTCGACTTCCAGAAAGCAGATGATGCAAAATACTAAAAAACAATGCCAGAAACACATAAAAGTAAAAATGTTTACTTTAGAAGTTTTAGCAGTGGAGATCCACTACACCCCCACACCCCCCCAAAATATATATACCAATGCCACAGTTGCAACAACCGGAAGAAGGGAGTATGCTCCTAATAGAAGTGAATCATTGCCATTGCACACATGGAAAACACACCAGCAATGATTTTCTATGGGAAACAGTGGTCAACATTCTAACTCTTGATCTTTTTTTCCTGTGGGCAAATGAAGCTCATGGAATTTCACCTTGATAAATGGTAAGAAAGCTAATACTATGTATACCATTTTATCACATAATTCAGTATTCTTCCGATAATATTCTGAACACAGATTTTGAAACATAGCACTCTAGAGAAAGAATTTTAAATGTAATTCTACAGGTATAATTCTAGAGGCACAATTATAAACCTAGAGTTCTACCAAGTAAATTATAAACTCAGAGTTCTACAGATAAAATTCTAAGCATGGAATGTTTAAGGCAACATTTTTAAGTTAATTCTTAATATAGAATTTTAAAAATAGAATTATAGAGAGAGAATTATAAACAGAATTCTACAGCTATAACTCTAAAAACAGGTTTCCACAGATAGAATGCAAAACAAAATAATTCTCTGTACTGAATTCTATAATTAGAATTCCAAACAGAAACATTTTCAGGCAAAATTGTAAGTAAAAATTCTATCTAGGCAGATAATTCCCCTGAGAAAACTGTAAATAGAAAACTTTGGATATACTACAAGCAGTTTCTCAAAGACTACTATCTCTCATCTAGGGACTCAAGAATCTTGCAAATCTCATATATTGCCACTTGTGTTACATCTCAAATATTGAGTCTGTTAAGGTACTGGGAGAGTGGAGCTGCTGTACCTTTCCCAAATATATTATAATAATTTGAGAAAGGTATGTGCAATGGCTGTGGGGATGGAGTGGGAGGGGTGAAAGATTAAATCGGGTTTTGAGGCAGTGATTGGGATAGGGATTTGGTTTAGGGAATAGAAGGGGAGCTGCATGGTTAGAAGTGATTGGGAACTTTAGGTTTGCAGAGAACAGATGGAGTTTTAGGGTTATTAAGTGATCTGGGAATTTAGGTTTAAGAAGGGGATTTGAGTTTAGGTTTAGAAAGCGGGAGAGTTTTAGAGTTAGGAAGAAGAGGAATTTAGGTTTAGGAAGTCATCAGTGCATTTAGTTTTGGGGAAGAGTGGGGTTTTAGAGACAGGGAATAGGAGTGAAGTTTTAAATTTAAGGAGTGAGAGTATAGTTTTAGGATTAGGGAGTGAGGACTTAGATTAGGGTTAAGGAACAGGTGGGAATATTAGCATTAGAGCTATGGCTCTGGGCAGTTTATGTAGTTTAGTATGTTCAAGTGTTAGAAGAACTAACTAGTTCAATATGTTTGGGCTAGTGGGGCTTAGGGCACTTACCAATTAAGAACAAGTGACAGTGAGCAGCTAACTGAAAAATTCTGCAGACAGAATTATACAGAAACATTTCTAAATATAGAATTCTCCATGGAACTCTCCAGACAAAATTTAAAACATAATTCTAAACATTACATTTCTATGTAGAATTCCACAGTTGGAATTCTAAATACATATTTCTACAGCTGAAATCCAGAATGAGTTAGAATTTTGAATTCAACATTCTTCTGATACACTTCTAAACAGAGAATTCTACATTCAGAATTTTGCACACAACATTCTACATATAGATACAATACAAGGTATTCTGCAGATAACATTCTAAACATATAATAATAAAACATAATTATATTAACACAATTATAAAAATATAATTATAAAGTTAAAATTCCCCAGACAGAATTCAAAACAGACAATTCTAATAAAAATGAATTGCAAACACAATTCTATACAGACAGATTGTAAGTTTCCCTATATCTCATTGAGTTAACACTCAGTGAAGGCTCAACTGAATGAAGGCAGCCAATTTAACCTTCTATTTTATAAAAAGGCATTTTTGCAAGGACAACCCTTCCTGCTTCCCCATGTAGGAACTAAGCCCAAACTTTCCTGAACTTATATATACCAACACCATCATTAAATGAAAAAGACCATATACCATGCTGGCTCTGCTAGAAAAACAATATCAGTGGCATCTGGCTGACTAAATTTGCAGATGATTGTAAATTAGGAGTGGTCATAGAAACCCCCACCATCACAAATGTTCTCCAGGAAGGGCTGACACAGACCAATAACTGGTGTCAGAGCAATGGACTAAAACAAAATGACAAGAAATGCATAATAGTATCCTTTGGGAAGTCTTCCACCCCTGGTAACTATCATATTGACAGCACATCCCTAAGAGTTGACCCAGTAGTCAGGGACTTGGGGACCCACATAGACAGTAAACTAGCATTTGGCTATCACGTGTCTACAGTAAGGAGGAAATCAGTCTATGTTGTGCAACTTATATACAAAAGGTATTTCATCTACGTCCAAGGAAGTCATTGTTCCACTCTATTCAGCATTTATCAGACCTATCATTGAGTACAATGCCCCTTTGCTATGTACTTAACTAGGCATATCCAACAACTGGAACATCCACAGAGGTTCCTCACCAAAAGAATACAGGGAGTAAGTAACATGTCCTGTGCAGACTGCCTCAAGGCCCTATCTCTGTATTCTGTTTCCTACAGGCAGTTGAGAGGAGATCTATGCCTGGCATACAAGGCATTGTCAGACATCACCCTGATGGATTTCCTGCATATCCGCAAAACAAACATTATCAGAATTACCCATTCTAAAGATTTAAATCTTGCCTGTGATATAACTAGAACCTACTGGAGAGATAAGTATGTGTCCCAGAGACTACCCCTTCTAAGGAACAGGCTCCCCATCCATGTGAAGCAGAGTTCCACCCTAAAAGGATTCAAGTGTAACTTAGAAAATTGGATGGGGAACAGGAACTTCAACCCTGATTTGGCACCTATGTCTCTAATGGACACAGGCAGATGGTAAATGATTCATCTCACAGGCCCTGCTTGTAAATCCTTCTTTTCCCAAGCCCCTGCTTACATTTATCAAGGGTACCAGAACTTGACAGAGATTTAGGATGCATGACTAGACTTAAAAAGGCCCTTGTGGCCATTAGCCTAGTAAACACCTATGAACCAATGAACCTATGACACTTCGACATGCATGTTTTACTTTATGCACCTCCATGCTCACACTTATACAATTCCCAGAGAAAGACTTGTAATCCTCTACTCCGTTCTTCACTTGTGCAGATAATAACTGTGCTGTGCACATTCCTAGTTAGGCTGCATTCAGTTATGAGAATTCTAATTAGTGTCATGAGTCAAGGTACCAAGCCATATTCAGCATTACCCATAAGATGACCATGTGGGAAGTCACCTCTTGAAAACCATTAATAGAGGTCATATGTGTCGTAACATCACAGAGGAAATAAGTCCATAAAAGGATCACACAAAATGATGGCTATATAATTCCATTAGAATTATTTTAGTGAGTAACTTATACTACCTGAGCACAAGCATCTAGCTATGTACAAATCTAATGTGTGTTCAACATCACTGCACAAAGTTTAAAAGTTTTTGAATTACACTGCTATTTTTGCCTCATTAGCATGCCAATCACTAATTATACAGTTATTAGCATATAATGCAGTCTACTGTGTTTTTTTCAGCTGGTCACATTATGTAGCTGTGTTTTCTGAATTGCACATACACTGCACATGTCCACTCATCATGCACATTTACTTAGTGTGAAAAATGTTTATTAATTCCACCCATAATTCTACACACAAAATTCTTAATAAAGAAATGTGTGTGTGTGTGTGTGTGTGTGTGTGTGTGTGTGTGTGTGTGTGTGTGTGTGTGTGTGTGTGTGTGTACATATATATATATATATATATATATATATATATATATATATATATATATATATATATATATATAATTAGACACACAGAATTTAAAGCTGAAACCTACAGGATGAAACTCTAAATATAGACTTCTACAGATCAAATTCTAAACACAATATTCTAAATACAGGACACTACAAATAGAATTGTAAACAAAGAATTGTCCAGACAATTCAAACTAAAAATTCCTACAGGCCGCATTCTACAGAATTCTAAATAAAGTAATCTACAGGTAGAGTTGTAAGCTCAGAATTATACAGTTAGAATTCTGAACACTGAATTGTACAGACAGAATTCTAAACTGAGAACTTGAAACAGAATTCAACAGATGAATTTTGAACACATATTTTTACAGATGGAATTTTCAACCCAGAATTATAGAGACATTCTACAGCTGTATCTCTAGAGATGGAATTCAAAAGACACAATTCTAAACCTTGAACTGTACAAACAGAAATCTGAACGTAAGGTTGTACAGCTTAAGTTATAGACACAAATTTCTACAGATAGAATGTTCCATCTAGAGTTCTAAATACAGATACAATTCTATACAATAAATAAATTAGTATAACACAAGGAATTCTAAACTTAGACTTCTACATATGGAATTTTAAACTCAGAATTCTACAGGTAGAATTCTAAGCACAGATCTCTAATTCTGCAGCTATTATTTAAACTAACATGGAATTCTATACAGCTAAAAACAATAAATTCTACTAATAGACTTCTACAGATAGAATTCCACCGTTAGAATTATGTGGATGAACTTCTAAACATGAATTACTGCATGATGATTTCTGCACATAAAACGTAGAGGCAGAATTTTAAGCACAACATTCTATAGCTACATTTCTGTAGGCACAATTGCAAACATGGAATTCTAGATATAGAATTCTGAATACAGAATTCTACAGAAGGAATTGCAAGCAAAGAGTTCTTCAAATATAATTATTCAAAGTCAGTTCTACAGATACTATTATGAACTCATAATACTCCAGAGTTCCACAGACTGAAATCTACATAAGACTGTTAAAAACAGAAGTCTGTAGACAGAATTCTAATCCAAGAGATCCACTGGCAGTATTTTGCAGCTTGCATTTTAAGCACAGAATTCTACAGAAATGACTTCTAAAAACTGAGTTCTATATAGAGAATTCTAAACATTGAATTATACAGATATAATTCTAAACAAAGAATTATATGGACAGAATTCTAAGCATAGAACTCTGAAGATATAACTATATAGATGGCCTCATGAATACATAATTTCTACATATAGAATATTAAACAAAAAAATTGCATAAGAGTTGCCATAATGGTTAAAGACTTGAACTCCCACATGCAGGGTACAATGCTTGATCTTGACCTCTAGCCAATATCTGTGTGAGGTTTCCCTTTGTCTCTGTGGGGGTTCCTTTTACCTCTCAAAATGTGCTCAGTTTCTACCTCAGATTCACCTAAGAATGGAGTTGCGTGCAGTAGCATGAATTCTAGATGCTGCTTTTTGTGGGGAGAGTTGTACAGACTAACTGCTTAGGGCATCAACTGTGGTGCACAGCATATCCCCTAGATAGGTGAACATGCATCACTGACTGCATGCTTTGCAAAGTTTAGCCACTCAACGTTGTAAAATTTAGCTCTAGGTGCTTTGGTCATGTTGACTAAGGCACACAAAAATGGGCATGAGTATTTGCCAGTGATAAGGAGGTTGATGACCCAGTTTATTCTGACCTATGCCAGGGATTTCTGCTGCTTGTGGAAGGGGGTCTATATACCTCTATTGACCAATGTGTGCCTGCTATAAAGCCTAGCAGCCATCAATAAGTTGTTGGATGTCTAGTGTTCAGTTTGCCCAACTTGGGTTATGAGGGATAGCCCTGTTGAGTGAAAGCTGGACATAAAACCAATCAACTCACCAAACATGAACTTAAAATTGTTACAGTGAATACATTTTCACCCACAGGCTGTAGTCTGGAAGAGGATGATGGAAAGCAGGAGGTGGATAGACATCATCTGTATCCAGGAGACAATATGGAAGGGCAGTGCAGCAAAGCCACTTGGCTTGGTTTCAGGAGTCTACTACTCAGGAGAAGGATGGACTAGAAATGGTGTGGGAATTGTGGTGATGGAGAGGCTTCAGAAGATAGGGAGGAATGTCATCAGAATTACTGACAGACTCATGACAATCAGGCTCCAGTATAAGGATAGTGTATTATTTATGATCTCAGCCTATGCCTCTCAACAAGAATGTGATTGTAAGGACAGCAGTAGCAGAACAACATGCATTGGTATTGATAATGGGGGGCCTGAATGCACACATACAGGTAGAATAGGATATGAGGATTGCCTGGGTCCACGTGGGTGAGGCAACAGAAATAAAGAAGGACCGACCATTCTAGACTTCTGTCAAGCAAAGGATTTAATAGGGGCCAACACATGGTTCAGCAAAAGAGACATTCACAAGATTACATACAAAAGTGGCCAACATGTGAAGAATGAGGCAAACAGAGAAGGAAAAATGTTAGAGTGTGTATTTCGTTTTAATATGCTTTTATTTCAAGATGGATTTCTAAGTGTTTTTCAGTATGCATCTGATGATGTACTTCCTGCCTAATAAAAGAAACACCAACATGGCAAAAGCGTAGAAAGTTCTGGTTCTTTGTGTAAAGTTCTTTTATGGAATTCAGAGATCATGCCTAATATGAAAAGTCATTAACAAAGAGTCAAGAGATTTTAGTTAGCAGAAATAATGCTCTAGTGTTAACTTTTAATCGGTCGATGGTTGTAGAAGTTATTTAGAAGTTTGTTGTAGAAGTCTTTATTAGAATTATTAAAGAAAGATTCCCCTGAACCTTTACTCTAGCAGGATTGTCATACACAAGCGTTTGGACAAATGAAAACATTACATTTAAACCCTCCTGCACTTCGGTTGCCAGATTATTCTAAGAGACTTTTCTTGGTCTGTCCTAAGAGAAATAAAGTAGCATTAGGATTATTAGCATAATGTAGAAATGATAGTTATAAACCTATTGCTTATTTTAGCACAATTCATGATTCTGTAGCAGCAGTGTTACCCCAGTGTTTTTAGTTTAAATGGTGGCTGCTCTAACTCTTGAGCATGAGACTTATATGGCACTTCTGCATTCTGTAGAATAATTTTTGTTAAGGACAAAAATGCAATACTTATCAGCAGTTCAATTGTCTAAATATGAATATCCTTCTTTATAGATTGTTCAGTGTCATGTACCACTTAACCATTCTTCTTTAATTCCTACAGCAGAAAAAGGAGAACCACATGATAGTGTGGTTATTGTTAATGCTGTATTTCCTCCTAGGTTAGACTTACAAAGTGTTCCATTACAGAAACCCGATTTAATTCTTTTCATTGATGGTGTCTGTGTTCAAAGAGATGATGGTGAACTCATAGCCTTTTTCATTTGTACATAATACAGAATTTGTTAACTGGACAATTATGTGGAAATACGTCTGCTCAAGATGCTGAACTTGTAGCTATTACTGAAGCCTGTGACTCAGACAAAGATCAGTCAGTAGCACTTTTCACAGATTCCCATTATGCTTACAGAGCAGTTCATAATTTTGTGACACTTTGGAAAGAATGAGGTTATTTGACTTCAGCAGGTACTGTTATTAAAAATGCAGTTTCTGCTAATGATTTATTAGATGCCTTATTATTTCCAAGAGAGGGAGCTGTGGTTAAATGTGATACACATAACAATAACAATTCCTTTATAATAAAAATATATATATTTTTGTAGATATGAAGGCAAGACTGGCTGCATTGTCTTGTCTTGTTCAGGCTTTATTTTTGCAGTAAATGAATGAAATTAACAATGATATTTCTTTGCAGGAGTTGTTAGTAATTCAAAATCAGACAGAGGACTCAGACAGAATGAAATGGATAAATGATGGCTGCAGTCAGTCCTCAGATATTTTGTGCCACCACTGGGATGAATGGCTGGTAGCCCCACAAAATTTCTTAAATCAGTTGGTCAAAGCCTGCCATTTAACTTTTCATTTGGGCAAAAATGCCTAAATAAAACAAATTTCCATTGATTGATAGATATGCCCCTCATCTTTCAGAAGTCACTTGATATTTTGTAAATACTTATATAGTTCACTTAGAACACAATGTATCTAAATCTGTACATGCACCTATTCAAACACTGAAAAGGCCTTGGGGACCATTTTGTGTTATACTATGGGACTTCAGTGAATTTTCTCCAGTGCAGAAATTTAAATATACTTCGACTGAAATTTATATTTTTCTGGATGGGTAAAGGCATATACCTGTGTAATGAACAATGCCAAGACAGTAGCCAAACAATTGCTTACTGAATTAATCCCAAGATTTGGAGTTCCTTGTTGTATTCCTTCTGATTAGGGCACTCACTTTACTATTTATTTACATTTGTTGACCGGGAGTGTCCGACTGGACGTAGGTCCATTATCAGCGGAGGCCTGGGGAGAAAAGCTCCACAGTTAAAATAAACAGACAGTAGCTACATTGGATTACATAGCGATTAACATTTTAACATAGCAATTACTTACAACATATTTACAGATGAAGAACATAGTACATCAGCAGACAACTAGAATCTTTATCTGTGAAGTACATAACAGACATTAACAAATGTTACAATAAGAAGTTCCTGCTGTATAATAAGTACTAGGTTTATGAGCATCTGAGCTTGCTATAATCAAGGTAGTTAGTGGAGTGGAAAGAAAGGTAGTGGTTGGATGGGGTGGGTGATATTAGAGTGGGAGTTGCAAGGGCATAGCCAGCATGTTTTTAGGTGCACTTTTAGTAAAGTTTTGAAGTGGATGCATGATGGTATGGAGGTAATTGTGGGTGGGAGGGAGTTCCATAATTTGGCTATGGTGCAAGAGAATAGTGCTTCACCAGCAGAGTTATTGGCTTTAGTGATCTGCAAGTGATTTTTGTTGCTGGATCTTAGTGGTCTGGTGGTGCGATAGGGTTGGAGTAGATTCTGGAGGGATGGGACATTTAGTGGATGGTTTACTATTTGTGGGCGAGTGATAGTTGATACCACTGAAGGAGGTGAGGGAGTTCAAGCCAGCCCAGTTCAGCAAGTGAGAGACAGTGGTGACTATGGTAGGATGCCCCTGTTTTGAATTTGGCTATTTTGTTGTAGCAGGTCTCTAGTTTGTTTAGATCGCATTGCCTTAGGTTGGTATATATTGGAGAGGCATAAAGTAGGGTGGAGATAAGGTGGGAATTTGCTATTGAAATCTTTGCTGCTTTGGTGAAAAGCTGCTTATTTCTGTATAACGCTTCTAGTTATTGTGGACTTTTTTTTATGGTCATGGATATGTGAGTGTCAAATTTTAGTTTATTGTCTATTTCCACTCCTAGCAATTTGGTGTGTTCAGTTGGGTATATAGTGGTGTTGTTGTTTGCTGTGATGTTAAAGTGAGAGTTGTTTTGAGTATGTTTGGTGTGATGGAAGATGAGTAGTTTAGTTTTGTTTGGGTTGAGTATTAATTGGGCATCGGATAACCAAGTTTCAACAGAGGAAAAGGCTTCCTGTGAAACTTTTTGCAGTTTGGGTAGGGACTGGGCTGAGCAGATGATGGTTGAGTCATCTGCGTATTGTATGAGTGTGGCATGTTTGGTGGCAGAGGCTAGATTGTTGGTGTAAACAGAGAAGAGTAGGGGTCCAAGGATGGATCCTTGGGGAACCCCTATGGAGACAGGTAGTTGGGGAGATATGTCACTCTGCCATACAACGGATTGTTGGCAGTCAGAAAGGTAACTCTGAAACCAGTTGGTGACTGATTGAGAGAAGGATAGGTTATTGAGGACAGAGATAAGTTGTTTGTGTGGGACCATGTCAAATGCTTTAGACAGGTCTAGGAAATTTAGCAGAGGAGAGATAGCCATTGTTTTTATGCTGAAGGATAGTGTTAGTAAAAGAGAGTAAGGCAGTGGTGGTGCTATGGTTTGGTCGGAAACCATGCTGAGTATTGGAAAGGAGGTTGTTAGTAAGGAGGTAGTCTGAGACCTGAGAGTGTATGCATCTGTCTTGTATTTTGGAGAGTGGAGAGAGAATAGCTATGGGGCAGTAATTGGTTAGTTCTGTGGAGGGTCCGCCTTTGTGGAGGGGAATTACTTGTGATACTTTCCACAGTGTGGGAGCGTAACTTTCTGACAGAGATTGGTTAATCAAGATGGATACTGGGTAGGCCAGAGCATCAGCTGCGATTTGTAGGTATTCACTTGGGAGGTTGTCTGCTGCTAATTTGGTGGGTTTAAGTTTAGTTAAGAGTTTTTTTATGTTGGAGGTAGGTACAGGAGAAAAAGAGAAGGCAGTGGGGAGATTACTAGTTGAAGGTGTGGGTTGGGGGGAGGGGGGTTGTGTTGTTTAGCTAGTGATAGTATGGATTGTGTGAAGTGTGTGTTGAATGAGATAGCAATATTTTCTGAGGAGTGAGGGATGTTAGGAGGAGGGGTACTGACTTTACCTGGGTGGAGGATTGAGTTTATGTAGGACCAGAATTGTTTGGGGCTGTGTTGTGAGGAGTCTAGGGCATACTGGTAGTATTGGAATTTGTCCTGTTTTATTAGCTTTTACTAGTCAAGTAGTATACTAGTCAAGTAATGTGGTAGATTTGCAAATCTTTGAATATGAAATTGCAGTTCCGTTGTCCCTATAGACTCTAAGCCTCAGGAATAGTGAAAAGAGATAACTAAAACATTAAGATCTGATTAGCTAAAGTATGTGAGGAGACTAGTATGGAATGGTCAGAAGCTTCGCCCTTAGTTTTCTTCATATGAGAAGTGCAGTTAATACCATTAGAGGATTATCCCCTCATGAAATTCTCATGGGCCAACCCATGAGAATGCCTGTTACACCCCTCCCCAAAAATGTTGAATTGCAGGACATTGATGAACCCTTTTACTTGAATTGTAAATTGTTTTAAAGAAGAATCATAAGCTCATTCTGTAAGCAGAACAAAGACTTACAGAACAAAACCATTAATTGAAACAAGGAGATTTTGTCTATATTAAAATACATTCCCAGAGACACTCACTCAGCCCCAGATGGAAGAGAACCTACATGATTTTGCTCACAGCTGCCACTGCCTTCTGTTGTGAAGGCCTCCCCACCTTGATCCATGTGTCACATGTCAAGAAAACCCTCCCTCATGAGGAGTGCAACTGAAACTCCATTGAAGTTATTCCATGTGAACCAGCAGAAAAAAAACAGGGACATTATTGCATCCAAAAGTGACAACTAATGTCTTTCTATCCAAACCTATTCCAGATCATGCAAATCATTTGTCATCCAGATTAAATCTGAAAGTGAATGCAGCTGATTTAAATTTTGTACCAGAAGAGGAAGTGAAATATTTCATCATTAATTTTTTTCAATGTCAACCGTATTTTTATTTTTCTTGCTTCTGAATCCAACTTTAGTGATTCATCATGCCTTTTGGACAGTCACATAAATGATGTGTCATTCAAACAGAATTAATATGCAAAGCCATGTGCAGTCAATGCTTTTGGTCAGAAATTGTTTGGTAATCAATGTTGCATGGACTATAGCCCAACAACACAAGATGTTCATTTTTACCATGGACCTCCCAATGGGGCAGTTACTGTGATTTTTATCATGATTTTATTTTGTTTGCTTCTGCTATCGGGAACTATGAGTACATCATCATCTGAACCATTAGAACTGTAAGTACCTAACCATTTCTTAATACATATACACACACATTACTAAGAATAGACAGGTGTTTAGTTAAAATTGAACAAAGAACACCTGAATGACATCCTACATTTAATACTTTTTCTGCTGCCTTGTACACCTGTGCACAGACTGTCAATATTAGTGACTGTTAGGTCTGTGCTCAAATATCTACTGCACATGATGGGGTTTTTCCATTGATTCCTATACCAGTGACTGATATAGAGCTTCATACTGATTTTGTACTATTTTTCTTACTAAAAATTAAAAGGTTAAACATGCTTCTAGCCCCCTTTCCAGTAATACTGCTTCAACTATCAGTGACTGCTAAAAATGTGTTTGCTATCATAAAAATTTAAACTTTTTTGTTGGAAGCCATGTTTCCAATTTCACTTGGAGAATTTATAATGAGGTCGGAAGGCAGAGGATGTCAGCATTGCATAAATACTGCTATATTTGCAGAGATCAATTCTATAATTTGCCTGTGATTATAACCTCTGTAAATATTGTATCTTAAACTTAACTGTTTGCTTAGATATGTTAACTATTGTAATTACTGTATTTTTTTAATCTAAATTGCTGACCATGGAGCTTTTCTCCCCGGGCCTCCACTGAAAATGGACATGTATCCAGCTGAACTATCCCAGTCAACAAATGTAAAATAAATAAATAAATAAATAAAATCAAGCTTATCCCTGTTTCCCTACAGACTGGTCTGGCTGTTGCTATATAGAATGTGTTATACCTGCTATACAACATACAGCAGTTTTACCTGAAGGAAAACACTATAAAGCTCATTGCAAGATAGACATTAAAACCATTCCAAACTCAGATGAAAAAATATATAAATGTCTCCTAAGGTTATCATAATAATGTTCAAAAGACTGCTTTTAAAGAACTTGCTCACATGGATCTTGGTGATGGGGTGATTTCTGGGCAAGAAATGTATGTGCTTATGGGGCAGTCAAGTCCATATGAGAGCTGAAAATGCTGTCTAAAGTTTTAGAAATTTTAAATTATTCCACCTTTGAGTCTATTAATTTAATTACTCAGATATGGCTGACATGTGCAGTGTGGTGCTGCAGAATTGGATGGTGCATGATTTCATCCTTCTTCTAAAGGGAGGTACATGGAAGCTCATCAAAATGAAGTGCTGCTCATTTATTCCTGATAATACTGGTGCCACTGATAGTCACCTAGAAATAATTCAAAAAGTGGCTGAGCTTTTACATGCCAAATAAGCTGATAGTTCCCAGTGGGCACAGTTAACTAATCTTTTCTCCAGATGGGGAGGAGGTATTTTTAGATCCTTTATGCTCACATATATGATCATTTTATTATTAGGCCTTATTTTATTTGTGATAAAAGCTTGCATTTTAAAGTTATTAAAATCCTAAGAAATGTCAGTTTAAACAATATCAGTTTAAATCAATGCCATTGACCATATTAAATAAAATCATAGTACAGTAAAAAAATTAAAATAAAGTATTGCAACATTTCAGTAAATTATACAAAAAATATATAAGAGGAATGTGAAAACAAATGTGAAGATAAAAAAATATGCAGCAGAAAGTTATTTGCACTATTTAAGTTGCTTTTTTATCCAGCAAAACATATGCCTGTTTTTATTGCTAATAAAACTTCTTTTTTTTCTGCTGTTCCAGTTAGGGGTCACCACAGCGGATCATCTGTTTCCATTTCTTCCTATCCTCTGCATCTTGCTCCATCACACCAACCACCTACATGTCCTCTCTCACCACATCCATAAACCTTATCTTAGGCCTTCCTCTTTTCCTCTTACCTGGCAGCTCTATGCTTAGTATCCTTTTCCCAATATACCCAGCATCTCTCCTCAGCACATGTCCAAACCAATGCAATATTGCCTTTCTGACATTGTCTCCAAACCGGCCAACCTAAGCTGACCTTCTAATATACTGATTTCTAATCCTGTCCATCCTCATCACACCCAATGCAAATCTTAACATCTTTAACTCTGCCACCTCCAGCTCTGACTCCTGCCTTTTTGTCATTGCCACCATCTCCAAACCATATAGCATAGCTGGTCTCACTACCTTCTTGTAGGCCTTCCCTTTCACAATTACTGGTACCTGTCTGTCACAAATCACTCCTAATGTCCTCCTCCACCCACTCCCCTCACCTGTATTCTCTCCTTCACCTCTCTTCCACACTCACCATTACTCTGAATTGTTGATCCCAAGTATTTAAACTCATCCACCTTCACCAACTCTACTCCCTGCATCCTCACCATTCCTCTATCCTCCCTCACATTCACACACATATATTCTGTCTTAGTCAGTGGGGTAGGTAGAGTTTGTGCTGCCTGGGGCTGTCTTTGAGTTTGCCACCCCCTCACAAAATCACGGCCAAATGGGCCCCCCATACAAATCCCTACCCCCTGCAGACATTCCAGTGTCCTATTACTTGACTATTTCTCCCCATTTACCATAAACACTGTAATGTGCATACTGTTTTATGCTTTACTTCTACAATGATTATTCGGATTTCATTTAAAACTTATTTTAAATTTTATAGCACAAACACTGATAGACATCTGCTAAACAAAGCAATGCAGTCTCACAATGAAAACAGCACCAAAAGAATCAAATCAGCAGACACCCCCCCCTTAGAAAAAGAATCAAATTGGCAGACAAACCCCCCTTAGCAAGATCGGGCAGCAAAAGAATCAATTAGAAAGCTCCCCACCCTTAGCAAGATCAGGCAGCAAAAGAATCAACTAAAAACTCCCACCTTAGCAAAATCAGGCAGCAAAAGAGTCAATTAGAAAACTAAACAGCAGCAGCAAAAGAATCCTTAGCAAGATCGGGCAGCAGCAGCAAAAGAATCAATTAGAAAAATAAACAGCAGCAGCAAAAATATCAAATTGGCAGACACACCCCCAACCCCCTTAGCAAGATCAGGCAGCAGCAAAATAATCAATTAGAAAACAAATCAGTAGACTCTCCTTACAGGACCAACAGTATTAATAAAACCTCTCCTCCTCTTACAGGTGTAATTAATCAATTAGAAAACTAAACAGCAACAGAATCAAATAGGCAGACTCCTTACAGGACTGGCAGCAGAATCAAATCAGCAGACTCCTTACAGGACCGGCAGCAGAATCAAATTGGCAGACTCCTTACAAGACTGGCAGAAGAATCAAATCAGCAGACTCCTTACAGGACTGGCAGCAGAATCAAATTGACAGACTCCTTACAGGACTGGAAGCAACAGTAAAAACTCTCCTCCTCTTACAGATGTAATGTCTTTAAAATTGTGCATGGACAGGAAGAACAACAGATGCAATGCACGCACACACAGACGTGATGCTATGGGGCCCATTCCTTAAAGAAAAATGCCCTTAAACAGTGTTGTTTTCTTTTTTTTAATTAAAAATATTAAAGTTCACAGACCTCAAAGTGCCACCAATGGCAGATTGCCCCCCTCTAACTATGCCACTGGTCTTAGTCCTGCTGACCTTCATTCCTCTCCCCTCTAGAGCATATCTCCACCTCTCCAGGGTCTCCTCAATCAGTTCCCTATGCTCACTACAGATCACAGAGTCATCTGCAAACATCATAGTCCATGGGGACTCCTGTCTGATCTCATCTGTGAACCTGTCCATCACCATTGCAAGTAAGAAAGGGCTCAGAGCTGATCCTTGATGTAATTTCACCTCCACCTTAAATGCATCTGTCACTCCTACTGCAGACCTCACCACTGTTACACTACCCTGTTACATATCCTGTACCACTCTTACATACTTCTCTGCCACTCCCGACTTCCTCATACAATACCACAACTCCTCTCTAGGCACCCTGTTATATACTTTCTCTAAGTCCACAAAGACACAATGCAACTCCTTCAGACTTTCTCTGTACTTCTCCATCAACACTCTCAGAGCAAACATTGCATCTGTAGTGCTCATTCCCGGTATGAAACCATACTGCTGCTCATTAATCATCATCTCTCTTCTTAACCTAACTTCCACTACTTTTTCCCCATAACTTCATGGTGTAACTGATCAATTTCATCCCTCTGTAGTTACTACAGTTCTGCACATTACCCTTATTCTTAAAAATCGATACCAAAACACTTCTCCACTCCTCAGACATCCTCTCACTTTCCACGATTTCCTTAAACAATCTGGTTAAAAACTCCATTGCCATCTCTCCTAAACACCTACATGCTTCCACAGGTATGTCATCTGGACCAACAACCTTTCCGGTCTTCATCCTCTTCATAGCTATCCTTACTTCCTCCTTGCTAATCCATTGCACTTTCTGATTCACTATCCCCACATCATCCAGCCTTCTTTCTCTCTCATTCTCTTCATTCATCAGCCCCTCAAAGTACTCTTTCCATCTGTTGCTTATAAGACTATATTTCTGAACCAACTGCATAAAAATTGCTTGTGTCAGGGACAGAAGAATATCAAATATGAAGAGCGTGTGATAGCAAATAAAAATCATCTGCTTGGCAACATCTCAAACAGCTTGTGTGAGGACTATAGAACAAAAATGTGGACAACCAGGTATGGAAATAAGTTACAAATGCAGGAGTCCAGGTTGTCATCAAAAGAAAAAAGAGTACAGGAAAAAGCTGGAGTCAGAAAATAGGGACCAAGCTAAGAAGCAATACTGGTTAGCTAACAAAGAGACTAAGTGAGCCATTGCAATGATAATAACAAAGCATCAGAGGCACTCTACCAGCTTCTGGAAAGGGATACAGCAAATGACACAAAAATGCTCTACCAAGTTGCAAGACAAAACACAAACAGAAAGAAGACAGTCATCACGCACCTTTCATAAGGGACGCCAGCAACAATGTGCTCACCAGTCCACAGGATATCAAAGGTAGATGGAAGGAATGCTTCCAGCAGCTTCTGAATGAAGAAAACTCCACAGAAACATTACTATCCCAGACACAGCCTATGATAAAGGAAGAAGAGCTCACTCTAGAAGAAGTAAGAACCGCACTAAGGAGAATGAATTTATGGAAAACAGCAGGCTCAAATGAGGTCACAGCAGATATGATCAAGATGTTGAGTGATTAAGAGATTAAATTACTCCAGATGGTAGTCATAGCAGTATGGAGAGAAAGGTGAATCCCAGATGACTGAAGAAAAAACATTCTAGTATCAGTGTACAAGAACAAAGGGGACATTCCCAACTGTGGGAATATAGGTATCAAACTCCTTTTACACTGCATGAAAATTTTGGAGAGGATGATTGATAAATAAATATGAGGAGTAGTAGAAAGTAAGATGGGAAACCAGTAGTTTGGATTCAGATTACGATACAGCACAACCAACCAAACATTTACAGTAAGGCAGAGAGTTGAGAAGAATCTAGAGATGAGGAAAGAATCCAATTGGACATTCTTAGACTTGGAGGAAGCATATGGCAAGGTCACAAGAAAGCTGATTTGAGCAGTCATGCAATGGCTCTGGGCAGTCCAGTAATGGTTCAAAGTCCCAGATACATTGGCAGAAATAGTGCAAGCTATGTATAAAGACCCAATGACACAAGTATGAATAACATTCAGACTCACAGATGGGTTATCAGTGGCAGCCAGCATGCACCAGAGTTAATCTGTGAGACCATTTTTGTTTATACTGATGATAGACTACATTAGCAAACATATCAGAGGAGAAAGACCAACAAAACTGCTGTATGCAAACAATGTCAATGGATGGGTAAGGCCAATGTCTAACCAAATGGGATCTGCTAATTCAAGCACATAAAGGGAAATTGCCTAAGCTTAAAATGCTTCCAAGGGCAGCTAGCCTAGTACTTATCCATGAACCTATGAATCTATGTGGTATTACAAACAGGCTCTGAACAAGAACTTCAGCAAATAATACATGGAATGGAATGCAAAGCTGAAGGTGCAGGGAATAAAACTGAGTAAAGATAAGACAGTTGTAATGACAGCAAATGGGGAAGCCAAAAGAAGCTAAGAATGGAGATAGAAGGGACAATAGTGGAACAGGTTAACAACTTCAAGTATCTGTAAGGAGTGAGGAGAAATAAAGTCTGAGTGAGGAGCTCAAAGCTAGAATCAGAGAGTGGCAGCCAAACAGCACAGAGTATCATGAGTAGAGTATCTTGGAAGAATGCAAAGAAGCTGAACAATAAGCCTTAAAAACCAGTGGTGTGACCAGTACTACTGTAGGCTACTAAAACCTCAGCAGAGAAGGCAAAACAGAACGTAGGAGATGATGGAGATGAAATGCCTTAGATGGATTATAGAATCCACACTGTGAGACAAACTGAATTAGGACATCACAGCAGAAGCCCAAGTAGCTCCAACTGTAGAGGAGGTCAGAGAAAACGGATTATGGTGGTTCAGGCATATATGTAGGAAAGCAAAAAACAATGTGGTAAAGAAGATTTGGGACAAACAGGAAGAAAGCAAAAGGAAATGCGGGCATCCAGAAAAAGATGGATGGATTATATGCAAGACCTGCAACTGTCTGGCATGACTGTTGAAGAAGGTAGAAGAGCGGCATTGAATCAACACAAAATTCTTCAGATACATTTCTGAATTCCATATACATTTTACTGATATATCTCAATATACAGAACACAAAACACAGTGTTCTGTAGATAAAGTTATACAAACTGAACTTTACAGACAGAATTTTGCAGATATAATACAACAAACAGTTCTAACCACACAAATTCCACAGGTGGAATTTGGTACTCTAAATTCTAAAGATAGAATTCTACTGATAAAATTCTAAACACAGAAATCTATATACAGAAATCTAAGCACACAATAGTACAGATATAGTTCTAAATGCTAACTATATTAGATTATAGAAACAGATGTAATCAAAAAGTACAATGCATATAATTCTAAATATATAGTTCTACATTAAGAATACCTAACACAAAATTGTATAAACAGAGGTGTAAGCACAGAATCCAAGAAGTAAAACCCTCAGATGAAAGTCTACAGACACCATTCTATACATAGAACTCCACAGAATTCTATAAAGTCCAGGCCAAGATCTTTAAAGATAGAATTATAAACAATGATCTTGGCAGACAGAATTCTAAACACAACCATTAACATATACAATTTTACAGACTGTGTTTCAAACATATAATTTTGTATATGGAATTCAACAAAGTGAATTCTGCAGAATACTCTAAAATTATACAGACACAGCTCTAAAAGCAGCATTCTACAGATATAAGGTCAAATACACAATTTTCCACATAAAAATCTAAACACTGAATTTTACAGCTCAAATTCTAACCACAGAATTCAAAAGAGTTTTACAGAATTAATTCTAAATGGAGAAATCTACAGACAGAAGTCTAAATACAGAATTCTACAAATACAATTCTAAGCCCATATTTCTGCAGCTAGAATACTACCCATAAAATTCTACAGGTAGGAGTCTAAGCACAGAATTCTACTAATAGAATTCTTAACACAGAACTAAACAAAATCCAAACACTGATTTCTATGACTAGATTTTTAAACAAAGAATTATGGTGTCCTTTAGGAAATTTATGAATTGATACTATACATTTCAAATTTCAAAACTTGTGATTCAAGAGAAATAACAGTGGTGTAAACCTTGATTTTAAACATAGAAAAGTACTTTTTGTTTGGGCTAAGCCTGCTGCTCTCCTGTACCTCCGCATCTCTACTATTTTTATATATTAACTCTAAAATTGCATGTACCCCAGTGAAAGAGAACATTTCTAAAAATAAAGCAATTTTAGGTTTAAAATATATTTCTCACTAATTGCATTTATATTTTAGCATCTCTAAGAGTGCACTTACTAGTCTAGAACATAAAATGAGAACCGCAGAGTTTGAAAAGTAGGATTCTAAACATAGATTTTACATATAAACTACTACACAGAGAAGTCAATAGATACAATGCGGAATAGGACTGCAGACAGACTTTTAAACAAAGAATTCTGCAAATAGAATACTACTGCTAAAACGTGAAATGTAATTCTACACAAAGAATCGCTGACAAAATTATAGAGACAGAAGTCTACACACAGATATATACAAACAGAATTCTAAACTCAGAATTCTAGACATTATTATTATAATTAATATTTATTATTATAGGTTCATAGGTAGGTACTAGGCTATCTGCCCTAGGGCATTTATAAGCCCAGCCAGAGTGCGTCAGCTTTTGTCGCCCCATTGATTAATTAACTGATCCTCTGTCAAGCAGAGTCAATGACGTGATCCCAGGGATGTATTTTCTGTTACCCATCCACTCGTCAAGGTTTCTCTTGAACAGTGTTAGTGAGGGGCTCTGCCTGATCTAATTTGGACTTTTGTTCCAAAGCATGGGGGAGTCTTTGTGACAGGAATCTATCCCTCCAGCATCGTCTATTTATTGTTGTGGCGAGGTTTAGCTCACTAGAACGCGTGGCTCACAGTGACTTGGATTTCTTTAGGTGGAGCATGCCCATCAATCCTGAGTTGGACATGGCTTTGTAAGTCAGGCAGAGAACACCTCTGAGTAAGTGATATGCCACTGAGTACACCTGGAGTTTTTTCAGTCGGGCTGCATAGGACATATGTTTGAGATCAGAAATCCTCTTGGTGAGGTACTTTTGTGGCCTTTCCAGCTGTTGGAAGTGTCTTGTGAGGTACATCCCAAATGGAGCATTGTACTCTATGATGGGTCTAATGAGTGAGGAGTAGATGAGCACTATAACCTCTTTATTTCTAGATGCAAACCCTTTAGTAATTAGATGGGCTACATAGAAGGATTTCCTACCTACTTTGGCAATATGATTGTCAAAGGAGAAATTACTATCTACCTGGGTCCCCAGATCTCTTCTGTATTAAGGGGGCTGCCACCTATGTGGTAATTTGTGGGTGTTTTCTTTTTCCAAAACGGGATGACTATGCATTTTTTGGCATTTAGCTTGAGGCCATGACTTTGACACCAGGTGTCCGTCTCAGTAAGGCCCTTTTGGAGGATGTCAGTGTCAGCCGGAGAGTCAATTATGGCTCCCAGTTTGCAGTCATCAGTGAACTTGGTTAGCCATAGTCCTCCAGTATTTGCCTGTATTTATGAGAAGTATATGCCGACCAGTAGGGGTCCCAGGACCGAGCCTTGTGGGACACCACTTGTAACTGGTTTAGAGTTGGACCTGGAGCCCGCTATTCTTACCGTGTGAGTTCTGTCTGTAAGCCAGTTGGCAACCCATCTCATGACATAGGAGTTATGTTCAGGCTGGTGAGTTTTTCTGTAATACCTGAGTGGGGAATGGTGTGGAAAGCCTTCGTGAGGTCAAGGTAGGCTGTGTGAACCACCTTTCCCTCATCTATTGCCTTGGTGACTGTCTCGAAGAAGTCAACCAGGTTTAGTAGGCATGATCTGCCCTTAACAAAGCCGAACTGGGTCGGGGTCAAGTATTTGGAGGTTCCCAATGTCTTTGACAATGTGTTCCATGATGATGCACTCCATAGCCTTGCAGACCAGGCCAGTCAGGCTTATGGGGCGATAGTTACCAGGGTAAGTTGTGGCCCCTCCTTTGTGGAGAGGAATAACCATTGCTGTGCACCATTCTATGGGCACGTAGCCTATGGAGAGGCTGAGGCTGAACAGCGTGTTTAAGTGGGGGGTTAGTTTGTTCTGTAGTTCATGGAAGACGGAGCCTGGGATACCATCTGGCCCCATTGAAGCTGTATTTTTGGCTTTTGAAAGGGCTGTTTTCACCTGTTCATCTTTGATTTCTGGGACACTACACTTTTCGGGTATTGTTGTGGCCTTTGGGGGGTGAAGTTTGCACTGAATCTATCTGCCAGGTTGTTGGCAATATCGGTAGGTTCAGTATATTTTGTGCTATTTTGCACTAGTTCAGTGCATATCTGTGAGTTGCCACTTAGATTCTTAACATAGCTAAAGAAGGCTTTGTGGTTATCTTTTGAATCCTTGGCTATTTTTTTTCAAAGTTAGCCTTCGATGATTTCATGAGGGACCTCAGTTCCTTACTGATACTGATCAGGGATGTCTTTCCTTCTTGGGATTTGCTTTTTTTCTGAACTAGCTTCCTCCTTCTATTGTATAGCCTGTTTATTGCAGGGGTCCACCAAACTGGTTTCCTTCACTTAGAGGAGTGAGTCTTGATTTTGTTAGGGATGGCATGATCCATGCATCTTTGTAGGTGCTCATAGAGTGCATTTGTAAAAGTTTCTGCATCTTGGGCAGTGTTATCCTTTATCGTGGGGGCTGTGAAACTTACCACCTCTGTCTTAAGTGAGGTGATGTTTGCTTTAGAAAAGTTTTTTACTGTGGTTTCCTTAGCTGGGGGTGGTGGTGGGGTGTGGACATCCATAGTGATTAGTTTATGGTCTGATCTAACCAGTGATGGGTTGACCTCTGGTGTGGAACACCTGTCGCCCATGTTGGTGATGACCAGGTCCAATATGTTTTCACCTCTGGTAGGGGAGTTTACCAGCTGATCCAGGGCATTTGAGTAGATGAATTCCAGGAAGTGCTAGGCCTGAGAATTTGTACTTGAGTAGTTTTCCCAGTGAATGGTAGGGTAACTGAAATTGCCCAATATCAGGGTGTTTGGTAGGACCTTCATGTTTTCCAGTGTCTCCAGAAAGGTGGAGTGGTGGTCCTGGGTCATGGAGGGTGATCTGTAGCAGGCCACAATTTGCATTGCAGATTTGCCTGATGTTAGTTGCACATGGATGATCTCAGAGGTATCATACTGCGCCACTAACCTGGAGGTGTAGGTATTCTTGATGAATATGGATACACCCCCTCCTTTTGTTTATCGGTCCGTGTTCTGTGGCTGAAACATGTGGTATGAGTTGTAGCCTGGTAGTGCTGGGGTGCTCTCTGGAGGCTTGAACCAGGTTTCAGTTACTGCACAGATGTCGACGTTCTCCATACTGAGGAGTACTTCGAGCGCATTCATTTTGAGATTTAAACTCCCGGCGTTGAGTAGCATAACCCTCAGTTTTTTATTAATTGTGCTGTTTATGGAGGTAGGTTTGACTTTTGAGCGTTGCCTAAAAAAGGCACTATGGGGGCAGCAAGAGCCTTGGCCAGTATTTGAAAGCCTAGGGGTGACAGGTGCAAGCCGTCTCTTGCGAAGCAACGCGTCTTGTCGAGCATGTCTTCCCAGGCTGACAGACACTGGATCCCCTTTGAATCACACCAGAAGCTTAGCCAATTGTTAAAATTGATCATTTTTTCTTTATACTGAGGTATCATTCTTGGTGAAGGCAGGATGCTACTCAGGGTCAGGGTCATACCAGCCTGGGCTACATGATCAGAGAGCTCTTCCATGTCTCTTTTCATGTAGTCCAGGGAGGTACGTCTCAGGTCATTCACACCAACATGAACAATGACAGAGTCATATTTGTACTTGCTCTGGAGTGACCTGAGTGATTGTGTTATGTGGCGGATTCTGGCTCCCGATAGGCAGCTAACAGTAGCCTTCTGCTTATCCAGCGTAGCGAGTGGGACGTCAGTGTGCCTGACTATAGAGTCACCTATTACTAGTGTGTTAGATATGTTATTTCGCCTTAAGGGCTGTGATTGTGCGGCACACTGATTTTGTGTTTTATGTGTTGTCTGGTTTGTGACTGGAAGTGTGGGTTGCTTGGGTGTCTGCTTTGGAGGTCTCTGATGCTTTTGCAGGTTTTTATTTAGAGCCTCTGAGTATGATTTGTGTATTTATGTGTATTTTTTGTCAGTGCTGTTTTAGTAGGTCTGTGTGCGGCAGGAGTCGTGGTGCAAGTGTTAACCTTCTCCTCTTGACTGTCTGTTCCAGTCTTGGGTAGAGACAGCTTAGCTTCCAGTTTGGCTGAATAATTGCATCTCTCACATATGTTAGTGTTTTGTGGTAGGAGGAGAGGGTTGTCTGTGTATATGAGGCAGTTGTAACATTGCCTCAGGATACCCAGATTCACCAGCTGGACTGGAGAGTTAACCTAAAGTTGCCCTTTGGTCATGCCTGAATAGTAGGGTGAGCTGCTTAGTCGCTTGGTTGGTGAGGGATGAATAAAGAGTCTTGCCTTTCTGGGCAATCAGTGTCAGGGTATATTAGTGCTTGCTATTAGGTCTGAGCAAGTGCTGGGCTGTAAGATGCTTTTTGAGTGCTTAGGTTGAGAGTTAGACTAGTTTCAAGGGAAAAACTGAAGAGGAGACTTAGTGGAACCGAGAATAATTTAAACGTAGCTAACCGGCACTGCCCGGTCAAAAACCATAAAGCGGTTTTATAGTAGGAAATGAAAGAGATAGAAATTAGCCCAAAATGGCCAATAAACTACTAACATCTGGGCTGGAACCACTCCTCCAGGGACAGATAGGTTGCTCAAAGCTCCCCTCTCTCACAGGTGAACAGAGAAGCTTCCTTCTATCCAAATCCAAGTACGGTATGGGCAACTCAGAAACTAGTATCACAGCCCTGAATTCAGCACTAGCCTGAAAACTGGTCTATACTAGCTTAGAAAGGCAGGAAACAAGGATTTTTTTTTTTTTTTTTTTTTTTTTAAAGATAAGGCAAAAACAGTAAAAAAATACACTTAAAACAGCTTTAAACGACTGCAAATGATCAGAAAAGGCAATCGCACTTTAGTGTGCAGCCTACAACAGTTAAACAAATTATTTAAACAAAAAACAACTTTTTAAAAGTGCAGGCAGTCAAATAAGTACAATATGTGAAAAAAAACAAGCTTTTAAATCATATAAAATGCTGGAAAATCTGCGTTTAGGCGGAAAACAGTTAAGTACAGCAAGAAAGTACAGAAAACTGATACTTAATCACTCCAAAGTCTCTCTCCTAAGCTAGAAGGCTTGTATCAGTTTAAGGCTTTCTAGTGCTACCAGTAGGCTAGTTACAGGAAAGGTGGGAAACAAGCACAAGTGCAGCTTTTAAACCAGAATGTTGAAACAGATGTAAAAAACACTGCCCAAACGGCCAATAGCTACAATTTCTGGGCCAGGAACCACTCCTCTTGTAGTAGATAGGCTACCTAATGCTTACCACTCCCACTGATAAGCTAGAAGGCTTCCCTCCAACACAGCAAGGCTTGGGGGGGCTCAGAAGCTTACAAAGAGTCCTGGAATACAGCAAATCTGTACCTGGATTACACTAGTTATAGGAAAGGTGGGGACCAAACTCAAAACAGGCTTTTAACCAGAAAGTAGAAAGAGATGGAAAAACTGTCCAAATGGCCAATGAACTACAATTTCAGGGGCAAAGCCCACTCTTCCCATGGTATATAGGCTACCTAGTGTTTACCACTCCCACTGATAAGCTAGAAGGCTTCCCTCCAACACAGGAAGGCTTGGGGGGCTCAGAAACTTACCAACAGTCCTGGATACAGCAAGTCTGTATATGGACTTGACTAGTTACAGGAAAGGCAGGAAACAAGCTTAGAATTTTTTTTTTGTTACAGAAAAGCAGCTAAAACAGCAGTCAATACAATTCAAATTGTAGTACAGGCCAGCACACCCGAGCGTGTAGCAACACTACGGCAAAAACAGTTCAAATAAATGCAATTAAATTAACAAATGACTAAAAAACAAGTGCAGAAAGCAGTAAATTAGAAGGCTACTAACAAGCAGTAATAAGTGCAGAGTAAGAGTGACTGAACAGATAACAGCACGCAGAAGAGCAACTAAGACAGTTACAGTAAGAGCAGATGAATAAGATATATATATATATATATATATATATATATATATATATATATATATATATATATATATATATATTTTTTTTTTTTTTTGAGGAAAAGAACAGAGCAGGATTAAGAGGCTAAAGGGGTTGTCCTTCCCAAATGCTTTCTTTGTACACAGTAGGAGTGCCTGAAATCAGAATATGATCTCACTGCACTCAGTTGAATGAGCAAATGAGATATGCCCAGAAGGAGTATCCAAATACATATTTACAAGAGGGGCGGGCAATTTCAAAGCCACCAACATTAACACCAAAACAAGAACAGGGAGGGTAGGTGGGAAACTAACTGTAGAGAGACAGCCACAACAATTATAATATTCTATTGCATACATTTTTGTTGTTGTTGTTGTTGTTGTGTCTTTCGGCTTATCCCGGTTAGGGGTTGCCACAGCGGAACTCCGGTCCGCTAATGTTTGGTAGTGGATTTTTATGTGCAGAGTTACCAGCCCTGATGCACAACCTTCAACAAAGGCATGATCATTCATGCATGCCTCCACAGAGAAGACGCTCTAGCTGAGAATCGAATGGGACAACGTCTTGCTGTGAGGCGACAACGCTACCACAGCACCACTACCGCGGGATATTCTATTGCATACATAGTATTCAGTAAAGACACTTCTAAGCAAAGAAGTTTAATCAAAGAATTCTACAGCTAGAATAGCAAACACAGAATTCTATGTTCAGAATTTCAAACAGAATTCTACAGACAGAATTCTGCACAGAGTATTCTAAGATATTCTAAACAAAGAATTCTAAAATGATTCTGCAGACAAATTTGGAACATTTAATCCTAAAGGAAAAAAAAACTATAAATGGAATTTTATAGATAGAGTTACACTCATAGAATTCCATAGACAGAAATCTAAACTCACAATTTTACAGCTACAATTCTAAATATGGAATTCAGTCAGCCAAAATCTAAATACATTTCTACAGACAAAAGTCTAAAAATAGAATTCTATACATAAAATTCTAAACAAGGAATTCAAAAACTAAGGCACTCAAAAAAAGAAATATAAAGATGAAACTCTAAATAAACAATTCTGAAGATTTAATTCTAAACATAGTATTGTAAAAACACTGAAAAGTAGATATATAGAGCTGTCTTTATAAGGTTTAGTGTTTTGTCTATGCCAGTTACTAAGACTTTATCAGAAATAAAAGCAACACTGGATAAAGACACTTAAATAACTTGATAAATCATATATCATCAATATCATATATTAAAAACAGATACCAATGATTAACAATGCATACATGCAAAAAAAGGCATTAACAAATTATCTTAGTGGACACAATTTCAGGATACTTTTAATACTAATTGATCATATAAGCCAGGATGGAAATTGGCACCTAATTTTATTTATTTCACATTTGTTTACTGGAAAAGTCTGACTGGAATTAAGCCACCAAGCCCATTTTCAGCAGCAGCCTGAGGAGAAATGCTCCAAATGCGGGTCTTTGGAATGTGGAAGGAAATTGAAACACCTGGAGGAACCCACACAAACCAGAGAGGACATGCAGACTCTACACTGAAGGCACCCTAGGTGAGAATCGACCCAGAGAACCTCTTGCTGCAAGATGACAACACTAACTGCTGCACCACTGCACCATCCTAATAGTAATTGTTATAGAAATTCTATATTTTTTTCAGTAGCATCTCTGTCCCACTGTCCTAAAACAAACCACAGGATTTAATAAACTCCATGTAGGCTTCACACAAAACCTACACAGAATTTACATGTGTTTGCTGTGATTCACGGTGACCAGCAGCATTCATTGAATATTCATGCCATGCTCAGCATTTAAACATAATAAACGAGGTTTCATGGCTGTTGCCAGCCATGAAAATATGTAAAGGAACATGGATGCCACTCCTGTTTAAATCAGAGCACTGACAGTCCGTGGTTTTGAGTGGAATGCTAAAGTGAGTACCAGGGCTTCACAGATATCTCTCAAAGACTCAGTTTTTTAGTGCAAGACATCTGGACAAAGGCCAACATAATGAGGGGACAATGACCAGAAATAGGGACATATTTGACATATTTGCCCTAGAGAAATTTGGTAGAATAACCAGGGTTTATGTTAAGATACATGTTCTGAAAGATTTAAAGTCTGAAATGCAAATGCCTGTAATATTGAGTCACATCAGTCCTGAGATCATCTCACTGATATGACAGAATGCCACGAATTTGATAAGGAACACATCTGGACATTCTGTGAAAATCTGGTCAGTTGAGAGGTATGAATGCTAAGTATATGGTCCAAACATAGTACATGACAGTGTATCTACTGTGAAAAGTATTGTTAAATCCCATTCCTGGCATTCTGTACTGAAGTTGTGTAAATGATCTGTAAGTGTACATGGACTGCAATGTAAAATAAACACTCTGGGGAAGTGTGTTTATTGAATAGAGACACACAGATGAATTGTAGGAATGAACACAGGGAAAGAGGCCAGGTGAAACAACTTAAAGGAGTACAACTGGTTTCTAAAATGAATTCAACTTCTCTGCCCTTTTGCTCCCTTTTTACAGTTTCCTGTATAAACAAACAACAATGCAGCATTTACAAAATTTTAATTCAAATAGAAGCCTACCTTAGCATACAGGTATGGGTTCACTTTCAAAAGTGTTCTCTTGCGCTACAGTAAAGCTTGCTGGAGTCCCCCAATTACTGATGTCATCGCGGCCTGGCAGTGCAGGTATTGTTTTTTGAATGGTTCCCTCTCCCAAAGTGACATCACTATGGCTGCCCTCTGGTTCTCAGACAAACAATGAAACCCACCCATTCTGTGATGTCACAGCTGCCTTGTCCTTCCCCCAGCCTTTGAGTGCTCAAATACAGATGTAGGAGGTAGGGAAGTTTTTTTCCTGTTGGTGTTTGCAGTAGGCTATATTTTCCTATGGGAACCTGTTGTGCGAGTCTCTGCCTGCATCAGCTTCTCTCATGTCCTGCTTACTTGGTGAATCTGATTATTTTTAAAACCAGTTGTCCAGTTCATGAAATTAAAATGGCAACTTAATTTCTCTTGGTTTTCTCCATTTAATAAGTAAAAATAAGGCTTTGCTATGTGCCTATTTTGTGATTTTGCTGCTGCATTTAGTTTCACGGTGTGCACGTGGTCTTGGTTGCCAATAGCAACCGATTTTTTATTGCTGCTAATTTCTTTTCCATTAGTATATGTGTTTTTGTGTGCATAACTGTGTGATCATGATCTAGCTAGCCCTTATATTCGCCAAGCTGTTTTTTTTTTTACACTCACTAAACAGCTTAACGAGTGTAACAAAAGGGCTAGCTAGATCGTGATTGCACAGTTGTACATACAAATGCAGGAAGGCTCCGTTTTGTATATGCAGGAATTGTGTTTATCCTGGAAGGCTCCGTTTTGTGTTTATGCAGGAAGGAAGGCTGCATTTTTATTGTTTATATGTGTGTGTGAATGTGAGTGTTTGTGTCATTAAGATCATCACCTGCAGCAGCTGCTTCAAAGAAGAACGCAGAGGAGTGAAGTTCAAAGCAGGAAGCATTATCAAATTCTGGCTTCACAGTTTAAAAAAAACAGAATGGAAAAAGTGTTAAGGCAAATCACTAGAGAAAAATGAATTATTTTTTATTTTATGGGTATGACCATGATTAAGACAAAGCAGGTAATTGAGGTAAGGAGATAAGTATTATGAAACATTACTGTTCAAAATTTCTCTGGTCACCTGCCACTTGCAATAATGCCACGGTTGCAGTTCAGTCTTTCTGTAATTGCAATAACATTTTTAAATTTGTTTTATGGTTCCGTCTGTTTTTTTTTTTTCTTTAACTCCACTTACAAAAAAAAAAAAAATATTTCAGACACTGTAATTTGCCATACTACTTCAGTAAGAACACATTCTTTCAAATGGGAGGAGATTGTGGACAACATAGTAATGGATGAAGAATGGAAAATAATGATCAAGTGTGCAAGTATCCATCAGTATAGAAATATACATCGTTTATGTTGCTTTATTATTATGGTATTGCCATTAACTGGGATGGATATAGATTAAAACTGTTTTTACTGCTTTCTTTGTGATCTGTTGCCTATCTGAGCACTAGCTCTATGAAGTATACCTCTCAACTGTCCAGATTTTTGCCTCATATGTTTGGTCTGGTCCTCATAAACTTTATAATTTTCTGGCAAATTACTGGGATGATTTGAGGAATGAAGTCACTACATAATAATATAATTTTGTCTTTCAGATTGTTATTGTAGCAGCTTTCTAAAAGCAGTATTTAAAATCTGTCCCTATTTTGGGCCTTTGTCCCCCATTCTGTCAGGCTCTGTCCAGGTTTATCCACTAAGAGGTTGTGAGGTATTTGCATTTCCTAAGGTGATAAGATAAGTTGAGTTCGACTGCATTTTCAGAAATTTTTATTTTATTTTTCATTTATTAATCAGTTAATTAATGTGGCCATGGTGCACTCTTCATTCATCAGACTCAGATTCATTCTAAACATGTTCACGCAAATATGCTCATTCTTTTAACAGTACATAAAACCCATCAAAATCATGTTTCTGCATTAATACAGCAACAGCATAAAATTAGCATTTTTCAATAAAAGATATGGCAAATAAACTTTAAATAAATCATGTTGTTAATAAAATACAGCTTTACTGATAAGCATCCACAAACTGTTTTCACTTGCCTGTTTGGGTCCTGTTTGCCCAAAATTGCTGTGGGTGCATGTGCATACTTTGCCAGGAAACTCCACAGATTATTGTACTGCTTAACTGTAAAAAATGTTTTTGCCTTTGCTGCCATTTGTTTTGGAGTTAGTGCATGTGGTCTTGATTGCCAATAGCGACCGATTTTTCTTAATCACGGTTCTCTGAGTAAATAAAAACCAAAAACACACTGCAGTCTGCTCTAATTAACCTAGTAATTGACTGCATTTGCCAGGTATGAAAAGTGTGTCTTTTGAAAGAAAGTTCTAATAAGGTGGTATTTTGTTCGGGGCCCACCTACCCCAGCCACGGCATGATGTTTGTGCATAATGACTGTAAGGTAAACAAAATAGTTTATTAGCAATCTCTATTGCTGTAGTGTTTGGCATTGTGCTGTAGACATGGGTAGTTGTTTTGATTTGTTTGGGACTGATCACGTTTATGAGGTTTAGTAGCGTACTGAGACTCCTAATGTTGCTGCCTTGATTATTTAATGCCAGGACCAAAAAATAAAATGACTGTGATCTAGCGTCAGCTCAAAGTGCCATAAACTATTTTTCCCAGAGAGATTCTGTTGCACGGGCCATAGTCGGGGAATCACTGCTTACTCCAGGCCCATGTTGCGGCCTTATTTGTTAAACCTCACATCCCACTCATCCCTCCTGAATCGCATCATCAATTATGGCACATAAGTTAAACATTGCTGTTATACACACTTAAGTACTGCTTTTATATCCATTTCATGGTCAGTAATTTTCAGTTGCAGAGTTGTAATTTACTTTTGTGGTCAAGCTCCATTGAGAATATTGTTGAAGAATGGCATACACCATAATTGTGTACTGGCATAGCTGGACACTGAGTGTATAGACTGTTTTTAGTAGGTCAATAGTACAAATATTATCACTGCTGAAGTGTCAGACAGTCATATTGTAGGTTTTGGTTGTTTGGTAACTGCAGTGAATGAAGATGAAGGTCTCCATAGTAATATGCCTTTTACTATAATTTTAATTGTAATTGGTTATGGTTATTGAGTAAGGGATTGGGTTAGAAAGCTTTCCTTTCCACTGGGGTGTGGCAATTTAATGGATGCATTGGGGTATAGCCCATATTAGCTATTGTATTGGGGGTCAGAGATGTAGGTGAAGGTTAAAAAAAGGCAGCGCTATGAGCAAAAGTTTATGTTCAGGTTGTGAATTAAAAAAACGGTGACTATAACATTTTTGTTTCACTAAAGCAACCAATTGTTTTATTTATTTTTTTACTTTGAGGGACAGAACCAGTAGAGTTGTTGCAGTGCATGCATATGTTTGGATGTAAACATTATAAATGGTCTGTAACAAGAAGCATTGCATCGTTTGTGAAATTGTTTTATAATACTAAAGCATTGGGGTTTAGTAGCACTATAGCATTAGGGTTTTGTGTAGATGTGTGGGTGGGTGTTGATATTTTCTTCCTTTAAGCAGTTGCAGTTCTCAGCAGTTCTTTTCAATTACATTTCTGGAAGCTATACTTAAGGTTATAACCCTTTGTAATGAAAACACGTTTTGGCATTGCAGTTTGTCAGTTTTTCTTTATTTTATATTTTACTGTAACTCTTGATACAGTTTGTAGTTTTTCCCCTGAAAATACTCCAACTCCACCCACTACTTGTAGAAGACGGAAGGCTACTAAGTCAGATGTGCTCCCACCTTTCATGGAACTGAACATTAACCCACTGGATACTGTAACAGTTGAGGTTTGATTCATATGACCCAGTAGCATCTGTTGCACTGACTGCTGTTAAGCACAAATATTTATACATTTAATGTATGAGCATGCTCAGTGGAAAATATCAGTGCCTGTGAGTGGCACAGCTTCAACAAATATAGTGCTTACAGACAGCGACTTCAGTCAGCCTCTTCTGTAGGGAGGGTGTGTCCTTGTGCACTGGAAGTGACCTAGATTTGGTCAGTAGCTATGATGTCTTAGGGCTGCCCTGATGATAGCTGATCTTGTGGAACATTTCTTCATCCTTGTGGGAGAAGGCGATTGTAGTCCAACTGCAGTGGCAGCTGGAATGGGGTGTACATGAACCGCTGTCCTTGGCGGCATGTGTGAAAACATGCATATTGCACAGTCTGCTTGATGATTTGTACATTGGGATTGATTTATTTTGTTAACCAGATTAGTGAGCTTGTCCAGGGACCATTTTCAGCCACAACCCAAGAGTAACAGACAGTTGCATATTTATTGAAGTGAAATGTATGCTTGATTTACAGTTAACTATTAGTCTTACTTGAAAGTGCTCAGGAGATTACTATTCTAGGAATTTACATTGATAATTCTGTGGTAAACATTTAAATGCGTGTAAAAAATGCTCTATTACTGAATGTAGCTATCTACTTTTCTACATTGGTAATTCTTCAGTGAACAGTTAAATGGGTATAAGAAGAAGTAAGAAATGGGTTCAGTCCTTGAAAACCCAGTATCTACAGCTTAGTTAACTTTATGTAAATGGACATTTCTACTCTTTAGTTTACTTTGTGCAAATTAACTTTCCTTTTGCTTTGGCCAATGCTATTTCTAGAAAGATCAAATTTAAATGCATAGTTGCTTGGTTCTGTTTTAGTCATGAAGCTAAGCTTGACTTCAGCTGCATTCGGAACCTGACAAATAAAAGTGTTGCTGTACATACTCTGCCAAGACTATGTTATATACTGTCAGTTGTAACAAAAATGTGTATACGTTGCTGCTTGGCTTAAGCGTTTATTTATCTGGGATAGTTTCACTAGACAAGAATCCCATTTTTCTGCACTGGCTTAATGAGAAAAGCTGTACTGACACAGTTTAGAGTTACAATTTGTAAACAGTTTTATTAGAAGTTTTATATAGGTAATGCACAGTTAAAACGCACAAGTGATATATAGTTCAGTTGTACTCTGTAATTTATGTAGAGTATTATGTAAATAAATCAGCTTGAATGTTTTACTTATGTATGTAAGAAGCAAGTGGTTTGAGCAAGTTTTAACACTAAATTGTTCGTTTTTCCATATTTGCTTATTTTGATATTATCCAGCAGTTGTAGTGGGCCTAGTTTTGCAAAGACAGTGTAATTGTGGTCTTTGTTTTGTTCTTAAATGTGTGCGTCCAGACTACTGTATGATTGTCCAGTTTGAGAAGTATTGCAGGATGGTTGGTGTGTTGTGTGTAGCTGTAAAAGCTTACAAATGAAGGAGCATTTAGCTGCTAAATTCCTGTGGTGCTTTGGTGCACTGGGCCCTATTAATTCCTTATTCACCTTGGTTCTGTGACTTGATTCTGAACTGAGATGGTTGATCACCACTCCTTAGGCTTGTGATTAGAAAGTAGATCATACTGCTCTATTGAGTTGGATCTGTTCTGTGCCAGGCAGAGCAGAGAGTTATGGCTGCAAGTTATAAATGAGCTGCTTTCGGTAGGCCAGGATTTGATTCCCTTCAGCTTTTGCCTTGTGTATCCAACTTTGAGCAAGTCACTTTGTTTGGTAGGATAGTTGGTGAAATTGGGCTAGGTCTCTCAGTGATATCCTGCACATATGAAACCACACAATCCAACATTGTAGTCATTGGAGATGCCATCTTGAGACACACTGATGTCCCTCTCACCAGGCTGAGTAAGGAGAAACTCAGTCAGTTGCTTATCAGGGGCTAGGATCTGCCACATTATGCACACACTCAGGTCATTGGATCACAGTTACCAATATAACTCAGTCATAGTCCATGTAGGAGTAAATGACCTGAGAAGTATCTCCCTAGACTATACAAAGAGAGATATCCTGCAGCTCTAAGTGTCTCTGGCTGGTATGAGCCTAGCATTGAGCTGCACTTTATCTTCTCCAAAGAGGATGCCACAGTACAAACAAAACATGATTTACTTTAATAACTGCTTTAGTTTCTGGTGTCAGTCTAAGGGGTGCAATAATTGCCAGCATGGAAGGACAAGGTCAACAGACACTGCTGCTTTGCCAAGGATGGTCTGCACATCTCCCCTCCAGGCTTCAGAACATTAGATTCAACATTGTCTTCCCCCATGGTGCCTTCTTTAGGCAATGCCAAACAAAAAATACTTCTGACATAGCAAATCAAAACCAAGATAATGTAAAGCTTTTACTGCTCAATGCTAGTAGATTAAACAAAAAAAAATTCCACTCCTTAGAAGCTCTCTTTACCTTAGAGACTGCTGACATCTGACATAGCAAATCAAAACCAAGATAATGTAAAGCTTTTACTGCTCAATGCTAGTAGACTAAACAAAAAAATTCCACTCCTTAGAAGCTCTCTTTACCTTAGAGACTGCTGACATCTGTGTGGTTACTCAGACACAGTACTAAGCTGTGGAGAGCACACCAACAGTGCAAAGTTATAATGCCTTCCACACATTTAGGCCAGCTACTTCACAGACAGGGATTAAAGATGGAAGCATCCCTATTTACACCAAAATAAATATACTTCAAGGATGGTCAAACTGGACAATGCACTTAAACTGTTCCATGTTTAAATTGCCATAAACAAAATCTAATACCACTTCCTTGCAAGCTATAGGTCCCCCTATATGACCTAGGAAACCCATACCATGTATTTAAACTTATTACAAACACTAACCATCCTACCCAATACCATATTCATGGGTAACTTTAATTAGCCCACTACTAACTGGGAATCCTTATGACACCAAACGTACAGGTATAGAGATTCCTGGATTTTGTAAACTCAAGCTCCCTGGACCAACTAGTCAGTACACTGAACAAGGCTGCAACCATACTGGATCTGGTCATACATACATACAGATATTTCAAGCACGGGCATAAATGCCCTTCTAGCTTGCCAAAATACCCAAACACTTGTTCCAATAATAAGTATCCTGGCTGTTCTTAAAAATATCTAAACAAGTGTTTGCTTTAATGTCATTTGGCAGTCTGTTCCTTGCATCAGTGATTCTGTCATAGAACCAGTTTATACACTTTTCATTCTTATAGAATCTTCTCCATTGGTTGTCTGCTGGAGTGGCCTTAGGTCAACTGGTGCCCTAGGCAAAAGGGCTCCACGGCGCCCCCCACCACACCACCTGGTCTACCTACACCAAATAAATACTGGAAAAGCACCCCTACTAGAGTGGTGCCCTAGGCGGCTGCCTAGTTGGCCTATACCTAAGACTGGCTATGGTTGTCTGATGCTCTAGTACATTTTGATAACCCCAGACATTCCCAGAGGTAGTTTTCTCTAAATCCCCTATATACCTGAATTAGATCTCTTAGATATCTATAAGAAACACTGCACAAGTACAGATATTTTAGTCTTTCTTAATAATGTAAATTTTCACATCCATGGATGCCCTTGGTATATTTCCATTGTACTCTTTGCAGTTTACTCATGCTTGTTTTCTTATAGGGTTTCCATAGTGTTAGTCCATACTCAAGTTGGGTCTAATGCAACTAACAAACAATGAATTCATTATTTATGATTTCATAGACTTTATAAATCTTTTTATACAAGCTATATTTCTGTAAACTATCATTAACCAATTGGATGATATAATTAGAATAACTCATAGCTGGTACACCCACTATACCCAGGTCCTTAAATGAATATACAGTTTCAATCACTGTCTGCTGTATTAAATATTCTCCTTTCAAGTTATGTCTCCCTCATCAGCTTTGTTTTTGATGTATTTATCAGCATATTGTTCACTGGTGCCCAACTCACCAATTTAGTCAAGTTCTTTTGCAGACATGCCTTACCTGTAACAAATGTAATCAGTTTATCCCCTTTCTGATTGTGTGCATATAGACTGTAGAAGATCACAGATGCAACAGTTAGGTCTAAAGGATACAGTCTAAACAAGTAAAGGCCTTGGACAAACCTCCATGGGACACCCTGACGTTAACCAAGGAATTCACCTGTCTATTTTCTGTATGATACCTGGTATGTCCTATTTGTTAGCCACGCAGCTATCCATATTATCAAGAGTACATAAATAGCTAGTTGTACTAATTTATCAGTGTTTTGTGTATGACCCTCTCCAATGCTCAACTCAAATCTATGTAAATCACATCACAGCACAATTTCTTTATTCATAGCTGTTATTATATTGATATAGAACATCATGTTACAGGTGGTAATAGATCTGTTTTCAACGTCTGCATAGTGATATATGGTTTCTAGTCCCAACCTATCCAGTTCTGACAATAACTTATCCAGTATTACCTTCTCCATTATTTGTCCACAGCATTACAGTAGGCTTAAGGGTCTATGACTCTGGGTTTGCCCTACTCCCCTTTCCCTTACAGATGGTTTAATAAGTGCATGCCTCCAATCTTGAGGAATCTCGCCATATTTTATATGACCTAGTGAATGATAGATGTAATGGTACTTTAAGTTATTGCTGAAGTGTTTTCAGGTCATTGTTGCTAATAACAGTGGATATAAAAAGTTTACACACCCCTGTAAAAGTCCCAGTTTTTTGTGATATAAAAAAATCACACCACAATAAATCATTTCAAAAATGTTCCCACCTTTAATGTGACCTATAACCTGTACAATTCCATAGAAAAGCAAGCCAATCTGTTAGGGGGGTAAACAAATAAAAAATAAAATAAACTTACAATAAGCAGGTTGCATAATTGTGCACACCCTTAAAATACTTTATTGAAACACCTTTTTATTTAATTACAGTATTCAGTCTTCTTGGGTAGGAGTTGATCAGCATGGCACATCTTGACTTGACAATATTTGCCCACTCTTCCTTGCCAAATCTGTCAGATTGTGAAGGCATCTCTTCTGCACAGCCCTCTTCAGGTCACCCCATAGATGTCATATTGAAATTTGGGCTGAACTCTGGCTGGGCAATTCCAAAACTTGAATTTTCTTCTGGTGAAGCCATTCTTTGGTTGATTTGGATGTATGCCTGGGGTCATTGTCGTGTTGAAAGGTAAAATTCCTCTTCATCTTCAGGTTTCGAGAAGCACCTGTAAGATTTGGGTGTAAAGTGACTAGTATTTGGAATTATTCGCAATTCTCTCCACCATGACTACAGCCCCAGTTCCAGTGACATACTTGTACATTCTCCAAGACAAATGATGCTGAAGTGGTGCAGCGCTTGCATAATCCTCTGTTTTATTCACACCAGATACTGCTAGTGTGCAGTGCAGAATAGAATTTTAAAACCTTACCATGGTATCAAAGCTGGCAGTGCAACATATTTCTAGTGACTTAACAAGTGAGAGTAGCTCTAAGCAAGCAGCATGTGAAACCTGAACAAGCACATAGAATCATTCATTGTAGTTTGCACACCTTAAGTCTGAATTTCACAGGGCTGTTAGATAAACAGGACTAGCTGCATATTGATAGATAAAGGTGTATGGGCTTGTAGGGTTGTTACTACACTGTAAAATTGCTTTGTAATAGTGGGGATTTTTGGAAGGCATGAGCAAACACACCAGTATATTACAGCCATAGCACCAATTGCACTGGAGGCTGATGGATTTAGTAAGACATTTTGTCCGTGCACGTCAGTATTTCAAAAGTCAGTCCTTGCAGTGGCATCTATTATCTGATTCAAGGTAAACTACCCTTGATGTCCTTGATTTAAAAAAAAGATTTATTTGTGATAAGTGACATTTAAGCATTCATCAGGGGCCACAGTCACTTCTGGACACAACAAAAGGGAAGGGAAAATATAGTGATGTGGTTTGCATGTACAAAGAAAAATGCAGGGATAGTGCAAAAGTATTTTTGAAAACCAACCAGTGCAGTAAAAACATATGTAGGCAGATAAACACTGCATACCAACATACTTTGCAGATGTCAATCTCATTTTTTAACAAGGTGGAAGCATGAAGTAAGTGATACCTTACCACTTAAATTACTTAAGATCTAAACAACTGGTTCAGACCCAAAATATTTTATTCTGTAGTGCCTTACTGCAACTCCTTCCAGGAGTTGCTACATAAACTGGATGTGAATGCAGTCAGGTAAGGCCATGGCTATAGTGCAGCAAAAACAAATTTCCCCTCTGTCAAAGGAAATGCTAGAACAAGGATTAAATTACATGAGTCAAGCACCCTGCTGAGAGCTGCCAATCACAGGAATTAACAGGTCAAATTACCCTCGGACTTTGACAGCTAGGGAAGCTAAGTGTTACAGGGGAGAGGAGAAGTAGATGGACTGGAATTTAATGTCTCACAAATTAGTGCCATTTAAACTTAATTAAAAAGGCAGCAGTAAACAGCACTTTGAAAGTGTGTTCTGTGACATTTGCACTGCTTCTGTTTTAAGTAGTCATTCAGCAGCAGGGAATGTTAGTTACAAAGTACTGACTCAAAGAGAGCAGTGCATGCATGTAACAACTATGGAAGGACAGGAGCTTTAGGGAAAAGGAGGCCTGCATGATGTAACATTTTAGAACCAAACACTTCATTCTGAGATACTGAGTGGCAAACTGATTTATCAAAACCACGTCAAGATGCTAGACCCCATGTGGTCAGACTCTGGAATTACGTACAAAAATATTTAAAAATGCTATAAATAGTCCCAGAGTGCTGTTAAAATGTAGGAAACATCAAGCCATGATAAATTAAACATATTTTATGAGTCTGTGGGTGCGGTACTCCTTTAATGTACAGCAAATGAGGGAATGTCAATGGAAGATGGCTTTAGCAGCAATACCAATCACATATCAATATGGTACACTAAGGACTGCACAGTGACATAATCATCTTTACATGAATAATGCAGAGAACATCTATCAGGGATCTGATATACAACTGAGGTAGGGTGAATATTGTGAAGCTGTGCAAACTGATTTGACTGAATATGGGTGCAATCTCAGCAGAGGTCTCCAGCAAGTGGGACACAGGTAAAGGCTTATGGACAACATTAAAAGAACCAACTACAATAATGAACTATATCAGAATAATACCTCCACTAATCCCATGCCTCTGTCATAACATATGTGATTTAGAGTGATCAGAGATGATTTTGCACAAACACACGTGTACAACTATTATGATACATCCGCACTCTATGAGAGTAATTATGCACACTGTCCTGGTACTGTAACATCTGCTGGAGGTGTTAGGAGGGACACTGCTATACTTGTATGTGACTTTATAAACAATACAGGCTAGTTGACTGGTGTGCCTGGCATGTGTGTATGTATGTATGTATGTGTGTGTGTGTGTATATATATATATATATATATATATATATATATATATATATATATATAGATATAGATATAGATATAGATATATATATATATATATATATATATATATATATATATATATATATATATATATACATATATATGGTACAATCCACACTGTTATGAATGTTATCCATACCAGTAATGTTGTCAATCACATAGATATGTACTGTGTGCAGAACAGGTACCATGCATGCATCTAGTGTAACAACTTGATGGGGGTACCACACCATCACATAGTAATATTTATGCCACAAAAATAATAGCTAGGTACGGCCAATAAGTTGTGTGACAGCTCACTTTGACAACGGTGGTACACTTTGGTTACATATCAGTGGAAGATGTGTAAGGAGGTATACAGAGATGGGTTCATTGTACTCTGTTATTGGTACCATGAAGGCTAGGGACTATGAAGGTATTATGGTCTCTGATGTGTATGGCCTTCACATATTAAGTACTTGTGTTACATACAAGGGAGTAGTCAGCACTGTGACCACATTCTGGTGGATGTTCCACTTACAATATATCCAAGGACATAGGGAACATACCTGTTGGTCTGATTATAGGGTGTGATGTCCACATTATACTTGGGTTGTATGTTTGTTTTCCTGATGTAACAAATCCCCATTTTTTTTGTCATTGCGGGTGTTGTCATGGCTGTAGCAGCAATATTTAGTGTGTGTTATTACTGTCTATATTACACTAATATCACAGCTAGAGTCAGTGATTGTCCACAATATGTAGTCCTTCAGGCAGCTGTTTAGATACAGGATGTGTATGTCATCTGTGATGTCCATCACTTAAATAATGGACAAGAAAAGGCCTGGCAGACAGCCCTAATTTATGGACTTGATCAGTGGACCTGAGATATAGGTCACTTCACACATGTCAGCAAAGTTAGATGCCATGTATGTGATCCACTGGTCTACATACTTGATGATATAGCTGTTTATGGCCACATTTAACAGTGTTGAGTGAATACCTCAGTGTGGATTTGTGTCAAATGCCTTGGCCTGGTCAAGTTCAACAGGATGGTAGTATTGTTATCATGCATGCCCTTGATGACCTCTTTGAGGACATCTATCAGATGTAGCAGACATGATGTAGCATTAACAACTTTCACAGGTCTGTTGCACACAGCCGGGATATTACTAGTGCCCATTTAGAAAACGTCCATGATAGCATTTTGGTCTACCTCACAGCTGAGAAGAGTCAGGATACATGCATGCATAAGGTGCTGCCCCCCCCCTCAACTCAGATGGATGACTGTTAATGTACACCCTTCTACAGGTACATAGCTTGTGTAGAGGGTGTGCTGAAGTGTATATTCAACCATATCGGGAATGTGTATGTGTTCAGTCATGCCATAGGCAATCTGTGATGTTGTCACAGCCCGTTGAATCTGTGTGATAAGCCTGGATGAAGGTAAGACAGTGCATACTGCCCATCTTGATCTGGCCTAGGGTTTTGACACAATGCCTCATGGAGGTATCATGGAGAAACTCTCCCAGCTGGGAATTAACCCTTACATCACTAGGTGGGTAACCAAATGGCTCACTGACAGAACACATACCATGAAAGTTGCTGAATCAACCTGTACCAGTAAAGCTGTCACCTATGGCATACCCATGGGATCTGTGCTTGGCCCTTTACTGTTTGGAATCTATTTCTTGACAGTTTAGGCTAAAGTATATGGCCTTTGGCTTACCAAGTTTGCTGATTCTTGTAAATTGAGTCTACCAATGATGATAACATATTACTGGAGGGGCTAACACAAACAATTGGTGATAAAGCCATACAATCCACAAATAAATGCAGAAATGTGTCTTTATTTTGTCCTTCTGAAAAGTGGAATTCCATGCTAATTGCAGTATTGACAACAGTCCTGCTATGCTGAAACCCAGTGGTGCAAGCACTGGGAAAACATGTAGCTAGCAATCTGAACTTTGACCACCAAGTGGCCAAACTGGTATTGAAAGCCTATGTTGTACACACCATCATATTCAGATCTTAGGATGGTATGACAACACTATAGTCAAATCTCATTAGAACACTAATAGATTATAAGGCTCTCTTTTGCATTACCTCACCCGACACATGCAGCAGCTGGAGAGACCACAGGGGTTTCTCACCAAGAAAACACAAGGCCTACAATCCATGCCATGATGTATGTGGATAGACTGAAAGCCATGTCACTGTAATCTGTATCATATAGGCTGAGGTGACTTCTGCCTGGCCTCCAAACCAGTCTCCGACCCTGCCCTGGTGGGAATAGTGCATATCCACAGATCATATATAGCTGATGACATCAGCAGGGTATGTTGAGGAGAATATGGTAATAACAGTGTCCCACATGCTAGTGTAAAAGGCTCTCTGAAATGTCAAGCAAGAGCACAAACACACACTACCCCAGTTGACTGCAATGAGAATAAACCCCCTACCTATTTAAGTACACAGATTACAGATGTCTGCATTTAAGGCAAGTGCTACAGCTCAAGTCTGATTTGCAGTGTGTAAGACACATTATACCTGATGACATCAACAGTGTCTGTTGAGGAGAATATGGTAATAACAGTATCCCACATGCTGATGTAAAAGGCTCTCTGTAATGTCAAGCAAGAGCACGCACACACACACACACACACACACACACACACACACACACACACACACACACACACAGAGTTGAGAATAGAACCACTACCCAAGTACACAGACTACTGAACTCAGTACTTTATGCAAGCACCACAGCACAAATCTGACTTTTACAAGACTGCAAGTCAACTTATAGTGGATGACATCAGCAGGGCATATCGGAGAGAAGATTTTGGGAGGCCTGTGTGAAATTGATATGTAGGCATGTGCAAGTATCAAAATACTGTCAATCCATGGGACTGGAGCAGTAACTGTACAATATGCACTTCTGCTCTTCTGTCTAGTCACACACACACACACACACACACACACACACACACACACACACACACACACACACACACACACAGTTGACTGTAGTGAGAACAGAACCCCTACCTAAGTACACACACTACAGAACTCAACACTTTACACAAGCTCCATGGCAAAAGTCTGACTTTTACAAGACTGCAGGTCAACTTATAGTGGAGGACACCAGCAGTACATGTTGGAGAGAACATGTTAGGAGGCCTGCATGAAATGGATATTTAGGCATGTGTAAATTAAAAAATACTGTAAATCTATTGGATTGGACTGGTAACTGTAGGATACACAGTTCGGCTTTTCCGGCTAGACACACACACACATACACACACACACACACACACACACACACACACACACACACACATAGTTGACTGCAGTGAGAACAGAACCCCTACCTAATTGCAGAGACTACAGAACTCAGTACTTTACACAAGTGCCACGGCACAAGTCTGACTTTTACAAGGCTCCAGGTCAATGTATAGTGGATAACATTGGCAGGGCATGTTGGAATGAAATGTTGGGATGCCTGCATAGGTTCATAGCTTCATAGGCTCACAGAAGATTAGCAGCCTAATGGCCCTAGGAAGTTTACAAGCCTAGCCATGTAAAAACACAAGTACCCTTAATGAGCATAGTTAGATAGTGTGACAACCTACCAATGCCAACCAGTAATCAAGGAGCCTCAATCCTCACCACTGGCAACAGTGGGTAACATTCACTGGGAGGATGACAGGTACACACAGTATTTCAGGATGCAGCTCTCTGAATCCAGTGTGATTTTCCTTAAGAGCACACAGAGACCACAGACAGTTTGGGTCTGGTTTCACCCTCTTTTTCCAGATCCCCAGTAAGACTCCCCATTGGCACAGCTATAGAGTTGAGATCTGAACTGAGTGACCAAGCCAAGACCTCCAGCACCCTCTCTGTCCAACCAGTGTTTTGTGTCCTTGCCCAAGTAGCTGATATACACACTCTTTGAGGTTTGCTTTACACACACACACACACACACACACACACACACACACACACACACACACACACACACAAACACACCTAAGAAAGGCTGGCACAGGTTTACTAGCTATAACCCCTTCTGTCCAGACTATAAGGTGGTTATTACTGCCACCAGTCATTCCTTATCAGCTAATTTACAGCTCTTAACAAAGTGTGCCTCACTATGTAATAATATTAACACAAATAGTAATTTGACCAAGAGCAAGGTTATTAGGAGTGGCTCACACAGTGCCACCAAATAAATATGCAACTACTCTCAAAACTTAAATATCTCTACATCGATCAGCCACAATGAATATATGTTATAATAAATAAAAGAACAAGACAATAGTAAATATATATTCACAGTGACATCAGAGTTCAAACCCACAGGAAATGTTTAAAACAACAGGACAGTCTCAAGTAATAAAGAAAAATATCTAAACTAAACATCAATATATTCCTGACTGTATCTAAGAGAATTTCTATAACCTAAGAACTTACTAATAGAGCAGGGAAGATATGATGAATAGATCTTCTAGTTGTTGTCAGGTCTTCTCAAATTAATATCTCTAATATTACTGCTGGGATAGCTTGCAGAATGAAATAATTTCTTGTCATCTGACACTAGTTCCCAGGTGAAACCCCTACTGCTGGAAGCTGGCAGTATTTTGCATCTACCTGTAAAAATACATAGACCTCAGATCTTTGGCAGATGCTGGAAGTCATAAAATAATTGCATTCCTTCATGCTTCGAGAGGTAGTAATAAGTTATCTCGGAAAACAATACAGAAAGCTTCTCAGCACAGACTCTGTGTCTCTAGCTGCATTGAAAACTGAAAGATACCATCTTTTATTGCATAGCCTATAGTGTCATTTAATTTCAGATATTTTCCTAAAATTTGCTGGACTTTGTTAACCTCCTTCTAGTTTCCACTGTTAAAATATATACATTTAGACAGTTACAATAGTGCATGTACATTTCTATTCTCTTCCAGTAGGGCACACTGTAGATGCATTTCAAACACAAACATTTTATAAAATACTTTTTCAACACACGTCTGTATGAGCCAGTTTGATATACACATGACATACATTTCTAATACAGTTGTAACACAAGCATCTTTTATAAATCATGTTAATATTCATAAATGGCATATAATTATTTACAATATTCCAGATAGCTGTGCTGGCAGTATCTCCCTTCATCACAGATAGTAGTTGCTAGCAGAACGAATTTGTAAGCAGCACCGACTGGCCCTGTCCATAAGGGACATAAGTGCCACCACAGGAGTGAATTTACAATCACCCATCCAGTTATCAAGGTTGCACTTGAATGGGGTCATTGAGGAACACTGCTTCACATGCAGTGAGAGCCTATTGCAGAGGCATGGCAATTGCTGGGAGATATATCTGTCTCCCCAGCATGTTCTGTTTAAATCAAAGGATAGGTTGAAATCCCTGGAGCAAGTTATTCTTGTTCCATTTGCTTTTCAGATGTCCAGCATTTCCAGTAGGGCAGGGTCTGAGACTGCTCTGTAGGCCAGCCATAGGTCAACTCTTAGCATCCTGCATGATGCTGAGTACAGTGACAGGTCTTTCAGTCCTTCAATGTATGTCATGTTTTGGAGGCCCTGGATTCTCCCAGTCACAAACCTCTGTGTTTTCCCCAGCAGTTGTCTGTGTCTGGTGAGGTACAGACAGAAGGGAGCATTGTACTTAATTAGTGATCTGATAAGGGTAGAGTACAGCAAGGCTATGACCTTCGGGGTCTTGGATGTGATGTCCTTATTTATGAGGTGCACAATGTAGAATGTGTGTCTCACCACTATGGACACATAGTGATTGAAGTGCAGATTGCTATCAACATGTGTTCCCAAGTCTCACAACACTGTGTTTGACCTTAGAGGGGGTGCTATGTATATCATAATTAGCAGGGGTACTTCATTGCCAAAGGGGTCAATGAGGAATTTTTTTGCTTTAAGGTTCAGTCAGTGAGTTTGGCACCAATCATTTGTCTGTACCTGCTCCTTCTATAACATGTTAACATAGTTCGGGGACTCAATATGACTGCATCTAGCTGACAGTCATCTGCAAACTTGGTAAGCCAAAGGCCATCTACCTTTTCCTGGACTTCAGGGAAATAATATTCAAACAGTTGAGGGCTCAGCACAAATCCCTGTGGTATTCCACTGGTAAGTGGTCTGGTGTTGGAGGTGCAGTTCCCAACTTTGACAGTGTGTGTTCTGTTGGTGAGCCAGTTGGCTATCCATCTTGTAACGTATGGGTTAATTCCCAGATGGGAGATTTTTTTTCTATGCTACCTGAATGGAGGATAGTGTCAAAGGCCTTGGATAACTCGTCATAGGTGGTATGTCCTGTTATCCCTCATCCAGGTCTTTTGGGTCAATACCAAAGAAGTATACTGGGTTTAATAAGCAAGATCTAACCTTAAAAAAAAACAAAATGGGTCAGGTCAAGTGTATCGAAGGTCAACTATGTCCCTTTGGAAAAGGTCCATGCTGATTCCTTCCCTAGCTTTGCAGATAAAGCTTTTTAGGCTTATGGGTCAATAGTTCTAGTTCTGCATGTTGCCAGATTGATGCGCATTGCATATCACACAACATTTGTTGTTAATTTCTATAGTGTAGGTGATATATGTGTAGAAAAAGTACTGAGACACCAAGATTGCAGTGCTTGGGGGAAGGCAACACATGTTGTATAGTACATATGTGAAATATTGTTAGATAGGGTCTTCAGTTTGTAATGTTTCCACATGTAATTTCATGCCATAGACAGGAAATGGACAGTAAATAGCAATAATACATAATACAATTTACTTTTCCATAGCACAGCAAGCAAAGGGTTTGTGCAATGGTTGGCAAAGTCTTTCCATGTTTGTGCATAGTTAAGCAGAGCACAAACGTAAGCCACATTGCAAAAAGTCTCAGAATTAGTACTGAGTCTATGAAATGCACCTGTAGTTTAACTGACTCTGTGGCAGCAGGTATAAATGCATTGACACATTTCTTTTTAAGCCTAGACAAAACTAGGTTTGAATCCTGGTGTATCCAATACTTTTAAAGACTTTTAAAAAAACATTGGTAATACAATGACATTAATTCTTTATAGTACATGTGTTGCTGTGTGTCAGCATAGCACAATAGTGTTAAGAAAGATTGTGCAGAGGTAACTGTGGCCTTGTACCACTGCTCACCATCACTTTGAATTGATGTGTGATGTGAAACTCCACATAAACATACAGCCCAGTAAGTGAGATGAACTATTGGATTTTCTGCTAGTTATGTGTATGTGCGATTCTATTTTTTTCACCAGATTAAAGATGTTAAAATAGGGTAGATAGGAAAGTGGTGAACTAGGGATCAAGCAGGGGGAAGAACAAAGAGAAAGCAATACATAAATGTGCAGGAGGGGGTAAAGAACCATAGCTATCCATTTTGTTAGTGTAAATTGAAAATATATGCAGAATATTAACTGAATTTCGACTGTCACCTCCACAAAGAGGGGTGATAACAACACAATCATGATGTATAGCCCATTAGACTGAATCACGTGTGTCAAAAAGGCATGTGTGTGAAATGGAGAGCTCTGTGTGGGATGATTTTCTTTTGTGGAACAGGTGCCCATTTTTTTTAATTTAGTAAGAGAGGACTGCTGGGGAAAGGATGTAGAAATGTCTGGGTCAGGTAAGTTGGGCAGGTGAGAAAGCAAATGCAAACATACAAGACAAACAAGACATGAGGCAGGGATGGTGCTGGAGACAAAAGGTTGAGGGACTCCTTGATTAAGGTGAGAGGGAGGAACAAAGCAAGCTCATGGACATGAAGATTGGAGACAGAATTGAGTCCTCACCCACTGGACTGTCATCACTATTCCCTTACTTCGGTGGCAGCTGGAGTGATTGATGTATCCCCCTCTTCCTATGGACAATGAGGGAGAGCAGCTTCTCCATCAGGCATAGGCATACACCACTGGTGTGCAGCATGACCCTATGCACCATCCCTGGCAACTCCCTAACTCTCTGTGGGTTATGAAATTACCACCTCCACCACTGCTCCCAGAGGGTACCACTGCAACAGCTTCCATGGCAGTACTACCTGAGGGACAAGAAGTGCAGAGGAAGTAGAGGCAGTGCTGCCTGGTTGGCTCAAGGATGTGCTGAGTATTGATGCTGGAGCCAGTGGAGTGGAGGAAGGCTGATCCACTCCAGCTGGCCTACCTCACAGTGCTGTGTAGCATTTAGTGATGTGGTACACATGGATGACATGGAGACATTTTGATGACACATAATAGAAAATAAAAAAGAGTGATAAGGGTTGGAGTGAGATAAAAAAAGAAATATAATTAATACTATCATATGTGACATACAATGCATTAATACAAGTATGCAACTCTTTTATCAGAAATATTATTTTTAAGTAAATATCCTAACAGATACACACTATACTATAGATTGCTGAAAGTAATACTTGAAATGTGCATATATTGCACATATGCATGTTTCAATTATGCAGATTTCAACTTACAGCAGGGCATTTGTGCCACTGGTATAGAGTTTTTAATTTAATGTAAATATTATTGAAGAAATAACAGCACTGTATACTTGTAAAATGTGATATTTGGACCCACAACCTCTGACTATAGCATAATATTGGACTCTTACAATTGATTTGTTCTAGACTAATGCACGCATACTTGCTTCTACAGTTGGGATATGCACGCTCAATTTGATAGCTTTTTTGGTCTTTTATAGAATTTATGTTTAACTTTTAATGCTGCAATAACACTTCTATTTTGCTGCATACATACCACTTACTTGCATCATTCTCTCCAATCGAGTAACATGATCCTGCCAATTGAACTTACACTCAGTGAAAGCTGGGGAAAGAACAGAAAAGAGCAGAAGAGCATTATGCATACCAGCTTTGCTATATTTCATAGGTTCATAGGTGTGTAGTAGGCTAATGGCCCTGGGGGGGCTTTACAAGCCTGGCCCATACCATTACCCTGGAAATGTGAAACCTGACCTTAGTTCCCAGTGCTTCTGTTGAGGAAAGCCACTGGAGTGATCCCTGGGGTGAATTTTCTATTTCCCATCCACTGATCAATATTTCTCTTGAAGAGGGCCAGTGAGGTGCTCTGCTTGACATGTGTGGGAAGTCTATTCCATAGTATGGGCAGTCTTTGGATTATGAATCTGCCCTGCCAGCATGTTCTGTTAATTGTAGTAATGAGGCTGAGGTCTCTGGAGCATGTGGTGTGGAGGGATTGGGATTTCTTTAGATGTAGCATTTCTAACAGAGCTGGGTTAGACATGGCTTTATAGGTCAAGCAGAGATCACCTTTAAGTAGGCGATATGAGACAGACAATAGTTGGAGTTTTTTAGTCTGTCCATATAGGACAAATGTTTAAGGCCTAGTATCCTCTTTGTGAGGTACGTTTTTGGCCTCTCCAGTTGTTGCAGGTATTTAGTGAAGTACATGCCAAATGGGGCATTGTACTCAATGACTGGCCTAATGAGGGAACAGTAGAGGGAGACAATGACCTCTTTCTTCCTGGATGCAAAACCCTAAGTAATGAGATGTGTCACATAGAAGGACTTTCTGACCACAGTGGCAATGTGGTGGTCAAAAGAGAGGTTGCTGTCAACCTGTGTTCCTAGATCTCTTATAACGCCTTCTGTGTTCAGTGGACTATCATCAATGTGGTAATTCATGGGAACTGGGTTTTTCCCAAAGGGGATGACGACATATTTTGTGGCATTGAGTTTGAGGCCATGGTTCTGACACCAGTCGTTTGTCTCAGTGAGGCCTTTCTTTAGGATGTCAACATCACTCGCGAGTGAATAATAGCTCCCAACTTGCAACCGTCTGCGAACTTTGTCAGCCAGAGTCCCTTTGTGATGGCCTGGACTTCAGAGAAGTAGACCAAACAGGAGAGGATCCAGGAGTGAACCCTATCAGACTCCACTCGTGACTGGTCGGCAGTCTGACTTGAAATCAGCTACTTTCACACTGTGGGTTCTACCCGTGAGTCAGTTTAAACCCACTTGTTAGGGGTTGATACCTAGCTTAGTGAGTTTTTCTATGATTCCTGAGTGGGGAATGGTATCAAAGGCCTTGGCCAGATCAAGGTAGGCTGTATGAACCACCTCGCCTTCATCCACAGCTCTGGTGACTGAATCAAAGAAGTTGATCAAGCTGTGCAGGCATGATCAACCCTTCACAAAACCAAACTGTGTGGTATCCAGAGTTTGGAGATTCCCTATATCCTTGTTTATTAGGTCCATGATGATGTGTTCCATAGCTTTACATATAAGACTCATCAGGCTAATGGGGTGATAGTTCCCAGGGTCTGCAAGTCACTCCTCCTTTGTGGAGAGGGGTGACTGTAGCAGTGCGTCATTTGATAGGGACAAAGCCTAAAGTGAGGCTGTGATTGAACAGGCCACACAGGTGAGCTGCCAGTTCACTCTGTAGTTCATGTAGAATACAGCCAGGGATATTGTCAGGTCCTATAGAAGCTGTATTCTTTGCCATGGACAGCGCTGTTTTAACCTGTGCAGCAGTAATATTGGGTGCCTGGCCATCTACTGTCTGGTCCCTTGGGGGTAGAGGGGTAAAGTTGGCATTGAATCCATTGGCCAGTACATTGCCAGTATCTGTTGACTCGGTATAGGAGGTACTATTGTGCAGTAGCTCAGAGAAAATCTAGGTATTGCCATGGAGATTCTTTGCATAACTACAGAAGGCCTTGAGGTTTTCTTTACTATCTGCTGCAATTCTGTTTTCATAGCTAGCTTTAGAGGATTTGGTGAGGGATCTCAACTTTTTGTTGAGGTTGATAAGGAAGTTTTTCCAGTCTTGGGACTTCACCTTATTCTGCATCAGTTTCCTCCTTCTGTTGTAGAGTTTGTTTATGGCAGGGGACCACCAGATTGGCTTCCTTTTTTTTGGAGGAGAGTGTCTTGGTTCTGTTGGGTATGGTGAGATCCATGCATTTGTGTACGTGTTCGTACAGTGCATTGGTGTATGATTCGGCAGTCTCACAACTGATCTCCATTTGCATGGGTGTCGTGAAGTTAGCCACCTCTGTTTTTAGAAGCCCAAAGTTAGCTTTGGAGAAGTTTTTCATGGTGGTTACCTTTGCAGGGGGTGGGAGGGATGTAGATTTCCAAGGTGATTAGTTTGTGGTCGGATCTAACCAGGGAGGAGTTAACTATTGGTGCAGAGCAACGGTCACCCATGTTTAAGTCTTAGAAGTGCTTTCTTATTGTCATACAAACACAGCTGTGGGATGTCCACAGTCTCAAATTCCTCCAACCAACGGTTGAGAGTATCCATTTTTTCTCCTGTGTAGGTCAATAAAATGATGCCTGCATTGCTCTCCAGTGTGTGGGTTACCAGTGGCACTGGATACAGCCTGGGCCAAACTATTCCACTCCTCAGACTTGTACTGGGAGCCAGAATAGTCCTCCTGCAGAAGTCTGTGGCTGTGGTGCTTTATCAGGAGTCCAATAAGTATCCTAGACTCATGGATACCCCACCTGTGTGCCCTAAACCTGGCACCTTTCTCTCTAATGCCAGCCATGTCTAGCAGCTGAACTAGAGCAATGAAAACTGTTACTTTCCCATCAGTTCCACTTATCATGTTTACTGGTAGTGTGCAAACCTGAGCAATGATGCCAATTGCATTGGCACAATGCTAAGCAGACAGCAGCAGTGCCAATCAGGGAGGAATTAAATAACTGAAATTGGAAGGTTAATCTGACACTTGGCCTTAGTATGGGGGTGTCTACTGATGTAGCCTGGAAATATATATTGGAAATTGGAATGCAACTGCTAGATGATTTAAGTTTGTAGACATGTATTGGGGACATAAATGTAATGACTTGAACATTTGCTTATAATTTTATACACTGAGAAAATAGATTTTTACACTGTGGGGTTCAAACCTAGGCATAAGGGACAAAACATTTTCTTCCACAGCATTGATTTTCCATACTTGCTGCAGAAGAGCCGCTGCTCAGACATAGTCAGGAATCATACATAAATACAGGTGACAGTTTCAGCTGTTACACAGGTATGTGTGTGACCTGACAAGGTTACTGGATATAGATCCAGGTGTATATGTGTCTTATGTAATTGTGAAGGCCAAGCAAGTCCAGATAGCAGAATTATACTTATGGAAATAAGTACACAGTATATCCTCAGTCATATAGCAAGGGTACATTCCATGTGGGATATCATTGTGTTCTTGGATAATTTTTAGGTGGGGTAGACTATATGCACTGCTTCACCTTTTTACATTCTAGGTAGGATATCAGTGTATTCTTGTATAGTTTTAGGTAGGGTGAAGACAGGAGCATTTCCACTTAGTGGACAGATGCTTGAAAAGCTGAGTTTTGAAATTTTCAGTTTGATATTGTTCTTAAAGAGGAAGGGAGAGAGCATATCTGATTTAGTGATTAGTATATCTGCATTTGTGATGTTGAAGTGGTAATTGCACCTTTGACTTGTATTGGTCTTAGAAAGTTAGATAGTTTATAGCATCAACATTTTCCATCTTTAATGTTAATGATCTGTGAGGATTGTGAAGTCTGAAACTGCAATGTGTATCATTACTTTCTAACTTCTCGCTTTAATGATTTTCCAGTACAAACATATGGTGCTAAACTGAGGGCATGCAGTGACCATAATTACTTTTGAGAGGTTTTACTGTGTGAATCTTTTGATGCCTGAGGCTTGCTACTAAATAGTGGATGTATCTAAGTCAAATAAGTTTCTGCTGTCATATGTTAAGGTCATTTCTGTATAAATCACCCACCTTTGACTTGTTATACTACAAAGTAAAAAAAGGCAAGGATATGCCAGTCATTCATACTATTACACAATACATTCCAGGTTCAACACTTACCTTGTAAATCCAGCAGTTGGAACAGTTTTAGTTTAGGGCTGACTCTGTCTGATGCAAGTAGTACACAGCCAATATATGGGTAGGTAAAGGTTGTGAGAGTTGCTTGGCATCAATGTTACTATATGTATGTGCATAGGAGGAAGGTTTTCGGCCCTTACGTGGTGCATAAGTGTGCTATGTGTTGTCTCTTAGCCAATGTGAGGGCATATTGCACACACTCTCCCAGATTTACTAATCTTCTGTGCAGGACTAGCTTAGTCCTGCACGGAAGCGACTGTTTAGGAGCAGGATGGCAGCGCGCCATACATGTTAATGATGTGTGCTACCCGAGCTCCTAGGCTTACATGGAGTGTGTAAGAGTGCAGGGGGTGTGTCTGAGAGCAGAGATCTCAGAATAAACACTCCCCCACAATGTAGAACAACAGAAAGGGGTATGCAATGAGTGAGACCACTCAGGTAACCGCATATCCCTATCAACAGTCCCCCTTGTGTATAAAAGCAACAGAATGTAGAAATAAAATGAAGAAACCCTTTTTTTTTCTTTACAAATCTGATTACAATTAACCGTAGGTGTGTGGGTGTGCTCATCACTTAGCTACAGTTAAAGCAGCTTAAAAGGCTGAAGAGGATAACAAGGAAGATATATGCAGATGAAGCAGCATAGCGATAGTGTAGTGGGCAGAGCATTCACCATATGAGCAGGCATTTCCAGTTCGAGTCCCACTGCAACACATTCCATTTTACATGGCAAAGCATGTTATAACCAATATTTTTGTTGCATAACCCACTAAATAACATATTTATGAACTGGAGTACTGCAGTAAATGCACGTGTAAGGTGTCAGTGTCATAATGAATAAGGCACAAGTAAGCAGGTGTAAACACAAATAAGCAGTAGTAAGCATATTTAAGCACTAGTAACCTGCCTTAAGCCCGTTTGTGTGGTGGTAAGCAATGCCTACTTGGCTAAGCAATTCTAAAGCTAACTCTCTGTAAGCAGATGTAATGGCAGGTTAGCAGTGCTTACCATCAAGCAAACCCGCCTACAACTGCACAAAAGTGCCTTAATCACTCTGTATCCAATGGCCCTTATTCTGCCCATCAGCAAAATAAACAGCTATGTGGGTCTCAAACCCAGGACCCTATACACCCAGTAGTTATCCACCAAGCCATCACAGAAGTACAGAAAAATGAGGTAGTAGCAAACAAGTCCTCACTATAATATAACCAAAATGAACCTGTGAAAGGCATCAGTATACAATCATATGTGCCATAACCCACTATATAACATAAATATGTGAATTGGAGTACAGCAGTAAGCCCAGAAGTGAGGTGTAATTGTAATAGAGTGTTGAAGTCCCCAGTAAAACACAAGGACCCCACAGAGTGTACGTGCACATCAATCAGGGATATCAGGCATACATATAAGGTGTAATGAATAATAACACAATGCCAAAAAGACATTATAATGAAGGTCTAATGCTTAGGAGGTGTAAGAAACATGTAGACCAGCTAACTCTTTGTGCCCAGTGGTATACCCCTTTAAACAATGCCAACCTTAGGTAAGCAGGTTTGCCCATAGCTTAGCCTTTTCAAAACCGGCCAATCATGGAAAAGTGCAGGAAATTGGCCCTACTTAAACCCGAGGCAAGAATACATCTCATAACTGGTTGTAGCTTCCCCCTGCAGGCACTATGGCAGTAAGGGGAGAAGGAGTGTGCTTCTGGGCACAGTGCTGGGTATCCAGGAGTCCAAGGTCATGGCAGGACTCCTAGTTAAAGACCATGCACAGAGACTGCTGCAGGGTCAGTACCAGGGCTCCCAATATAAGGCGGAGACCTGGGACCATCTCGCTCGTGACCTCACCAGTGCCACTGGCATACCCCGAACTGGTGAGCAGGTCAGGCATCACTATGCTGACCTGAAGTGGTGGAAGGGGGACCTCTTGGCGGAGTGGCTCCAAGAGGCTAGAGCATCAGGGGATGTTCCAGACATGTGTAAGTATCACCCCAGTATGTGTGTAATACGTGCCAGCTCAGGTATATCATGGATAGGTATGGCTGAATATTCCTCTTATGTCCCCCACAGCTGCAACGGAGCAGGCCGTGAACCAGAAGCCCCATATCAGCCACCTGGCGAGGTTGTGACACGAGGCAGGTCAGTAATACTCATGCTTTTACTATCATAGGAAAGAAAAGTAAAAGTAGTAGTAAATTAATTGCTAGTATAAAACCTGTATTGTTCAAGGCAAGTACTGCATACACTAGAGAATATGGCAGGAAGAGCCTCAAATTGTGTGTATGTCAATAAAAGTGTAATATCCTGACAAAACAGGTCTAACTGCTGGACTGCATGTGTATATTCTGGTATCATATGGTAATGTAGATTTGCAATCATGTAATAGTATGGTCGTATTAAGCACTGTTACCCACACCATGCACCATAAATTGAATGTGTAGGAATACCTGTATATGACAGGTGTAATCCCCAGAGGCCATTTAGTACAACTGAGAGACACATAGACAGTAAACAGGTAAAATGCAGACAACAAACACTGAATAGCACATGCAACTGAAATGTGAACTGTAATTTCTTTTAGCACACACAACCACGGTTCGAATCCTACCAGTGGTAGTAGTCTGCATACAGAATCATACCCCACAAATGTACAGATATGTCCAGAATGTCTATTAAAGTGGCCCATATCTATTGCCTATCAACCTGTCCCCCTGGGAAATCAGTGGGATGATCCCAGATGTATAGGCAGAAAACAGGAAATACAACAGATTGACACACATTTATGACAACAAAACTGGCACACTAGCAACTCCCCAATACCTTATGTGACTAAGAAGCCACGTATGTCCCATTTACACCCCAACTTGTTAACCTGTGGTCAGATTGTGTACAGTAACACAGTGAGATGTATGTGCATAATAGTAATGTGGAACCTGGTACTGTGTGTGGGAACATTCAGGTAGTGCTAATAAACATTCCCCCCACAGGTCTGTCAGATACCAACACTGTGCCCAGAAATACAAGAATGATATGCAGTTGCTCTGAATAATGAGGTATTACACATTACTGGCATCCACACTGTCCTACAATATACAACTGTCTAGGAAATCTGTATAAGAGTGTTGTTATACAAGGTCAGAATGCATAAACACAAGGGATTAATAAGACAGAAAGCAGATTGGAGATATACAGCAATATCAATATAGCAGACACAACTGTGATGGACAGTGTTTAAGTTGTAGCTGACACAGCCATGATCTGAATCCTGGGAGTGGAATTAGACTGCATGCAGATTCATACCCCACAAGTGTACTCATGAGGCCAGAATGTCCAGTATATGTGCCCATATCTACTGCCTGTCCCCCTGGTAAGTCTGTGGAATAATCCCAGATGTACAGCCAGCAAACAGGGAATACAAGTGATTGTCAACAATCATGAGAACACACCTGTTAATGTGGCAAACCTCAAAACTGTTAGGACATACTTGAAATATTACTCTCCTATCTACACTCCCGTGTTATCAAGCTGTGACCAGAGTGTGTACAGTAACAGAGTGAGATGTGTGTGCATAATACAAATGTGTAATTTGGGACTTTGTGTGGCAACAGTCAGGTAGTGCTAACAAACATTGCTCCCACAAGTACATTGGATATGAACACTGTGCTGAGAAATATAGACCAATATAACCTGTACTGGTACTGTCCACCCTAGTATTGTAGGGGATTCTGAGTGTTGCAGTTTCTCTGAAAAATAAAGTATTACTGGTCACTGTCACCCACTGTGCTAAATAATATAACTGTGTAGGAAAGCATGTATATGTGTGTGTCAGGTCACTAAAGGTGGAAGAGGGCAATATTCTAGATATGAATAAATAAAATGGAACTGGAGCGAAAGTAAGATGCAAATAAGTAATATTCGAGATATGTCCAGACACACCAGCATGTGGTCAACACATGGCCAGAGTCTGTGCAGAAAAAGTTGGATAGCATAGTGCAAAACATCAACCTGGAATCCGGGTGTATGTGTGCAAACAGTTAGTGTTAACAAACATTCCCTCCACAGGTATACCAGGTAAGAGGTGTATACTTCAGGTAAAACCAGTTCATGTGTGATAATGACGACAGTCATATCAGTGTCCAAAATAAGTCCATAGGGTAGTGTAGTAAGACTTTTAAGGTACGATAACAGCACTGACTAGGAAAGCAATGTGGACTACAGGAATATACTACTTGTTAATTGACATCTTTCTCCCCCCCCCCACCTTATCTCCAACAATAATTAACATACCCACCCCAACTGGTATGTAATGATTCTGATAATGTCTAATTGTTTGATAAATATTTTAATCATTCCCATGCATGTGCGATATTGAATTATTACAACATTGTTGGCATGGTGCCATCAACGTACCTGCATGCTGTTCATATTACCACTGTGGTCCCACATATGCATGTGTTGTGTTTGCTATGCAACTGTTCCGTATCTGTTGTCTGTGTTAATGGGAATATCTATGCATGCTGTTATACCTAACCCTGGAATGTGTTGACTATTACTAACCCATACATGATGATGAAATCTAAACACTATAGCATGCTTGGGAAGGCCGGTCCCAGTGGACCCACCTGTCCCACCTCAGCTGGCCATGGCACCGGTCACCAGCATGTCTGGGGCCCAACCCCAGACCCCCCTGTCCATTAGTCCTGCACCACCTTCTGGTGGAACTGCCTCAGGGGATGGGGCATGCCCCGCCCGGGAGTGGGCGCAGACAGACACCTGTCACCCATTGCCAGGTCGGGGTTGTGGTGTGTATAGAGATCGACCAGAAGATTGGTGATCTCCTATGCCAGCTCGAGGGCTGCATGTCACGATTAGACAGTCAGCCTGGATCTGCGGCTCAGCCCCCAGCACAGCCACCTGTGGAGCTGTGAAGGTGTAGTGGTGAATGCCCATGGGTGGGGACTCTAGTCCCACTGTTACCACTAGGGAGTTGTGGGCTTCCAATATCCCAGCACCCCTCCCCATCAAGGTGTTTACCCCCCATGTGTCACATACCACCCCTGTATGAATCTTGTCTGTTAACCTACCCAACCTACCTCCCCAAATAGACCTACTACCCCTCCCCAACATCCCACTCTCACCTGAAAGAAAAAAAAAGGCCATCTGCTCCCATAAAAAAATATTGCCCCATACATAGCTGTCCATTTTGCACACATGTCCATTGGAAACATGTAATCCGGTCTAATTGGCATCACAACTTATTACTGTTGTCCTCACACCTCTCCCAGGGGGTTGAGTGTCCAAATTTAGAGCAGGGTAAGCAGGAGTGAGCACTTTTAAGAAGCAGTAAGCAGGTTTAAGCCTGTTTGCATGGGGGGGGGTAAGCAATGCCTACACAGGTTAAGCAATTTAGAAGCTGAGTATAAGAAACTGTAACCAGAAGTTAGCAGTGCTTACCTCCATGCAAAAACATGCAAACCCACTTACAACTGCTCAAAAGTGCCTTAATCACTCTCTATCCAATGGCCCTTGTTCTGCCCAGTAACAAAATAAAAAGCCTTTGCAAGGCTCAAACCCAGGACCTGCACACCATAGCCAAAGTGATTTACTACTAAGCCATGTCAGATATACATATCACTGATGTATTCACAAATATATCATCCAGCCCAGTCAGTCAACAGTTCAGAGAATGTATTCCAACATTTAGATGTATGTGCGTGTGTAAATATTTAATATATAAACAGATACAACATATCTATATATGTATATATATATATATATATATATATATATATATATATATATATATATATATATATTTTAGAAATATATACATATATATAAATATATATGAACATATATACATGCAAATGCCTACATCGACACATATATATGTCTACACCTATATGTCTACACATACATATTAAGTTACATATATGTACGCAGATATATATCTATGTAGGTATATGCAGACATAGTTATATATTTGGAAGCAGATATATATATATATATATATATATATATATATATATATATATATATATATATATATATATATATATATAGGTATATATGGCCATACATCTGTAGATAACAATGGTGGATTAACAAAAACATATATGTCCACATGCACCGTTAATGGGGTTGAGAGGCTACAAACAATATACATCTTGTACGAATAGGCATACCCCCCCACAGTCAAACACGTCTGCCCTGCAATACACTGCCAAGTGTTGCAGATCCCATAACCAGGACCTGACACGACATGGGCACAAGATGTCAACAGTACTACATCCCACCTGTATGATGTCAGGCTGGTATTGGTAACATATCATGCAGTACAGTATGGCTCCCATAGGAAATGTAAAATGTGGAAGCTATCAACATCCCCAGGATACATTTACACAGACACATATATGCAGATACAGATATATATATATATATATATATATATATATATATATATATACACATATATATAGATATAATGTGACTAGGCATACACATGCAGAGATATGTACAGTAAGATACATATATAGAAGGTGCACACAATATGGAACAGCCACTATGCCTACAGCTAGCACCTTAACAACTGAACACTGTATGGGCCACCCATACAAATGACAATTGTTGCCTGCAACATATACCCACAGAGAGGTCATAGGAAAAAACACCACACACAGGTTTGCAGAAATGGAAAACCTTTATTTGTGTACTATTACAGTTCTATATGCCATGTCATACAGCTGTTCAGACTCTGACATCCATATAAACAGAGTAATACAACTATGAAACAGTTATACTAATACAGTAGTCTGGAAAGGTCCACAACTGTTGCTATCCAAGCCAAGCCCTTCAAATTGTACAATAGTAAAGACAGACTGGGCCACAGGATACCAAAGAATCAACAGTAAGTAATGCAGATGTATAGTTCAGCAGCCTCTATCTACACTCTGCACAAAATCACTAGGTGGTAAAGACTTCAGTTGACCAAATGGGATGTAACTGTTACATAGCAAGGCATAATTGACACCATCACAAGCACACTGAAAAACAGAACAGTCTGTATGGCAGGAGGCAGTAGGCCTGCAGTAACCCAATTTATGTACGTAATGCAAATATAGGTGAAGTATTCAGTAGTATACATCCAGATACCTTAAGGCAGCTCACCCCTGATACCCCCACATTTTGTAACAGCCTAGGTCAATTATGGTGCATCTCCTCCTGGACTCAGTAATACAGGGCCATATGCCACTGTTGCATACACTGGCCTCTGGAGTGCATAGCGGCACACATGTATTGTGTAGATGAAGCCCATAGATATATGGCCCCAGCCCCATCATATGTGTGGGGGATACAGCAGCAGTGGACTGAAGGCAGCAATGGCAGTGTGATATACCCACAGCCCACTACAGAACAACCCCTGACAGCATGTCATAAGTGCAAAGCTTGTTATGTAGGTGGAGGACAGAGGCTGGAACAAAGGCCCATATGTGGAAAATTGTTGCCATACCCTAAGCAAGTTGCTGGTGTTACAGGATAGTCTGCAACATACCCTTAGTTAGGGAACTGAGGTTATAAACATACATGGATGTAGCCATGTACTGAAAGCACTTAACACACACACACTGCCAGTGAAATATCTGACACAAGACCTGTGTGGTGGCAAGACAAAACATGATAGGCACACTTCTGGCCACCAAGAGGATAGACCCACAGTTGAGAGTTATGCAGACAGACTGCATTCCAAGGTAAACTAGTATGTACACACACACCCTGTAACACCGGTACTATACAAAGCATAGCACAACTCTACTCACACTCTGTCTGTAGTTCTGGAACCTCCTACAAATATGTAGCTGGCCTGAGTGTGCCAGTTCTCCTGTAAGAGGTATTGCTACCTGCTGTCTGTAACACTGATGCCTACACACAGGAAGGATGTCCATCACACAGGAAAGGTAATGGGACCACGCCTACATGATGTAGGGATTTATAGTAGGTGGTTGCCATGACAGTGGCACTTGGAAGTGCTACACAGCAAGCTGCATGCAGTTAGCAAGTGCAGGACACTGATTGGTGCAGAGGCCATAACCTGATCAAGTGCATCACCTACTAAAGCCAGGCAGCAATCTATTCAAAGCAGCTCAATCCATTCACTGGAGAGAGAGAGAGAGAGAGAGAGAGAGAGAGAGAGACAGAGAGACAGAGAGAGAGAAAGAGAGAGAGACAGAGATTTAGCCAGCTGCCATTCATAAAGGCATCATTTCCACAACAGGTATGTAAAGCATATGTACATGTATTAGAAAGTAGTATCTGGTCCATCATAATGGGATAGATGATGTGGAATGAGTTATATGTGCCATCAGGTGTTGTGATGATGTTCAACTGAGCAATTGCTATGGACAATAGTGTCTGTCCCTGTGGGTAGTGGGCCACAGCTGTTAACTGTGTAGGTCAGCACTGACAGACAAGATGAAAGCCATCATAGTGTGTGTTGTGTAATGAGAAGTATGTATATTACATGGCCAATAGCTGGTGGTGGAAGTAATGCCATTATGATGGAAATGTAAGAGCCATGGCCCACCACTGGCAGGATACTCAGGTGAATCTGCAATGTAGCATGCTGGAATGCCATAGGTGGTAATACGATTACCTGCAATCAGGTCCCACATATACCCCACTATTGTCAGGCTGTGTCCATATGTGGCACCTGGCTGTGTTGTAGCAGGCAGAACAGTGCAGCTGTGCAGGAAGGTGTTGTGAGATTGTGGAGCTGATGTCTGAATGTACCCCACATATATGTATGCATATGTGTACATATGTCACATATATAATATATAAGGATATATATGTATATCACATGTATGTCCAGAAATATACAAATACCCATGTGTAGACATATATATGTGCACATATATATGACATCACATATATCTACACATATATAGATATATACCTATGTGCACGTCTACATATGTACAAACACACACAAACATATATGTATGTAAAGACATGTCCCCTATATCACTACCACAGTGATGTGTGCTATGTGTGAGGCAGCAGCACACATAGCAATACACACAGATATCTACAGCTGCCAGTGTGTGCACCATGGATGGGTATGTCACATGGTAGTCCCTTGTTGGCACCACATTGTCCCATCTATGAAGTATGTAATGGGAATATGGGGAGGTATGGCAGATACACATGTGGAGGTGGTCAGGATTGGTAGATATAGAGGACAGGCTACAGGGGGTGGTATGTGACACGTGGTGGGGAAACACTGTGGATGGTGTGTGTTTTGTGATGTGGATGCCCTATGGTCCCCAATATGGACACAATGGGAACAAGCCTCCCACCCACTGCCACTCACAACAGCAGTCCACATCCTGAAGGTGCCTGGGTCTGGAGGCTGAGCAGGAGGAGAATGTTGGCCATGTGAATGTGTACTGGGTGCCTCAGACTGATGTGGTACATCCTTCACGTATCTGTCAAGCCCGGTATGGAACAGACCCTAGACCTGAGCTCAGGGGACAGGAACATGTCTGTGTGTGCCCTGCGGGTGGGGCAACACCCCCTGGTGATTTCACCTGATGGTATTGCTGTAACAGTACATGGGGAGGCCCCAGGTTGGGACACACATGTGATGTGGTCAGGTATCATGGCCAGATGGGTGTGGAGAGGTGGATCAGCTGGCCAATAAAACATATACATGTTATTGTGTCACTGTTATAGAACATTTGTTGTTAGTAATAGTCGACACAATCCCTGTACATGTCCAACAGCATGCATAGATATCCCCAATAACACAGACTGTCAGATGTGCAGCAATCTCAGAGCAGCCATACCACTGGCATATATGTAACCATAGTGGCCCTGACAATGGCATGCAGGTGAATAGTCTGTAACAGGCCAGCAATGATAATGTCCACACATGGGGCATGGCTACAATCACATAACAGAAGGAGTGGTACAATACAAAATCTTTCCAAATGGTAGTTAAGCTGTAGCCATACATAATGAGTTGTGTGTACAGTCTGTTGAAGCTGATATGGTGGGGGGTGACAGAGATGTGTATTATGAACTGTGGTAACCTTGCAGTATGAGTTGCTCAGACCTGTTTCCATCTTTATGTCTTTCAGCCAAGATGGCACATGCAGGGTTGCCCACCTTTTCCAATGCTGAGAGTGACGTGTTGACAGCACACATAATCCAGCAATATCTACTGCTGTTTGGCAGGCACGCACATGAGCAGTAGTGGAATGACCTAATCCACAGGGTCAATGATGTTGGACTGCACAACTGCAATTATGAGCAGGTCCAGCAACATTGTACTGACCTGCTTGGCAATGCCCATTGGCGTGCTGCTGCAGTCCGGGGGGATCACCTCACCACAGGGGGTCCAAGCCATCCATCTCCCCTGACAAGTGTGGAGGAACTCCTGGCCAGCCTCGTGGCACCTGCCCATCCGGACCACCAACAACCACTGGACCCCTTCATGGAAGTGGGTGTCACCCACACACTGGCCAAGGAGCATGCAGGTAAGGACACAGGGCACATCAGTAGACCACTGTTGTTAAACATCTGCATTGTTACAGGTAGATCATGCATATCTGACATGTCATAGATATATTGTGTTGCTGCATTGTAGTGATAAACAGATGCCCAGATGTGGTAGTATTGTGGGAATTTACCATTAATGTATGGTAGTACTGCACCCAGCCTGTAGCAGTGCCACAGGTGTGGCCACTGACATTGCATCTCTCACCCTCTTATGTAGGTCCCACTGGGATAACAACATGGCAGCAGCTTTTAGCTGGTGAATATGTTTTATGTAGATGCATGCCAACACACCGGGCATGTAATGGTGATGGTATATTCCATGCACACATCTAACACACCTACCCTGAATGCATGCTGTACTTGTGCATGTGTTGTTGATGTGAAATGCATGGTCTCACAGGGGCAATCATGATGGGGTATTGGAAGGGTATGTCACACACCTGCTTGATAACTAACATCCTGTCATGCCGAATGTGTCCACAGGGAGTAACATACTGTTGGTAGACATGGCCTACAGTAGTGACATGTTCTGAACAACACCCATATATAGTGCAACACCAATGTATATACCTGTAGGACAATGCCAACTGCTGCAGAGACACACTATGGCAAAGGCATTACAGTAGTCCGCATTATCAGCTGGGTCTAGGCTGCAACATGTGGTGTTCAGTGTATGGACACTGCAAAGTGACAAAAATGTGTAGGGTTTACCTGTCATGCATCTGCATAAAAGCAGAATGAGGGGGGTTCTCAGCATGACACGCCAGCGCACTGCAGCAGGGATTCTAAGGATGGTAGGAATGTATCTATCTGCACATAGTCAGTTTCAGGACCTGTGGCAGCTGTAACCCTACCCACACAATAGTGATGGCATTGTGTGAACACCATAGGATGTGCACGTGAGTAGACCTTGCAATCATGCAGAATAGTGGGACATGTGTAGGGCAGACTGAACATACACTGGCAAATGCAGATGGCCCACGCTGGTATACCCCTGCCATGAGCAGTGACTGCTGTAGTACACACAATCACACCATCATGATAAGGGTGTGCACACATATGCCCACATGGTGTGTGCATTGTGGTCAGCAGCCGCACACCTAACACAGTCTGTAGACACTGCATGTGAAAGTACAGGACATATGTTACATACCGAGCTTGTGTACTGCTAAGATATGCAGTGATGTGGTCCCATGGCAGATTAAGGATGTGTGTGTAAAATCAGTAAAGGTGTGTACACCCCCCATAGCCATGGTATGCTCTGATGGTTGTCAGTGTAAGAGTATTGCAGTGGTCATACATGGTCTGTTGATGTTGACAGTTGTAAATCAGGCATCAGGCATTCACTAATGACAACAGTCCACATATCAACCCAGGTATGTGTTGCTGACATAACTGACACAGTACTACACATTCCACAATGGGTTGTACACCTGTGAGTTGTGGTGCACAGTACATGGCAGGGTACAGAACAGGTACACAGCAATACTGTCTACATGGGTGCAGTGGTATCCAGGGGAAGGGGCATCACCTAGTGACACAGCACATGCATCACACACATGTATGCCATTGTTAGCATGGATTGACTATAGCTGAACTGCATTGCTGTTCTGTATGCTATGTTCTGCATGTTGGCAGATGGGTAATAGGAGGACTGTGTGTACTATCATTGTGCAACATCACCTGTGTGTCTGTGTGTGTGTGTGTGTGTGTGTGTGTGTGTGTGTGTGTGTGTGTGTGTGTGTGTGTGTGTGCGCATCCTGGTGGTTAGTTAGTTTGCATGCAGGGTCACTCTGGTGAAGTGGAGGGAGGTAGATGCAGGTATGTGCATGTTTATGTTTGTGTGTGTGCCCATGTATGCACATGTGTGATTGTGGGGGTTTCATATGGCTGTACCCCCCTTTGGGACCATGCAGTACATAGACATGGACTGCCACATTACACACCAGGAATACCTGTCATGTGTGTAATCACATGACAGCAAATAGTATAATATGATCTGTAGCATGGAACAGGCATCCAGAGGGAAGGTAGACTTCAGGTACACACTTAATATTGCAGTCAGCAGAGAGGTCAACTACAACCCACATATGCAGCTCTACAGATGCATTGGTGAAGTAATAGTCAACACCAGGGAGTGTATCCAAATATTATAGGTGTCACATGATGGGCTGACGGAGCAGCATATCTAGCATGTACTGAGCATTACATGCACATGACACACCAGTGGGAGGTATTATGGATACAACATAGTAGCCCACACATATAGGGGCCATGCATATCATTTCCAGCCATACAGACTGTGCATACCGAATGACAGCAGTGAGGCCATGTAAATCCACCATACTCAGGTCAGGCAGGTAAAGTAGCAACAGGCCTTGTGTTGTGGCCGCTTGTGTGGGCATTTAGAGGACTGTGATGTAAATGAGTGGTATCAATGTGTGTATGTTAACAAGTGTGATGCAGGATGGGGTAACACATGGACATATATGTGGGATTGTCTGTAAAGCCATGTACAGGTAGGTATTACGGAGGTGTGTGCATGTGTGTGTGTGTGTGTGTGTGTGTGTGTGTGTGTGTGTGTGTGTGTGTGTAGTACACTGTTAGGCAATGCTGTACAGGTTTAAAAGTGCATTTATTGTTTTCCCCCACAGGTGGTGAGGTGGGTCAGACTCCTTCTTACATGCAATCTGATGTAGGTGCCCATACAGACACCAATGATGATGATGATAACAATTTTGAGGCACAGGTGGGGTTGTCAGGGGCAGACACTGCGCCAACATTTGACATCCCCCTTTTAGCCACCCCACCCCCACACATACTTTCAGTGCCTACACGCACCACATCACCAGTTGCCATAGCAGAGGGACAGCCTGTGTTCAGTAGCAGTGCACAGGAAAGTGTGGTAACCATGCCTACTGTGTCCGGTCACAGCAGGCATAGCCAGACGTCCAGCAGGCTGCCACATAGGCAGATGTCCCAGGGTGCTCATGGTAGGGCCACTGGACATCATGCCCCTGGCAGAGGCGACACAGCTTCTACCAGCAGAAGCATGTTTCAGGCTGTAATGGCGGTGCAGGCAAGTATTGAGTGTTACACCAGACAGGGCCTTAGGCTGCAGAGGGCTGCTCTCACATCTGTAAGTGTCAACCTCCGTGAACTGTTGGGTGCCATCCATGCTTATACCGAGCACACGGATAGATGGCATGATGAGATGATGGCCCTCATCGGCCATGGTGTGTCCATGCTTCAATGTGTGGTGGGGATGTGGCGAAGCCCACATGGATGTGGGCCAGCAACATCAACAGCTGTCAGTCAACGTAGATGTGCTAGAACACCAAGGAGCTCGTGTGTGGCAGTAGCAGCCCCAGCAGTGTGGGGGGTATGCTGTCCACACCACACCACAGCAGGCCACATGCACGTGGTCCTGGCCAGTCCCAGGAGGGACCTGGTACCAGAGGAAAAATGTCATCAGCAGGTGAGAGTAGCACATCATGGCCTGTACCTGGATGTGCCCGCTGAAACCCTGGCAGGCACAGTCCACATGTCCATGGCTGGAGGCAGTGAACTGCACACCCTGCCAGGTATGGTCTGCAGCTGTCCATAAACACCTGTGTAGGGCAGCCACATGGCAGAACTGTATGCAATGCATACCCATACACTATGCAAACACACCTAGGGCAACCCCATACCTACACACTCCACATCACCTCAGCCAGCTTCCCAGAGTACACCCCTCACCCACACACATCATGTCAAATGCATGGCCTACCCTCGGTCTCTGTCAAACCAACACCTCACCCTGTGCATATGATGATACCTGTGCCTCATACTTGTCATCCATACCATCGATGCAGGGACAGGCTGATATGGTTCTGATGCACATGGTGACAGTACAGCAGTGTACCACAGTCCTGCAGTATAACATGTTGTAGGGAGTAGAGTGTGAGGCATATTTGGCAGGTAGTGTAGCCATCCAGCAATGATGCATTATAGCTGTTAGTAACACTGGTTGATTGCTGTCTCTATAATGGTATCCATGTGTGTTGTAGGTGTGCATGTGTCAGCAGAAGGATGGTCTGTAGTCATATTGCACAATGGGGTATGTCACTGTGCTGACACCATGGCTGTGACATATCTGGGGTTCAGTCTAACATATTTCACAGGTTACTATACTGGTTATTGCCAGTGCCACATGGACAGCTGGCCCGCTGAGGCATGTATACCTTGCAACCTGATGTAGACCCATCCACATACACAAACACTGTTACTTGCCAACAATGGAACTAGACCCCTACCTAGCTATGTCATGATACTGATGTGTGTGACTTACATTGCACACCACACAGTGTTTAGGGTGAGGTGTATCCCAGGTTACATGATACATGCAGAAAATCCCTTGGCATGTACAGTATGCTAATGGGGGATGTGATGGGTGTATTTGGACAATACGTAGTGTGTCATACTGTGATATACAGATTTACAGACACATAACAGCCAGACACACATCTGAGATACCAGGGCCTATCGCTGGTAACTACCTTGACCGTGTCTCCAATGTGTTACTGGTAGGCTGCACACATCACATGCATAACTGGCTTGGATTGTGGTAACAGTTACCTGTGTGATTGATGGTGACAGTGGTAACCATAACGTGGTACATGGGACATATACCTGGTGTACCTTGGTGTAATAGTGTACACAGCACCCACATCCCCCACTGGATAGTGTACTCCCTGAAACACATGATGACACTCTGCCATACCCACCATCACATATTGGCCACGACTACGATACAACCCATAGTATACCCCAACATTGGTACTACAGGGGTATGCATCTCATGCGCATGCCACATGCATAGTAGGGTGTCAATCAAGCATAGGCTGCCTGTACATATCCCAGCTGGATACCTGCCATCTGCACAGCTGTACAGGGACTGACAGTCATCAGCTTAGCAGATAGCTATGCAGTAGCATGAGTGCATTGACAGACCAGTAAGGGGGATATACTGTGACACAGCTCACACACCAGGGATACAACAGGAAGGCGTTGGTGTCCAGCCATGCTTGCAGGTGTGCCTGTTGTCAGTACTACATTAATCACCCTGCTCTTGCCTGGGTTATCACTGTCAACAGTAGAATTTCTTACATGATACACTACATGCCAATGTGACAACACATACCCAGGGCTACTACACTTGTATGTCACACATTCACATGGATAACAGTGCTGTACAGGCCTCATATATGTCTGTGTCCCACACAGGACATTCACTCCCCTTGCTACTGTAATGACAGCACATAGGTGCATGTATTGTACATGTCATTACATACACTTATTACAGGTTATCAGACTGGGATGTGTGTCCTGGTTACCAGGGCTAAGCTATGCTTAGTAAGTATCAACATTACTGCAATATAACAGCTAAGCTGATTTGCGCGCTGGTAAGCGCTGCATACACTGTGTAAGTGCCTGTACGTTTACCCATAGCTTAGCATGACTTAGCTTCATGCAAACCTGTGCAAATCCGCTTAAAGCTGCTCAAAACTGCCTTCACCACTCTGTATCCGACAGCCCTTGTTCTGCCCAGCAACAAAATGAACAGCCCTTGCAGGTCTTGAACTCAGGAATCTTTACACTAAAGTCACAACACTTAACCACTACAGAGACAGCTGTTGTTTTATCAATATAGCTGTCAATACACATATTGAGTAGGATTGTACAATTGCCTTTGGTTCATTATTTGTGTAGTTCTTGTTATTACTATGACAGTTGCATCACATATGTTGTTTTACATTATGTCACATAGCAGATACATACGGTGAGATACATGTGGGATGGTATACACAACTGTGACATTTACTCATGACAGGAATATGGTTGTATACATATAGGTGTATATATGTCTACATGTACATACACATGTATACTCATACATATGTCTGTATACACATCTGTATAGTGCTACATATATATGGCCATGTGTACATCTCTTCGTATGTACATATATATACATATATATGCATATGTATATATACATGTGTGTATATATAGGTATACGTATATGTATGTATATATATATATATATATATATATATATATATATATATATATATATATATAGATAGATAGATAGATATAGATACATAGATATAGATATCTATAAATATATGTGCATACATATCTGTTCTGATATATTTACTACTGTCAATATATCTGTAGATACCCATACATATATGTGCATATGTATCACTATCTGTATATGTGTAGACATATATTGCTCTGTATATGTATATATCTGGGTGTGTATATGTATATCTATGTACATATACATACCCATCTATATATGTCAATATGTATATGTGTAATTATATATACACATATCGGGATAATTATATGTATATATATTTTCACCAAATGTCCTGGACATGGAGTGTAGCCCTACCCCAGCCCCAATAGTCCCAACTTCGCAGTGCAAATGGATGTCAGGTATGTATAGCAGGTATATTAGTGGACTATTGCTACTGTAATTGGGATTGTCCTCACAGACATCATGTGTATGGGAGGTCACATCTGCTTTTCACATGTGTGCCATTGGCTATTGACAGACATCCTGAGGACATCATAGTACAGTACCGCTGCTAGCACATAATGCCCCTGTGTACTTCTGCAGTGATATTGGCCAATATATGTGGACATTCTGACACACTCTGTACAGTCCAGAGGTATACACAGAACCTCTTAGTGCAAAACATGTGGACCATGCCTGACAATATGGATGTTAACTGCCATGTAGATGGGTATAACACATAACAACTGGTATACATTTGCCACCATAGGTTATGCATTCACAAACCCCTGTCTGTCCTGAGACATAATAACCACTGGTACAGGGGTGCCATGGCCACATACTACCCACTAGATATTGATATACATCTGTACAGCATCCCACTGCTCTGTCTGACATACATTACTGTTAAGGGAAGCCCGACAGTGGTACATCTGGCAAGTATCTGGACATGACACCTCAATGGGTAAGTACACTAAGCTGCTAGGCATGTAACAATGCACTGTGCAGGCTACAGGCAGACTGGCTCAACACTGGCCTACATCTCCTATGGGGGAATGCACATGTACCTGCATATATATCAGGCTCTACAGGCATGTCACAGCACAGGGTAAGATACACATGTGTGAAAGTGCATAACCACAACCAATGTGAACACAGCCACAGCCACATATGGTAAGCTAGCACAATATTACATTATATGGACTGTCTGTTCAACACCATCCTCATATGTGCCACTCACAGACTAATCCTACATATACTGGGCTGCTACATAGTTTGGTCTGATGCCTGTCTGTAGTATGGGACATGTGTGTGTGTGTGGCCCTACCAACATGTAAGCCAATACAGTACATACAGTGGAGCAGCATGTAACACCAGCTAGAATGGGACCTAGAACAATGACATCTATCACAGTCTGTACACAGGACATAGCACATATTAACAATACACACACTGTTGACATTCACTATAAGTACACAGACCTCAGTACTGTACAAACAGCCACAGAATGTCCAGGTTATGTCATCAAATATAACCCCTACTGTACATAACGTGTAACAGTCTGATATCTCACTGGCTTGTTATCAGATATGATGACACTAATTATGGTATACAGCACATATGCACCTCTTAATGCATGACATATGTACAAAGGTTGACAGAGTTGTGGCTGGAAGCACATACACAGGGCCAATATTGACATGTTGCTGTGATAACCTCATACAGTTACTGTTTTAACAGGGTTTGTTGCAACATATGTCCTATGAGGGATATGAAGTCAGTAACTGTCATGGCTTTCATCATCGGCAGACTGAAATCCTCACACTACCTTCTGCAGTTCACAGATAGATGCTCTGTGGGTAACACATGAAACCAAAGGCACAACACACTGCCCAGTCTGCAGATGACCCTACAGATGGGGATGCCTCATAAACATAGAACTGACATGGCAGGTATTAAAAACATGTAGGACAGCCATATCCACACACACACACTGCTAAATTAACATTACTCCAAATGCAGTATAGCAGCACTTACACTCTGTAGTCAGGTCAGGCACATCCCCCTACTGTGTGTTGCCCTGTTTCCACAGTGTATGTTGTTAGAGATAAACCCACAATCCATCTGATATGCTGTTTGCCAAACAGATCTAGTTCCTGTTCACAGTGAATGAAAAGGGCCAACACCAACATGATGTTTCTAGATATTGGACTGTTTCCATGCACACCGACTATGGGAGTTACCACAGCTGTTCCACATGCAATCAGCCAGGGAAGGACTGCAATTCGTGCAGAGACCATCAGCTGATCATGAGCATCACTTAAAATATACATGCTACTGCCTAAGCAAAGCAGGTGTAGGTGTCCACATCCACCAGAGAGGGAGTGAGAGAGGCAGACAGAGGCAAAGACAAGTCAGGGAGGGTGGGAGAGTAAAACTTAAGCATGTTTGTGTCATACACCTCCCAGCGCAGGGTATGTTGATGACTATGTAGGGTTATCACATTTCTATGCAGTTATTGGATGTGCCACATAGGTTACATGTTGTGGAGCCCGCAGAACATATATGTGATGGTGAGTGACATCTGCAACAGGGATATGGTAGCTATACGGTAGGTGTAGTACACGTGTCTGTCCACATGAACAGGTGCCAGCATCAACACAGCCACATTCTCACAGGGATGCAAATACATTGACACACGTGACAGGGCCAGGAATACAACCCATCACTAGTGAGATTGCCACAACACATTACTGTGCAGGTATCACAAGCACCACAAGGGTCATACAGAAGTTGTATAGACAATGAGTATGGGGAGGTGTCTGACATCAGACAGCATGCTGCAGTATGCCAATGGGGGTTGTAGTGAGTGTGAATGTGAACATACGCATCATACAACATACACACACACACACACACACACACACACACACACACACACACACATATACACACACACACACACACACACACACACACACACACACACACACACACACACACACACACACACACACACACACACAAACACACACACACATGGTGCCAGTACCAACATGCATTGCTTCACAGGTGTTTAGTGGTGAACTGTACCAGATAGCTATACAAGGTTAGGTGAAGGGTACACCTTGGCATCAAGCCACATGACAATGGTCTGCATTGTGGCTCAGGGGTGTAGATTCTGGAATTGCCCACACAGGTGTGTATTGTATTCACCATCCAGTCAAGTGGGTGACTCATGTGTGTGGGCAATGTTGTGCATTGCTTGTCATGTATGTGTTCCTTAGTCCATGACAGGGATGGTGTCTGTGATGTGCACACCTCCCACATGCATATACAGTGGCATTTGGAACTGTACCTGGGGTGTATGGCCCTTGTTGTGTACACAGATTATCATCAGATGTGTCAGTCCTGGCCTCATGTGGCAGGAACTGGTAATAGGCAGCAGGCTTACCCTACACCTACACTGATAGCATGCTAATGGCATTCCCTGGTATCAGCGACATCTGTCCATATGGGGCATGTTTTCAGGCATGGTATGTCCCTTGTGGGTCACATTTGATGGCACCACAGGTGTTGCAGTTGTCCAGTGGGGAACATGGGGAAGGTGCACTGTCTGCATGTACATGCCTATTGGACAGATGGACAGGGTGCCATGCCCTCTGTAGGCCACTGCAATCACTCCATAGTTACTATCAGTGGGCAATACACTGTGTACTGCCAACATAGTGGCTGTTGCCTAGGCAAGTGTGTGTGTATGAGGCATGGGTTGAGAGTGTTGTCTGGCTAATACTAGAGTTGCTAACTTTGTTTGTCTGGCCTTGATGTCACATGTATGGGGATGGATCTGCCCAGCCTCTCGGCTATTTCACATCTGTTATCCCTGTATGGTGGAGGGCCACCATATAAGAAATTTGCAAAACCTGCTCCACATTGGGCCCAGTTGTTTTACACACACACACACACACACACACACACACACACACACACACACACACACACACACACACACACACACACAAACACGCACACACACACACCTGGGATTAGAACTCCTACTTATTTTATTAAACTACAACGGTATGCGCCATGGAGATTACTGGAGAACTCCTTCCCCAAAGATGTATTTCACATTGGATGACATCCGCAGGATTGCCAAAGTAGGGTATTCGAACTGTAGTGAGCGTGACTAGCCAAAAATGCATTGCTCCCTACCCTGACATGGAAACACACACATAACATCCAGAATTGCCATGGGGGGAATATAACCCTACCAGAGTATCACACTACAGCAGTATGCACTTATGGAATGCGCTATTGAGATTATGGAGATACAATCTTCCCAGAGATGCATTTCTAGGTGGATGACATCAGCAGCCTTACCAAAGTAAAGCATTTCAATTATAGGGAGTGTGACTACCCTAAAAAGCATTGTTCTCTACACAGACAGACACACACATACACGCACTTGCCAAGGCTGGGATTAGAACTCCTCCCTAACAATTTTATCACACTACAGCAGTATGCAGTTATGGCACGCACTATGGAGGTTACTGGGATACAACTTTCCCAGAGATGTATTTCTAGGTGGATGACATTAGCAGCATTACCAAAGTAGAGCATTTCAGTTGTAGGGAGTATGACTACCCTAAAAAGCATTGCTCTTTACACAGAGAGAGATACACACACACAGTTGCCAAGACTGGGATTAGAATTCCTCCCTAACTATTTTATCACACTACAGCAATACACAGTTATGGCATGCACTATGGAGACTACTGGGATACATCCTTCCCAGAGATGTATTTCTAGGTTGATGACATCAGCAGCCTTACCAAAGTAGAACATTTCAATTGTAGGGAGTGTGACTACCTTAAAAAGCATTGCTCTGTACACAGACAGACAGACACGGACACAGTTGCCAAGGCTGGGATTAGAACTCCTCACTAATTATTTTATCACACTACAGCAGTATGTAGTTATGGCATGCGCTATGGAGATTACTGGGATACAACCTTCCCAGAGATGTATTTCTAGGTGGATGACATCAGCAGCCTTACCAAAGTATAGCATTTCAATTGTAGGGAGTGTGACTAACCTAAAAAGCATTGCTCTCTACACAGATACACACACACAGTTGCCAAGGTTGGGATGAGAACTCCTCCCTAACTATTTTATCATATTACAGCATTATGCAGTTATGGCATGCGCTGTGGAGATTGCTGGGATACAACCTTCCCAGAGATGTATTTCTAGATGGATGACATCAGCAACCTTACCAAAATAGAGCATTTCAATTGCAGCAAGTGTGACTACCCTAAAAAGCAATGCTCTCTACACAGACAGACACACACACACACACACACACACACACACACACACACACACACACACAGACACACACACACACAGTTGCCAAGGCTGGGATTAGAACTCCTCCCTAATTATTCTATCACACTACAGCAGTACACAGTTATGGCACGTGCAATGGAGATTACTGGGATACATCCTTCCCAGAGATGTATTTCTAGGTGGATGACATCAGCAGCCTTACTAAAGTAGAGCATTTCAATTGTAGAGAGTGTGACTACCCTAAAAAGCATTGCTCTCTACACAGACAGACACACACACAGCTGCCAAGGTTGGGATTAGAACTCCTTCCTATTTTATAACATTACAGCAGTATGCAGTTATGGCATGCGCTACTTACTGGGATACAATCTTCCCAGAGATGTATTTCTAGGTGGATGACATCAGCAGCCTTACCAAAGTAGAGCATTTCAATTGTAAGGAGTGTGACTACCCTAAAAAGCATTGCTCTCTACACAGACAGGAACACACACACACACACACACACACACACACACACACACAGAGAGAGTTGCCAAGGCTGGGATTAGAACTCCTCCCTAATTATTTTATCACACTACCGCAGTATGCAGTTATGGCATGCGCTATGGAGATTACTGGGATACAACCTTCCCAGAGATGTATTTCTAGGTGGATGACATCAGCAGCCTTACCAAAGTAGAGCATTTCAATTGTAGGGAGTGTGACTACCATAAAAAGCATTGCTCTCTACACAGATACACACACACAGTTGCCAAGGTTGGGATGAGAACTCCTCCCTAACTATTTTATCATACTACAACAGTATGCAGTTATGGCACGCGCTACAGAGATTGCTGGGATACAACCTTCCCAGAGATGTATTTCTAGGTGGATGACATCAGTAGCCTTACCAAAATACAGCATTTCAATTGCAGCATGTGTGACTACCCTAAAAAGCAATGCTCTCTACACAGACAGATAGAGACACACACACACACACACACACACACACACACACACACACACACACTCACACACAGTTGCCAAGGCTGGGATTAGAACTCCTCCCTAATTATTCTATCACATTACAGCAGTACACATTTATGGCACGTGAAATGGAGATTACTGGGATACATCCTTCCCAGAGATGTATTTCTAGGTGGATGACATCAGCAGCCTTACTAAAGTACAGCATTTCAATTGTAGGGAGTGTGACTACCCTAAAAAGCATTGCTCTCTACACAGACAGACACACACACAGTTGCCAAGGCTGGGATGAGAACTCCTTCCTATTTTATCACATTACAGCAGTATGCAGTTATGGCATATGCTACTTACTGGGATACAATCTTCCCAGAGATGTATTTCTAGGTGGATGACATCAGCAGCCTTACCAAAGTAGAACATGTCAATTGTGGGGAGTGTGACTAACCTAAAAAGCATTGCTCTCTACACAGACAGAAACACACACACACAGTTGCCAAGGCTGGGATTAGAACTCCTCCCTAATTATTCTGTCATACTACAGCAGTATGTAGTTATGGTACGCGCTATGGAGATTACTGGGATACATCCTACCCAGAGATGTACTTCTAGGTGGATGATATCAGCAGCCTTACCAAAGTAGAGCATTTCAATTGTAGGGAGTGTGACTACCCTAAAAAGCATTGCTTTCTACACAGACAGAGAAGCATACAGTTGCCAAGGCTAGGATTAGAACTCCCCCCTAACTATTTTATCACACTACAGCAGTACGCAGTTATGGCATGCACTACAGAGATTACTGGGATACAACCTTCCTGGAGATGTATTTCTAGGTGGATGACATCATCAGCCTTACCAAAGTAGAGCATTTCAATTGTAGTGAGTGTGACTACCTTAAAAAGCATTGCTCTCTACACAGACATTTGCCAAGGTTAGGATGAGAACTCCTTCATAACTATTTTATCACACTACAGCAGTACACAGTTATGGCATGCATTATGGAGACTACTGGGATACAACCTTTCCAGAGATGTATTTCTAGGTGGATGACATCAGCAGCCTTACCAAAGTAGAGTATTTCAATTGTAGTGAGAGTGACTACCCTAAAAAGCATTGCTCTCTGCACAGACACACACACACTGTTGCCAAGGCTGGGATTAGAACTCCTCCCTAATTATTTTATCACACTACAGCAGTACACAGTTATGGCACATGCTACCAGAGATTACTGGGATATAGCCTTGCCAGAGATGTATTTCTAGGTGGATAACATCAGCAGACTTACCAAAGTAGAGCATTTCAACTGTAGGGAGTGTGATTACCCTAAAAAGCATTAGTCTCTACACAGACACACAGAGATGCCATGTCTGGGATTTGAACTGCTACCTGACTATTTTATCACACTACAGCAGTACAAAGTTATGGGATGCACCACAGAAACTACTGGGCTACATATCTCCCAAAGGTGTATTTCACAATGGATGACCTCTGCAGGCTTGTCATAGTAGGGCTATGAGAAGGGCAGTGTGTGTGCATGGGCCATAACCTATTCATCTAGAGGTTGACACACCACATGTGGGCACAAACAGGGTCAAATTTCACAGGTACGTGTATACAGCTGCTAGATGACTACTTCCTTGTACAGTCATGTTGCACAGCTAGCACGTGCACCACATAATCTGTAATGATGACAGATACTGGTGGCTAGTATCTGCAGTAAGTGACATCTGACCCTCATGTGATTGGGGCCCTTTGGCTGTGTGCTGGGTGGGACAGGCCTGGATGGCTCCTTGTCAAAGTCACCCTCTTCCACACATCTATGCATGTCTACCTTTGGCTTATTATATGTGTGTTGTCCTTACATATATGTCTGTATTCCTATCCACTGTGTGTGCAAGGCATGAGTAGTGCAAACTGATGAGTGCACCAACAACTGCGACTGCCAGATATGTCTGGTCCACTGGTGCTTGCAGACATGGCCTTCATGTGTTTAAGTGTGTGAGCATGCCCGGTATGCCCATCTGTATTTAATGTGTGGATCGAGTCCAGGTAGTTTGTACTGCAGTGCTGACCTTTGTGTTGTACATCGACAGGTAGCATGCTGTTTCTGCAGGGTATCCATGGAGCATTTGGCATTGACTGTTACTACATTTCTGTACAGGTTGGGGGGGCACACCTGACTATTTCTACATTTCTACACAGGAATGGGGGGCACACCTGACTGTTACTACATTTCTACATAGGATGGTTGGTGCACACCTGACTATTTCTACATTTCTACACAGGATTGGGGGACACATCTGACTGTTATTACATTACTAAGTAGGGTGGAGGGGCTCACCTGACTATTTCTACATTTCTACACAGGATTGCGGGGCACACCTGACTGTTATTATATTACTACGTAGGGTGGGTGGGGCACACCTGCCTATTTCTACATTTCTACACAGGATTGGGAGGGCATACATGACTGTCATTACATTACTACGTAGGATGGGGGGGGCACACCCGACACTTGTACATGTGTGTTATGACTGTACTGGTATGTCAGGTACTCCAGTTCATTCTGTATTCTTACCTATCATGCTGAATAGAGGCATACCATTGTACTACAGATTGTAGCTTTGTTTGCTCTACATATTAGTGTCTGTCTTCCTTCCCTTCAGAACTAACATCCCACTGCCTGACCTGCTGTAGTCTGTCTGTGTAGGCCTGGAGGGGAGGTTAACCATAGCCATAATTCAGGGGACATAGCACAGGCTCTGTTTGGGTTTGTCTACACCTGTCCTGCTGGCTGAGACTATTGTTGGGTATGTGAACCGGCCTGGCTGGCATGTGTGAGTCATATGGACACACGTCACCCAGCACATTTCCTGCAGTGGGTTTTGTCACCCTGTGTAGTACTGGCTACTATGGTGACTCCAGTATGTGTTACAGATGTCATGGTGCAACTATGGGTGTGTACTTTCTGCTGCCATGAAATTCAGCCACCCAATTTCCTTGCATGCTCACATCCATACCATAGATACAGGTAACGACACATTCTACTCCATTTGGCAATTGGTAGGTTGACTGACTTACCTTGAGGGTGTGCCAGAATTGCGGATAGTGCTGGAGAGCTGCCTATGTCGGAAGCACATAGTACACTCCCTATACATGGTTGAGCACAGGTAGTGTCATGTTTGGCATCTCTTTTACTGTGTATGCAAGTCAGAGAGAGGTGTCATTCCCTGGGTCCCTACTGTGTCAGTGTATGTGCTATGCATTGTCTCTATGCCGCAGTCTCAGCATACTGGGCACACCTCCATCTGCCTACTGGGGCAGACTCAGGTTGTTCCTCCTCAGAGTCACTCTGTGCCTGTGCAGGCCTTGGCATTGGTGGGAGGCTGTCTGGCCCTGCTCCATGCTGTTCCTGCTGCAGCTGTTTCTGCAGGATCATATTGTGTAGCATGGCACATACCATAACAATTTGGGTACAAGTAACTGGTGAGTACTGCAAGGCTCCACCGGATGTGTCCAGTCACCGGAACCGTGACCTGAGCATTACAAACACATGCTCTATTATACGTCTGGTCTGTGCGTGTTCCTCATTATGGCGTTCTTGTTCAGATGTCTGTGCATTTCTGATGGGTGTCATCAGCCATGGCTCCAGTGTGTAACCAACATCCCCCACTAGGTGACCATAGGTGAAGTCCCCATTGGCAAATCTCTGGTACAGCTGTGTCAGATGCCATATGTGGGAATCGTGATAGCTTCCAGGGCCGCCAGGACAAACATTCATTATAATGCCCTGGGCATCACAGACAATCTGGCAGTTGATGGAAGGGGATGACCCTGCGGTTAATGTAGGCCCTACCCTGATCACCGGGTGGTGCTTTGATGTACATGTGCGTGCAGTCTATAGAACCTACTACCTCAGGGTATTTTGCCATTTGGTGGAAGAGACACATATTGCTGGCCAACACCTCACGGGTGTTGAGGAAATATACATGCTCACTGGCATGTACTGACATGGCACCCAGGAACTGGTGGAATACTCTGGATTCTGAAGCCTGTGAGATCCCCATGATATCCTCAGTTGAGCTTTGGGAGGTACCTGTGGCTAGTATTCCTAGTCTTACACATATCTTGGTATCCACTGGGATGGGTTCCCCTCGGTCAGTTTGGTGTGTCAGGCATGGCCGGCACAGCTCAACAATTTGCTGTAGGAGGTCTCTGTCCACCCTATAGCACTCCACTATCTCCAGCTCATGTAGTACCTGGTAGGTTACCCTGGGTCTGTACACTCTTCTCCGTCTCCTCATTGTGGGTTGATCGGAAGCATTCACATCCTCACCACTCTCAGCTTCTTGCACATGTTGTTCTATGTTGCCTGTTGCAGCCCTTCTCATTTTGTAGGTTTGTTTGTTAAACTTTCCCCACTTGTATACACTGGTGGTGTTGTAGAGTGTGGGAAAAAACAGAGGGGAAGATGTTTGCATAGTTTATAGTAGTGTTCTGGGCTGGGCTGGTCTTCTGCCTGTGTAATTGGCTGCTTCTGATACATTTCACCTGCCAGCTATGCTAGTTAATAGGTTCATAGGTTCATACTAGGCTATCTGCCCTAGGGCATTTATAAGCCTAGCCAGAGTGTGTGTGGCTTTCACCACCCCTTAGGATGAGAATACTATACCCATTAGTTTGCTGTGCCTCTGTCCAGCAGTGATACAGAGATGATTCCCGGGGTAAACCTACGATCTCCCATCCACTCGTCAAGATTTCTCTTGAACAGAGTCAGTGGGGGGCTCTGCCTCACATGGACTGGGATTCTGTTCCATAGTGTAGGGAGTCTCTGGGTGATGAATCTGTCCCTCCAGCACGTCCTATTTATATCCGTGTTGAGGTTTAAGTCTCTTGCTCTCGTGGCTCTGGTGGATTTGGATTTTTTGAGGTGGAGCATGTCCATTAATTCTGGGTTGGACATGGCCTTGTATGTCAGGCACAGATCACCTCTGAGCAGACGGTATGCGATTGAATAGAGCTGGAGTTTCTTCAGTCGGGCATCATATGACATATGTTTGAGCCCCTTTATCCCTTTGGTGAGGAACTTTTGGGGTCTTTCCAACTGCTGCAGGTGTCGGGTAGGGTACATTCCGAATGGGGCGTTGTACTCAATCATTGGTCTGATAAGTGAAGAGTACAGGGGTACAATGACCTCTCCTGATCTGGATGTGAATCCCTTCATGATCAGGTGGGCAATGTAGAAGGTCTTCCTAACCACTTTGGCAATGTGAGTGTCAAAAGAGAGGTTACTGTCAACTTGGGTCCCCAGGTCCCTGATAACTTCTTCCGTGTTTAATGGATTACCACCTATGTGGTAATTAGGGGTTACCTTGTTTTTCCCAAAGGGTATGACTATACATTTTTTGGCATTTAGCTTAAGGCCATGGCTCTGGCACCAGTTATCCATTTCTATGAGACCTTTCTGGAGGATGTCTGTGTCTGATGGAGTGTCAATTATGGTGCCTTCTCATTGATTACCTTCCTACTGCTGTTTTCCCTTCCCATTGCCTTCCTGTTTAAGCCCGGAGGCATGCCGCACAGAGTGCTCATATGTGCACAGTGCTGCTATTTCCTGGTTTAACTTTCTTTCTCTTCCTTTAAACCCTGGTGCGCAGCATGCACACTTGCTTAGGCAATGTAAAGAGTGCTAGGCAGTTTTAGACACACCCCACCAAGCCACAGGGCTCTAATCTGCTTATATAATGTCTGACATACCCCTGCATGATATCACTTAACTCCTTGGCTTGCACCAAGCTATTCCTGCTCTTACACTGTTGAGACCTGACTCACATGCTGGGGAAAACTGGGATTCACTATCATCCCCCTCATTTGCATAGAATTGCCTGCTAATGCATAGTTACATGTCTCACAATGAGCCTCCACCCTTAGCAACCACTACTCACTGGCCATGTTGTCTTCTGTCTGCCATTGACTTGTGTGGCAGAATACTGATTTTAGTTAGAATGCTTAATTTAGGTTTATTTTATCCCCCCCCCCCAATCCCGTTTGTGCATCACTGCCCTACGCTTAAACAGCCGAGATTGGCTAAAAAAAAAAGTTGATTATTTTATTTTTTCACTGCTTGCAATGCCAATGGCCTTATACTTGGCCATTGGCATGCTTACTACATGATATGCCACCTTTATTTGGAGCTGTCACAGGTCCGTTTTGGATTTTGCAGAAATGTACTCGGCTACTAACTAACTAAATACATTTCTGCAGATTGCACTAGTCCTGCACAGCCAGTTGCAAGCTTCCTGGATTGCTAAATCACCTCATTTCCATAGATTTCTCCTGCAAATTGGGTGATTTGCATACAGGGGCTTAGTCTGTGCAGGATTAGTGCAGGACTGCTCGTGCACGCCCCTGCAGGCTGTTCCTGGATCGCACGGCAGACATATTGCCTGCTGGAGCTCATGCACCGATCTTGCACACCGTACAAGCTATAGGGAATCCAGGGGACTATGTCTGCCTACACCAACAGCAGCTGCTGGTTCCCCCTCTGACTCCTCATCTGCATGTGACTGTGATAATCTTTGCATTAGTGGTGGGATGTGTGCTCCTTCCCCTTGTTGATCCTGTTGAAATTGTTTTCTCATGATGATGTTGTGTAGCATGACACATACAGTGAATATTTCGGTACGTGTCCATGGATTGTAGTGCAGGGCTTTCCCAGATGTATATAGACACTGGAACCATGACTTCAGCAGCCCAAACACATGCTCTATGATATTTCTAGTTTGAGTGTGTGCTTCATTATGGTGTTCGTCAGTGGGTGTGTGTGCATTTCTGATGGGTGTCATCAGCCATGGTTCTAGTGTATAACCTCCATCCCACAGTAAATGACCATGTGGGATATTCCTCCTAGCGAACATCTAATAAAGTTGGGAAGTGTGCCAAATATGTGAGCCATGGTAACTGCCAGGTTTGCCAGCTCACAAGTTCAAGATGATTTCCTTGGCATTACACATGACTTGTCAGCTGAGTGAAAGCACTTTCTATTAATGAAAAGTCTTCCCTGTTTCCTGGATGGTGACTTAATTTCTACATGTGTACAATCTACAGTATTTCACTCAGTACTTCAGGGTACTGTGCTACAGGGTAGAACTCCTGCATATCTCTGGCCCTATCCTCAGATGTATGGGAAAATTATATGTGTCACTGGCATGTTGGAGCACAGCATTCAAGAACTGATGGAGGATCCTGGATGCTGATGCCTGTGACCCCCCCCCCCCAGCATGTCTCCTTTTGGTCTCTGAAAGGTACCTGTAGCTAAAATTCTAAGTGCTACACATACTTTTGTCTCCACTGGGATGAGTTCCCCTCGGTTTGCCCTGGCTCTGAGTTGAGGATGACAGAGGTTGCAGAATTCCTGTAGTGTATCTCTATCCACCCTGTAGTGCTGTATAATTTCCACATCATGTAGGTTGTGATAAGTTATCTGGGGTCTGAAAACTCTTCTCTTTCTTGGCCTTGGTCTATTACCAGCAGCAGCAGCAGTAGCATAGACTTCAGCCTGTTGCACATACACATGAATTAAAGCAACAGCAACTCATAACATTGTCTCTGTATAGACTCCTTTCCATAGTTGTATTCCAACAGGTTTTGGAATTCGCAGGGAAAACCAGTACTGAGTCTACATGGTTGCTTTATAGCTTGCTGAATAGCTCCTTCATCTTGGACTGGTTGATTAGCTGCCTATGCTTTAATTTGCATGCCAATGTGTTTACATTGTTTATGTGGCTGTGCATGGCTCTACACACCATGTAGAGCTGCTTACTGAATCTAAGATGGTGCGCTACCATGTGTTGTGCATTGTGGAGAGATGTGCCCACAGTGTAAACGGGCCTCATAGGCTTTACTGAACTTGTCTGAAAGTCTTTTTATAATTTATACAATGCAATTTGTGTTTATATAAAGCATTGTTCATAACTGTGGTGTGAATCATAAGAAAATGTTCATAAATTCATTGACTGAGCATTTTATTACTTTTGCCTATGTAAAACATTAAACTGGAAAACAGTTGAATAACAAAAAACTACAGTCCAAAAAAACTGCCCACTGGAGAAACAGTTTTCTTTACTAAACTCATTGTTAAGCAATTTTACCTCTGATTAACCAAGGGACTTTTTCAGAATAGCACACACAACAAAATATTCCGCTTAAGTGATGATTACTAAAATCATATGATAAACTTTAACAAATTAACATATTTTAAAATGTATAATAGTCATAAAAAGTAACTTCTAAATGTTATAATCATTGCTGCATGCATTATGAAAATGTAAAAAATGCATCAGAAAAATATTCCAAAAAAATAATAAAACATTATTATTGCATACTCTGATATGACAGAATAATGCGTTGTTTTCATCTTTATTTTTAATGACATAATTATGGGTCTACTACATGTGATCAAGACACACACTCCTCTGTGCCACTCATTCATTTTGGCACATGATCTAAATCACACTAACTCATGTCTCTCCCAAAGCCCAGTCTTTACTAGCACTACCAGAACACTGGCCCTAACCCTAAGAACTCCCTCCCTGTCTCTAAACCTAAACAGTTGATCACTCCCAAAAGCTACAACTCCCGTCTCCTCCTAAACCTAATATACCTATTGCTTTCTAAACCTAAAATCCCCCTAAACCTAATGTACCAATCACTCCCAAAACCTAAAATCCCATTCACCTCCCTAAAATTAAATTACTCATCACTTTCTAAGCCTAAAACTCCCTCCCTTCCCTAAATCTAAAATCCCAGTCACTCCCTAAACTTAAAGTCCCCTTCCCATTTCTGTTTCTGATTTACCCAACCCACAAGCACTTCCTGACTCCACTTCCCAAGCATGTGAACGATTATGTGTGGCAGCTTGTTGGCTGAATTCACATCCAAGTATGAGCAGCTGCTCTCACAGAGTAATGGCCGTTTGAGTCTCTGGCTGTGAGGTAATGAAATTTGATCAGCTGGGGCTTAAGTGGCTGTAGAACACCCCTTATCATGCCTGTATACATGCTAAAACAGGATTTTATCTATATATAAACTATCATGGCCCATCATATAGTGGATTGTGCACATCCTTGTGTATAAGCACTACTGAGGTACAGTAACTGTAATATCCATACACAGTTCTAATTCATGCAACAATAGGGAGGGGAGTAATTGGACCCTCATAAATAAATCTGAAGTGGGGACAATTGCCACTTTTGAGCATCCCCATTGGTTTACATATAATACTGTGGTCATCAATTGTTTTCTAAAAGAGATTTAAAGTTGACTCCCCTTCTTATGCTCAGAATCTATTGCAGTATCTAAAACCTGATAACTAGTTAAAGATGTCATTTGTTGAGTAGGATCTGCTTAATGTCAAAAGTATCAACAGTATTAGGAATTTGTAAATCTCTACTATAATTCATACCTGTTATGTAATTATGTTTGTAAGTTAAACTAGCTTCATTAAGAATGGATGCAAAGACAACCTTCCTGCATTCCAACACTTCTTACATTATCCTAAATACTTTTGCCTTACGGTAACTTCTGTTTTAAAATAACCTTTTTGAATGTGATACATTCTTTCTCAAAAAACAATTATGACAGAGGCCAACCTTGACATCCTCACAAAGTGGCCTTTAATAATATTGTCTTTAACATGAGCAGGGTAATGTTTGCACTATGCAGGTACATGTTTTTAAATGTGGGTTTCATGTAAACATAAGAATGTAATTACATGTTTTCATCTAATGACACTTCAATTTCTAAAAAAAAATACTTCTATTAGACCTTTTGCTATCACATTTTAAAAAAAATAATAATACCACTCTTCATGGTGTGTTCATGGCAATAGGAAATTCATTGAAATTCTGTGATTTCCTCATCCATTTCAAAAAAAAGGTAATCTATAAAATGTCCATAAAAATATGTTCAAACTACTTGTTCTAATATAAAAAAATTATATTCCCTGTACTCCAGGGCCAAAGTCACAAAACTGGGTGCTACTGCAACCCCCATGGCATCACCACTGATTTGTTTAAAATATTTGTCCTGGAATGCAGCAAAATTATTCACCAACAATGAATCTAACAATATGCAAGTCCATTTCTTTGACAGAAAATTTCTAACACTTTCTATGCCTTCAGTTTGTGGTATACAGGTGTAGAGATAATTCCTGCTGCATGTATACATGCATAAACTTTTTGGAAGCTGACATTTATTTCAGTGAATTTGGTTTAGCTAAAAATTCTTTAATGTGTGAATCAAGATTAACAACAAACAGCTTTAAAATGGAATCCATAAAAAACAAACATTATTTCAGAGTCACAGCCCTCTGTAATAACAATGGGACAAATGGCGGATAGTGCACATCCTTGTGTATGTTTGAAATTCCAAAAAATAATCCCAGCTTTAGTCCAATAACCAACAAAAAATTGTTTGTATTCAAATCAGTTAAATTTTATGGCAAAAAAATCACTGAATTTGTATTCCTGAATGCTGTTAAATGTCATTGTTTCTAACTTCAGTATAATCTGTCAGTATATATTAAACAAAGCTTCTGCATACTTTTCATTATACATGACAATAATCCCACCCCCTTATCAGCTTTTATGTACAAGACTGGAAACTTTCTCAGATCAGCCAAGCATTCTGTTTCCTGCTTAGTTAAATTGAAAAACAGCCATTTAGCAGATTTATTCAGTAAGTTATCAACTTCACATGCACATTTGAAAGCTGCTAATATAGGCCTACTACAAGTACTTACATGCCAACAACTTGTGACACACTTATTCACTGCTTCTTGCTCTGCTTTGCAAGCGCCCTAATTCTCACTAGCCTGATCCTAATAAATTACAGTGCCCTCCCACCACCATACCCTACTGCACTGTACCATACAGCACTACCAGACCCTTAATGTCTTCTTCTTTCGGCTTTTTCCCAGTTGGGGTCAAATTCCCACCCAGTCCCTAACCCTAACCATAGCACTCTTCTCTTAACACTAAAAACCCAAATCTCTCCCCAAACTTGAAACTCTACTCCATCTCCCTAACCCTAAAGTTCCTGATAACTCCCTAGTCTTAAAACTCCCTTCCTTGTCCCTAAACCTAAAAACATCCTATCTGCTCCCTAAACCTAAAGTCCCTAATTGCTTCCTAACCCTAAATTTCCCCTCCTACTCCCTAAACCTAAAACTCCCTTTCAACACTCCAAAGTGCCTGATCAATCCCTAACCCTAAACTCCCCTCCTGCTCCCTAAAGCTAAACCCCCCTCCCTAAACCTAAACCTCACTCCCGATTGCCACTTGAAACCCTTATCTCTGCTCCCACCCTCGCCCATGTCCTCCCTGTATCTGCAGAACTTACATTGCTCAAACTTGGCTACTGGGTTCAGGCAAGGCACAGCAACTCTATTCTTTCCCCATGGCTGCCACATCTCACCCAAACACATATTCAAGTTCAACCAGAAGCAGCAGCCATGCAAGCTACAAGATGGCTGAATCCCTGAATCCTAAGCTGCAAAATGGTGGTAGTCCAGAGCCTGGGACTCATGCACTTGTAGTAGACTCTGCTAATACTCTGTTTAGGGGAGTTAAAACAACTTTTTTTTCCTTTATGATACCCTGACCAATGTGTGGAGCTAGGTCTTTGTCTTTCATTACTTCAAAAAAAAACTTTCTCATATAAAGTTTAAAATCTCTTAATGTGTCTACTGTACAGCCCTTTTGGCTTGTAGAAATTACATACCTTTTTAAAATATTCAAATGTCTAATAGAAATGACCAAAGGTGTAGATCTCAACATTATCAAAGTGAATGGTACAGTCTGTTGAAGTTCATTTAGTTAATTTGCTTAACTAAACCTTTCACCCCACAACATCTTCTTGAGCCACAGTAAAGGTTTTTTTATTGTGTGAATACACTGCAGTAAATCAGATTGACTGGTGACCAGTTCTGGATCTTCTTGATGACTGTTGCATGTATAATGTTAAGAAATGGTAAAAGTCTTATTAAACTGAGACAAAAAAGCAGATGGCTTCCATCAATGTACTGACAGTAAGAGCATAACTAACATTTAAACATATCCTTAGTCTGTTAAAAGAATTGAATTTAGGAATAAAAGGAAGAACCATTCTTCTCCAAGAGATGTTTTAAGCTATTAGCTATTTTGTTCACAAACCTAGGTGCAGTGCCAACAATTTTAAATAGAGACTTTTTGCCCATCAAAGCGTTCAAGTTATTTCTGACCATTTGTTTGATGTTGTATATCTCAACGCTATAGGTCAAACATATGACTAATTGAAAGGAGTCTCATTCATTCACAAAAGTGTGCACATTATTGTCTGCACCTCATTAAATGCTGGACACCTATACATGACTGTTCTCCTTGCTTTTACTTATTTCAAGTTGGCATGCAGATGGCAAACATCCCCACGATGACTTAAAAGTAGAGGTCACCTTAGGACTGGTAATTGTTGGAAATGGAAAATGACAGCCTGACTATATTTATATGATTATCAGATGCCCAAGTAGTTAAACCCCTTAGAATAAAATACAAATTCTGCATATACTAAGGTACTTGTGTATCCATTGCCCTTAGTTCCCGACCTTGGCTTTTGACTTCGGGTCATATCACCCTATTATTGCAAAGTTCATACTGCATCTCTTAATTTGCTCACAAGGTTTACATTGCTTGTCCAAATATCAATACTCAAAATTTGTAAGCTTTCTAGAAAATAAATAAACCAAGACTTTCTGTCTTGAAGTTGTGGCTGTGTCTCTACAGAGTACTTGTTAGAATTTCTGTGTAGTCATTGATAGTAGCGGGGGTAGTTTCACCTCATCACTGATATCCTGTCCTGCATTATATAAGTGGTACATTTTGGGTTATTTCTGCTTATTACCTGAGATTTGGACGTCTAAGATCAACCTGAAGTCAACTGGACGTATAAGTGAATTTAAGTACACTTTTATCTGCTCTTTTTCATATAGTACTGCATTTAATTTATTTATTTGTGTTTCTCACTGAATATTAACTCAACTGAAGTTGTGGTTGTGTCTCTACAGAGTACTTGTTAGAATTTCTGTGTAGTCATTGATAGCAGTGGGAGTAGTTTCACCTCATCACTGATATTCTGTCCTGCCTTAAATAAGTGGTACATTTTGGGTTATTTCTGCTTAGTATCTGAGCTTTGGCCAGCTAAGATCGACATGAAATCAACTGGATGTATAAGTGAATTAAATTATACTTTTATCTGCTCTTTTTCATATAGTACTGCATTTAATTTATTTATTTGTGTTTCTCACTGAATATTAACTCAGCTGAAGTTGTGGCTGTGTCTCTACAGACTAATTGTTAGAATTTCTGCATAGCTATTGATAGCAGTGGTGGGTAGTTTGACCTCATTACTGATATTCTGTCCTGCCTTATATAGGTGGTACATTTTGGGTTATTTCTGCTTAATACCTGAGCTTTGGCAGGGTAAGATCTACATGAAATCAACTGGACATATAAGGGAATCTAAGTACACCTTTATCTGCACTTTTTCATATAGTACTGCATTTAATTTATTTATTTGTGTTTCTCACTGAATATTAACCCAACTGAAGTTGTGGCTGTGTCTCTACAGACTACATGTTAGAATTTATGTGTAGCCATTGATAGCACTGGGAGGTAGTTTCACCATACTGATATTCTGTCCTGCCTTATATAAGTGGTACATTTTGGGTTATTTCTGCTTAATATCTGAGATTTGGCCAGCTAAGATCTACCTGAAATCAACTGGATGTATAAGTGAATTTAAGTTCACTTGTATCTGCTTTTTTGCCTATAGTACTGCATTTAATTTATTTGTGTTTCTCACTGAATATTAACTCAATTGAAGTTATGGCTGTGTCTCTACAGAGTATTTGTTAGCATTTCTGTGTAGCCAAAGATAGCAGAGGCGGGTAGTTTCACCTCATCACTGATATTCTGTCCTGCCTTATACAAGTGGTACATTTTGGGTTATTTCTGCTTAATATATGAGCTTTGTCCAGCTAGGATCTACCTGAAATCAACTGGACGTAAAAGTGAATTTAAGTACACTTTTATCTGCACTTTGTCATATAGTACTACATTTGATTTATTTATTTGTGTTTCTCACTGAATATTAACTCAACTAAAGTTGTGGCTGTGTCTCTACAGAGTACTTGTTAGAATTTATTTGTAGCCATTGATAGCAGTGGAGGTAGTTTCACCTCATCACTGATATTCTGGCCTGCCTTTTTTAAGTGGTACATTTTGGGTTATTGCTGCATAATATCTCAGCTTTGGCCGGCTAATATCTATCTGAAATAAACTGGATGTATAAGTGAATTAAAGTACACTTTTGTCTGCTTTTTTCATATAGTACTGCATTTAATTTATTTATTTGTGTTTGTCACTGAATATTAACTCAACTGAAGCTGTGGCTGTGTCTCGACAGAGTATGTGTTAGAATTTCTGTGTAGACATTGATAGCAGTGGGGGTAGTTTCACCTCATCACTGATACTCTGTCCTGCCTTATATAAGTGGCACATGTTGGGTTATTTCTGCTTAGTAGCTGAGCTCTGGCCGGCTAAGATCTACCTGAAATCAACTGGATGTATAAGTGAATTTAAGTACACTTTGATGTGCTCTTTTTCATAAAGTACTGCATTTAATTTATTTGTGTTTCTCACTGAATATTAACTCAACTGAAGTTGTGGCTGTGTCTCTACAGAGAACTTGTTAGAATTTCTCTGTAGCTATTGATAGCAGTGGGGGTAGATTCACCTCATCACTGATATTCTGTCCTGCCTTATATAAGTGGTACATTTTGGGTTATATCTGCTTAATATCTGAGCTTTGGCCTGCAAAGATCTACCTGAAAACAACTGGATGTATAAGTTAATTTAAGTATACTTTTATCTACTCTTTTTCATATAGTACTGCATTTAATTTATTTATTCATGCTTTTCACTGAATATTAACTACACTGAAGTTGTGGCTGTGTCTCTACAGAGGACTTGTTAGAATTTCTGTGTAGCCATTGATAGCAGTGGGGGGTAGATTCACCTCATCACTGATATTCTGTCCTGCCTTATATAAGTGGTACATTTTGGGTTATTTCTGTTTAATATCTGAGCTGTGGCCAGTTAAAATCTACCTGAAATCATCTGGATGTATAAATGAATTTAAGTGCACTTTTATCTGCTCTATTTCTTATAGTACTGCATTTAATTTATTTATTTGTGTTTCTGTCTGAATATTAACTCAACTGAAGTTGTGGCTGTGTCTCTACAGAGTACTTTTCAGAATTTCTGTGTAGCCATTGATAAGCAGTGGGGGTAGTTTCACCTTATCACTGATAATATGTCCTGCCTTATATAAGTGGTACATTTTGGGTTATTTCTGCTTAATATCTGAGCTTTGGCTGGCTAATATCTACCTGAAATAAACTGGATGTATAAGTGCATTTAAGTACATATTTATCTGCTCTTTTTCATATGGTACTGCATTTAATTTATTTATTTGTGTTCCTCACCGAATATAAACTCAACTGAAGTTGTAGCTGTGTCTCTAAAGAGTACTTGGTAGAATTTCCATGTAGCCATTGATATCAGTGGGGGGGTAGTTGCACTTCATCACTGATATTCTGTTCTGCCTTATACTATTGGTACATTTTGGGTTATTTCTGCTTAATATCTGAGCTTTGGCCAGCTAAGATCTACCTGAAATCAACTGGACATATAAGTGAATTTAAGTACACTTTTCTCTGCTTTTATTCATATACTACTGCATTTCATTTATTTATTTGTGTTTCTCACTGAATACTAACTCAACTGAAGTTGTGGCTGTGTCTCTATATAGTACTTGCTAGAATTTCTGTGTACCCATTGGTAGCTGTGGGGGGTAGTTTCATCTCATCACTGATATTCTGTCCTTCCTTATATAAGTGGTACATTTTGGGTTATTTCTACTTGTTATCTGAGCTTTGTCCGGCTAAAATCTATTTGAAATCAGCTGGACGTATACGTGAATTTAAGTACACATTTATCTGCTCTTTTTCATATAGTACCACATTTAATTTATTTATTTGTGTTTCTCACTGAATATTAAGTCAACTGAAGTTGTGGCAGTGTCTCTGCAGAGTACTTGTTCGAATTTATGTGTAGCCATTGAAAGCAGTAAGGGGTATTTTCATCTCATCACTGATATTCTGCTCTGCCTTATATAAGTGGCATATGTTGAGTTATTTCTGCTTAATATCTGAGCTTTGGCAGGCTAAGATATACCTGAAATCAACTGGACATATAAGTGAATTTAAGTACACTTTGATGTGCTCTTTTTCATAAAGTACTGCATTTAATTTATTTATTTGTATTTCTCACTGAATATTAACTCAACTGAAGTTGTGGCTGTGTCTCTACAGAGTACTTGTTAGAATTTCTGTGTAGGCATTGATAGCAGTGGGGGTAGTTTCACCTCATCACTGATATTCTGTCCTGTATTATATAAGTGGCACATTTTGGGGTATTTCTGCTTAATATCTGAGCTTTGGCCTGCAAAGACCTACGTGAAAACAAGTGGATGCATAAGTTAATTTAAGTACACTTTTATCTGCTCTTTTTCATATAGTACTGTATTTAATTTATTTATTTGTGTTTTTCACTGAATATTAACTCAACTGAAGTTGTGGCTGTGTCTCTAAAGAGTACTTGTTAAAATTTCTGAGTGGCCATTGGTGGCAGTGGGGGATAGTTTCACCTCATCACTGATATTCTGTCCTGCCTTATATAAGTGGTACATTTTTGGTTATTTCTGCTTAAGATCTGAGCTGTGGCAAGTTAAGATCTACCTGAAATCATCAGGATGTATAAATGAATTTAAGTACTCTTTTGTCTGCCCTTTTTTCATATAGCACTGCATATTATTTATTTATTTATTTCTGTTTCTCACTGGATACTAACTCAACTTGAAGTTGTGGCTGTGTCTCTACAGAGTACTTGTTAGAATTTCTGTGTAGCCATTGTTAGCAGTGGGGGGGTAGTTTCACCTCATCACTGATATTCTGTCCTGCCTTAAATAAGTGGTACATTTTGGGTTATTTCTTCTTAATATCTGAGCTTTGGCTGGCTAAGATCTACCTGATATCAACTGGACGTATAAGTGCATTTAAGTACACTTTTACCTGCTCTTTTTCATATAGTTGTTGTTGTTGTTGATGTGTCTTTTGGCTTTTCCCAGTTAGGGGTCGCCACAGTGGAACTCTGATCCGCTAATGATTGGTAGTTGATTTTTACATGCTGAGTTACCAGCCCTGATGCACAACCTTCAACGAAGGTACGCCCTTTCACGCATGTCTCCACGCAGAAGATGCTCTAGCTGAGAATCGAATCGGACAGCGTCTTACTCTGAGGCGACAACGCTACCGCAGCACCAATTTATTTATTTGTGTTTGTCACTGAATATTAGCTCAACTGAAGTTGTGGCTGTGTCTCTACAGAGTATTTGTTACAATTTCTGTGTAGCCATTGATAGCAGTGGGGGGGCAGTTTCACCTCATCACTGATATTCTATCCTGCCTTATATATGTAGTACATTTTGGGTTATTTCTGCTTAATATCTGAGTTTTGCCTGGCTAAGATCTACCTGAAATCAACTGGATGTATAAGTGCATTCAAGTACACTTTTATCTGCTCTTTTTCATATAGTACTGCATTTAATTTATTTATTTGTGTTTCTCTCTGAATATTAACTCAACTGAGGTTGTTGCTGTGTTTCTACAGAGTTCTTATTAGAATTTCTGTGTAGCCATTGATAGTATTTGGGGGGGTGTAGTTTCACCTCATCACTGATATTCTGTCCTGCCTTATTTAAGTGGGACATTTTGGGTTATTTTTGCTTAATATCTGAGCTTTGGCTTGCAAAGATCTACCTGAAAACAACTGGACATATAAGTTAATTTAAGTACACTTTTAAATGCTTGTTTTGATATAGTACTGCATTTGATTTATTTATTTGTGTTTTTCACTGAATATTAACTCAACTGAAGTTGTGGCTGTGTCTCTACAGAGTACTTGATAGAATTTCTATGTAGCCATTGATAGCAGTGGGGGGTAGTTTCACCTCATCACTGATATTCTGTCCTGACTTAAATAAGTGGCACATTTTGGATTATTTCTTCTTAATATCTTAGCTTTGGCCAGCTGAGATCTACATGAAATGAACTGGACATATAAATGCATTTAACTACACTTTTATCTGCTTTTTTTCATATAGTACTGCATTTAATTTATTTATTTGCGTTTTTCACTGAATATTAGCTCAACTGAAGTTGTGGCTGTGTCTCTACACAGTACTTGTTAGAATTTCTGTGTAGCCATTGATAGCAGTGGGATATACATTCACCTCATCCCTGATATTCTGTCCTGCCTTATATAAGTGGTACATGTTGGGTTATTTCTGCTTAAGATCTGAGCTTAGCTGGCTAACATCTACCTGAAATCAACTGGACCTATAAGTGCATTTTAGTACACTTTTATCTGCTCTTTTTCATTTAGTACTGCATTTAATTTGTTTATTTGTGTTTTCACTGAATATTAACTCAACTGAAGTTGTGGCTGTGCCTCTACAGAGTACTTGTTAGAATTTCTGTGTAGCCATTGATAACAGTGTGGGTAGTTTCACATAATTACTGATATTCTGTCTGCCTTATTTGACTGGCACATGTTGGGGTATTTCTGCATAATATCTGAGCTTTGTCCGACTAAGATTTGCCTGAAATCAACTGGATGTATAAGTGCATTTAAGTACACTTTTTTCTGCTCTTTTTTATATAGTACTGCATTTTATTTAGTTATTTGTGTTTCCCACTGAATATTAACTCAACTGAAGTAGTGGCTGTGTCTCTGCAGAGTACTTGATAGAATTTCTATGTAGCCATTGATAGCAGTGGGGGGTAGTTTCACCTCATCACTGATAATCTGTCCTGCCTTATATGTGGTAGATTTTGGGATATTTCTTCTTAATATCTGAGCTTTGGTTGGCTAAGATCAACCTGAAATCATCTGGACGTAGAAGTGAAATTAAGTACACTTTTATCTGCGTTTTTCATATAGTACTGCATTTAATTTATTTATTTGTGTTTCTCACTGAATATTAACTCAACTGACGTTGTGGCTGTGCCTCTACAGAGTACTTGTTAGAATTTCTGTGTAGCCATTGAAAGCAGTGGGGGGTAGTTTCACTTCATTACTGATATTCTGTCCTGCCTTATATAAGTGGTACATTTTGGGTTATTTCTGTTTAATATCTGAGCTTTGGCCTGCTAAGATATGCCTGAAATCAACTAGACGTATAAGTGCATTTAAGTATACTTTTATCTGCTCTTTTTAAAATAGTACTGCATTTTATTTATTTATTTGTGTTTCTCACTGAATATTAACTCAACTGAAGTTGTGGTTGTGTCTCTATAGTGTACGTGTTAGAATTTCTGTGTAGCCATTGATAGCAGTGGGATGTACTTTCACCTCATCACTGATATTCTGTCCTGCCTTATATAAGTGGTACATTTTGGGTTATTTCTGCTTAATATCTGAGCTTTGGCTGGCTAAGATCTACCTGAAATCAACTGGACTTATAAGTGAATTTAAGTACACTTTTATCTGCTCTTTTTCATATAGTACTGCATTTAATTTATGTATTTGTGTTTCTCACTGAATATTAACTCAACTGAAGTTGTGGCTGTGTCTCTACAGAGTACTTGTTAGAATTTCTGTGTAGCCATTGATAGCAGTGGGGGAAGTGTCACATCATCACTGATATTCTGTCCTGCCTTATATAAGTGGTACATTTTGGGTTATTTCTGATTAATATCTGAGCTTTGACTGGCTAAGATCTACCTGAAATCAACTGGATATGTAACTGAATGTAAGTACACTTTTATCTACTCTTTTTCATATAGTACTGCATTTAATTTATGTATTTGTGCTTCTCACTGAATATTAACTCAACTGAAGTTGTGGCTGTGTCTCTACAGAGTACTTGTTAGAATTTCTGTGTAGCCATTGATAGCAGTGGGGGGTAGTTTCACCTCATCACTGAAAATTTGTCCAGCCTTATATGTGGTAGCTTTTGGGTTATTTCTTCTTAATATTTGAGCTTTGGCCAGCTAAGATACCCCTGAAATCATCTGGATGTATAAGTGAATTTAAGTACACTTTTATCTGCTTTTTTTCATATAGTACTGCATTTAATTTAATTTATTTGTGTTTCTCACTGAATATTAACTCAACTGAAGTTGAGGCTGTGTCTCTACAGAGTACTTGTTAGAATTTACATGTAACCATTGATAGCAGTGGGGTGTATTTGCACCAAATCACTGATATTCTGCCCTGCCTTATATAAGTGGTAGATTTTGGGTTTTTTCTGCTTAATATCTGGGATTTCACCAGCTAAGATCTACCTGAAATCACTTGGACATATAAGTGAATTTAAGTACACTTTTATCTGCTCTTTTTCATAAAGTACTGCATTTAATTTATTTATTTGTGTTTTTCACTGAATATTAACTCAACTGAAGTTGTGGCTGTGTCTCTACAGAGTACTTGTTAGAATTTCTCTCTAGCCATTGGTAGCAGTTGGGTGTAGTTTCACCTCATCACTGATATTCTGTCCTGCCTTATATGAGTGGTACATTTTGGGTATTTCTTCTAAAAATCTGAGCTTTGGCTGGCTAAGATCTACCTGAAATCAACTGGAGCTATAAGTGCATTTTAGTACACTTTTATCTGCTCTTTTTCATTTAGTACTGCATTTAATTTATTTATTTGTGTTTCTCACTGAATATTAACTCAACTGAAGTTGTGGCTGCGCCTCTACAGAGTACCTGTTAGATTTTTTGTGTAGCCATTGATAGCATTGGGGGATAGTTTCACCTCATCACTGATATTCTGTCCTGCCTTATATAAGTGGTACATTTTGGGTTATTTCCGCTAAATATCTGAGCTTTGGCCGACTAAGATTTGCCTGAAATCAATGGACGCATAAGTGCATTTAAGTATACTTTTATCTGCTCTTTTTCATATAGTGCTGAATTTATTTCTTTATTTGTGTTTCTTACTGAACAGTAACTCAACTGAAGTAGTGGCTGTGTCTCTGTAGAGTACTTGTTAGAATTTCTGTGTAGCCATTGATAGCAGTGGGATGTACTTTCGCCTCCTCACTGATATTCTGTCCTGCCTTATATAAGTGGTACATTTTGGGTTATTTCTGCTTATTATCTGAGCTTTGGCTGGCTAAGATCTACCTGAATTCAACTGGACTTATAAGTGAATTTAAGTACACTTTTATCTGCTCTTTTTCATATAGTACTGCATTTAATTTATGTATTTGTTTTTCTTACTGAATATTAATGCAACTGAAGTTGTGTCTATGTCTCTAAAGAGTACTTTTTAGAATTTCTTTGTAGCCATTGATAGCATTGGGGGTAGTTTCACCTCATCACTAATATTCTGTCCTGCCTTATATAAGTGGTACATTTTGAGTTATTTCTGCTTAATAACTGAGCTTTGGCTGGCTAAGATCTACCTGAAATCAACTGGACATATAAGTGAATATCTTCTATAGTCTATTTGAATCTCTTCTACCACAGTTCTACACCAGTTAGTTCCCTTACACTTACCTACATTATCCAGATCTTCTCACTAGGTGGCACCTCTATCCTATCCATCTTTCTCTGCCTCTCTCTGTTCTACCTCTGTAATCTCAACTAATTTCTTATGTCCTTGACCTGATCCTCTTCACACTCACCTTGTGCCCTTTCAGTACTTTACCCCTCTGGCTCTCCTTTTCGGTAGACTCCTGTACCATCTCAGACCTTCTCCACACAGATCCTACCTCTCTAACCTGTAGCTAACTGCATTGCTGATAGTTTTCCTTTCTTACTTCTATTCCTTGTCTCTACCTGCTCCGTTCGCCCTGCGGGCTCACTCCGCTCCCCTACCCTACCCCCAATTCACACCCACCCCCAGTGCATCTACATTTATACCATCTAACCACTCCTACTTCCTCTCCAACCTCGAAACTCCACCCTTCCTCTGCCCAACTACAACCTCAAAACTCCACCCCTTCCTCTTCCTATCTCCTCCCACTTTCATACAACCCTTACTTCATCCTCTCCTCCTCCTTACTCTATACCACTACATTGCTTATCAATACCCTAACATGCTTAAAAAATACTCATCCTTCCCAATTCAACTACTACTCCTCCTGAACCTTACCTATATCTACTATCTTACCCAACCTTATCCCATCACCCACTCACCACTCTCACGAACAACCTGCCCTCTCCATACTTCACAATCCAACTTCTTCAACTCAATCTCCCCTGAAATATATCCCTTCAGCAATAAACTATGTTTTCATTTCAAACTATTCCCCCCTCTCAAAACCTCATCATCTACTCTACCCTCCATACCTCCCACTACTCTATCAACTTATACCTCTCAATCAAAACAATCCAAATACCTCCACTACTTAACTCAACTTCTAACTTCCATACTTTTATCTGGTGATATACACCCTAACCCAGGCCCAACCCCCTCCTCCTCAATAAATAAATCCATCCTACTTGCATCTCTTAATGCACAAAGTTTAGCTAACAAAATTCCAAATCTCCATGCCTGGCTACTCCATAACAAACCAGACATCCTAGCTATATCTGAAACCTGGCTAAAACCATATGTAAAAAATGAAGAGATATTACCACCCAATTACTCTATCATCAGAACAGACAGAACCCATAAAAAAGGTGGTGGAGTGGCTCTAATCTACTCTTCCTCCCTATCTATAACACCCTACAATAAAGCCATTCCAAGGTTCACTAATGCAGAATTAATACTAGCTCATCTTCAGCTAAACAAACATAAATTTATATATATAGCCTCTCTTTACATTCCCCCCGGAGACAATGTCCCAATACTCGAAGAAATCCTCTCCTGGCTATCAACTAACATCTGTAATGAAACTATAATCATGGGAGACACCAATATTAATTGGTCTTCCATTCAGTCCCCTACTCACCCCCTCAACATCAACCTATACAACTTCTCTCAACTCATAAACTCCATAACTAGGCCATCCAAAGCCTTCACTAGTGGCAACATTTTAGACTGGATTTTAGTCTCCCACCCCCACAACTATCCTGACAGTGGAACCCTCCCTGACTCCCTCAGTGACCACCTTCCCATCTTCACTAGACGTTTTTCTTCTCCCTTACTAGCTACTCATACTTACTTAACTACCCAATGTCATAGAAACTTTAACCCAGAAGCTTTCTCTGACACCCTTAAATCACTTAACTGGTACCCTCTAAAAACTCTACCACTTGCAAATGCAATAACTCACTTTAATACAACCTTCCTACATCTCCTAAATATTCATGCTCCCTTAATAACCAAAAGAATAAAAAGGAAAGTCTCCCCCTGGATTACTAAAAGTACACTAGCCACCATGCGACTTAGAGATAAAGCCTGGACACAATACCAGAGGAACAAATCTACATCTAACCTTAATGAATACAAAACTCTTCATAACTCAGTTAAAAAGCCTATCTCAGCAGACCGTCAAAACTACTTTGTCCAACTTCAAAGCAACCATAAAACCAACCCACAAGAGTTCTGGAGAGGTATAACTACCCTCTTAAAACCTGGTACTACAGAAAACCCTAACCCCTCCCCAAATGTACAAGACTCTGATCTTGCTACCCAGTTCAATTCTTTCTTCATTGACTCTATTTCCAAACTTACCTCTTCTTTTTCAAATAACAATCTGCCTCCTACCTCCACTTCTCCTCACCCATCTCCCCTCCCATCTTCTTTCTCTCATTCCTCACACTCTCAACCCCCACCATTTTTCATTAAATCTATTCCTACTTCTACTATTAGAAAACTCCTGCAGAAACTAAAACCATGCACCAATGCCCCTGATAACATTCCCTCATACTTCCTCAGCATAGCTGCTGAAGCCATTGCCCTCCCTATCAGCATCCTAATCAACCGCTCTATCCAAGAAGGTCTTGTTCCTGAAATCTGGAAAAAAGCTTACATCATTCCCCTGCACAAAGGAGGAAATAATACTAATATTTCCAATTTCCGTCCCATCGCCATCCTCTCTCCCATTTCTAAAGTCCTAGAAAAATGTATCCACCTTCAACTCCTCCCCCATCTCTTAGACAGTAACCTATTAACTCCTACCCAACACGGATTCAGACCCCATCATAGCACTATGACTGCCCTCCTTTCCTTCCTTGAAACTGTGAATAAAGCTAGAGATTCTGGCTTCACTGTATCTACCATCCTTCTCGATCTCTCTAAGGCCTTCGACACTATCTCTCATAACCTACTTCTTACTAAACTAACTAACCTAAACCTCTCCCCCTCTTCCCTCAAATGGTTTACCAGTTATCTCTCTAATAGGCAACAAGCTGTCAAATGGAAAAAGGCCACCTCCTCTTTCCTCATCACCCCCACAGGTGTCCCACAAGGTTCCATACTGGGCCCACTCCTCGTCAACATTTTCATTAATGACTTTTACCACTCTATCCCTCTTGCTAACATTATCCAATATGCAGATGATTCCACAATCATCTGTGCTGCCCCATCCATACCAACTCTCTTAAAACTAACTCAAGATGCTTTCTCTACCACAGAACAATGGATGAAAGACAACCATCTAGCACTCAATGCTGCTAAAACTAAACTTATGATTTTTACCTCCTCTAAAACTAAGAATTTAGATCGAAATTTATTCTCCATTACCAGCCAAAATACAACACCTCTTGAGCTGGTAACTGAAACCAAACTACTAGGAGTTCAAATAGATGACAGGTTCAAATTTAACTCCCATCTACTACTAAACATAAAAAAACCCACCAAAAACTTGGCATGCTCTACCGACACAATCGGTTCCTCACCTCAACTACTAAACTTACTCTCTCTACTTCTTTTCTCTTACCCTCCCTTCTCTACGGAGCCCCTCTTCTAACAAACCTACAGTTATCTCTCAAAACCAAACTGTCCTCTTGTTACAATAAAATAGCCAGATTCGCCACTAGCAACAAATCATCAACCCATCACTGTGAATCTCTTCACAAACTATACTGGCTTGAGCTTCCCACCTATCTCTCCTACACTCAGCTCACCTATGCTCATAAACTCATTTTCCAGCCATCCCTCTGTCCCTCCCTCTCCACTACCTTTAAAATGCACAATACACAAAGGCTTCTCAGATCTAACAATCAAAACCTTATAGAAGTTTACAGACCCCTCCACCCCCCAGGACAATACCTCCTCTCACACTCTCTTGCACGCCTATGGAACTCCCTTCCCCCCTCCATTCGTACCACTACTAGCCTCCCATCCTTTAAAAAATCACTCCACTCTCATCAAACTTCCACATGGGAATGCTCCTGCTCCCATCCCTCATAACTTACACTTTACTTCAACACTCTTTCCCTTCCTTCTCTCAAATCCCAGGTAACAAATTCTTGCTTCCTTCTATTATACAACTCCTTACTAGTATCCAGCAATTCCTTTCCTTACTGAATCCAACTACCTGTCCAAAAAAAAAAAAAAAATATATATATATATATAGTATTATTAACTTTGATTGAAAGACTTTTGATCAGTCTGTTTTACCTCTGTAGTCTTCATGCATTCTATGTGTGTATATTAATCTTAGTTTGTTTACCTCTGTAATCTTCATGTAATCTATGTTTGTATATTAACCTTAGTGTAATCTGTATGTGGAGCTTTTCTCCCCAGGACTCCATTGAAAACAGGTTCTTCAGGCCCAATGGACTATCCTGGTTAAACAACTGCAAATAAATAAAATAAATAAATAAATAAAGTACACTTTTATCTGCTCTTTTTCATATAGTATTGCATTTATTTATTTGTGTTTCTCACTGAATATTAACTCAACTGAAGTTGTGGCTTTGTCTCTACAGAGTACTTGTTAGAATTTCTGTGAAGCCATTAATAGCAGTGAGTGATAGTTTCACCTCATCACTGATACTCTGGCCTGCCTTTTATAAGTGGTAAATTTTGGGTTATTTCTGCTTGATATCTGAGCTTTGGCCGGCTAAGATCTACCTGAAATCAACTGAATGTATAAGTGAATTTAAGTAAACTTTTATCTGCTCTTTTTCATAAAGTACTGCATTTAATTTATTTATTTGTGTTTCTCACTGAATATTAACTCAATTGAAGTTGTGGCTGTGTCTCTACAGAGTATTTGTTAGAATTTTGGTGTAGTCATTGATAGCAGTGGGGGTAGTTTCATCTCATCACTGACATTATGTTCTGCCTTATATAAGTAGCACATTTTGGGTTATTTCTGCTTAATATCTGAGCTTTGGCCAACTAAGATCTACCTGAAATCAACTGGACATATAATTGAATTTAAGTATACTTTCCTCTGCTCTTTTTCATATAGTACTGCATTTAATTTATTTATTTGTGTTTCTCACTGAATATTAACTCAACTGAAGTTGTGGCTGTGTCTCTACAGAATACTTGTTAAAATTTCTCTGTAGCCATTGATAGCAGTGGGGGTAGTTTCACCTCATCACTGATATTATGTCCTGCCTTAAATAAGTGGTACATTTTGGGATATTTCTGCTTAACATCTGAGCTTTGACCTGAAAAGATCTACCTGAAAACAACTGGATGTATAAGTTAATTTAAGTACACTTTTATCTGCTCTTTTTCATATAGTACTGCATTTAATTTATTTATTTGTGTTTTTCACTGAATATTAACTCAACTGAAGTTGTGGCTATGTCTCTGCAGAGTACTTGTTAGAATTTATGTGTAGCCATTGATAGCAGTAGGATATACATTCACCTCATCACTGATATTCTGTCCTGCCTTATATAAGTGGTACATTTTGGGTTATTTCTGCTTAAGATCTGAGCTTTGGCTGGCTAAGATCTACCTGAAATAAACTGGACCTATAAGTGCATTTTAATACACTTTATCTGCTCTTTTTCATTTAGGACTGCATTTAAATTATTTATTTGTGTTTCTCACTGAATACTAACTCAACTGAAGTTGTGACTGTGTCTCTATAGAGTACATGTTAGAATTTCTGTGTAGCCATTGATAGCAGTGGGATGTACTTTCACCTCATCACTGATATTCTGTCCTGCATTATATAAGTGGTACATTTTGGGTTATTTCTGCTTAATATCTGAGCTTTGGCCGGCTAAGATCTACCTGAAATAAAATGGACTTATAATTGAATTTAAGTACACTTTTATCTGCTCTTCTTCATCTAGTACTGCATTTAATTTATGTATTTGTGTTTTTCACTGAATATTAACTCAACTGAAGTTGTGGCTGTGTCTCTGCAGAGTACTTTTTAGAATTTATGTGTAGCCATTGATAGCAGTGGGGGGTAGTTTCACCTCATCACTGATAATCTGTCCGGCCTTATATGTGGTAGATTTTGGGATATTTAGGTTCATAGGTTCATACTAGGCTATCTGCCCAAGGGCATTTATAAGCCTAGCCCATAGTTATGTGGCTTTCGCCACCCCTTTAGTTTGAATAAAAACTATGCCTATCATTTTGCTGTGCCTCTGTCAAGCAGTGACGCTGAAGTAATCCCTGGTGTATATCTGCAATCTCCCATCCATTGGTCAAGATTCCTCTTGAACAAGACCAGAGAGGTGCTCTGCCTCACATGTACCGGGATTTTGTTCCACAGCATAGGGAGTCTCTGGGTGATGAATCTGTCCCTCCAGCACGTTCTATTTATAACCGTGTCAAGGTTTAAGTCTCCCGCCCTTGTGGTTCTGAGGATCTAGATTTTTGAGGTGAAGCATATTCATCAAATCTGGGTTTGACATGGTCTTATATGTCAGGCACAGGTCACCTCTGAGCAAGCGGTATGAGACTGAATAGAGCTGGAGTTCTTTCAGTCGGGCAGCATAAGACATATTTTGAGACCCTTTATCCTTTTGGTGAGGAACTTTGGGGCCTTTCAAGCTGCAGCAGGTGTCTGGTCAGATACATTCCGAACGGGCATTGTACTCAATCATAGGTCTAATAAGTGATGAGTACAGGGGACGATGACCTCCCTTGATCTAGATGTGAATCCCTTCATGATCAGGTGGGTGATATAGAAGGTTTTCCTAACTACTTTAGCAACATGAGTGTCAAACGAAAGGCTACTGTCAACCTGGGTCCCCAGATCTCTGATGACTTTTTCTGTGCTCAGTGGATTGCCACCTATATGGTAGCTAGGGGTAGCCTTGTTTTTCCCAAAGGGTATGACTATGCATTTTTTGGCTTTTAACTTCAGGCCATGGCTCTGGCACCAGTTATCCATTTCTGTGAGGCCCTTCTGGAGGATATCTGTGTCAGATGTGTTTTCGACTATGGCCCAGTTTGCAGTCATCTGCAAACTTTGTCAGCCATAACCCTCCTGTGTTTGCTTGTACTTCAGAAAAGTAGATGCCGAACAAGAGGACCCAGGACTGAGCCCTGTGGGACACCACTTGTGACAGGCTTTGAGTCTGACATGGCTCCAGCAACTCTGACCCTGTGGGTTCTGTCACTTAGCCAGTTTGCAACCCATCTTGTGATGTATGGGTTTACATTCAAGCTGATGAGTTTTTCGATGATACCTGAGTGGGGTATTGTGTCAAGGCCTTTGCCAGGTCGAGGTAGGCTGTATGGACTGCCTTTCCCTCATCAATGGCCTTGGTGACTGTCTCGAAAAAGTCAACCAAGTTTAAGAGGCAGGATCTGCCTTTGACAAAGCCAAACTGAGTTGGATCCAAAGTCTGCAAGTTCCCTATGTCTTTATTTATGAGTTCCATTATGATCCTCTCCATGGCTTTGCAGATAAGGCTTGTCAAGCTAATGGGGCGGTAATTTCCAGGGTCTGTGGAGGCACCCCTTATGAAGTGGGACCACAGTCGCCGTGCGCCACTCCTTGGGTGCATGATCCTGAGGTGAGGCTAAGATTAAACAGCTGTCCTAACTGTGGGTTTAATTCCTCATTGAGTTCATGAAGCACACAGCCGGGACACCATCCGTCCCATGGATGCTGTGTTTTTGCCTTAGTGAGGGCAGTTCTCACCTGGGCGTTGGAGATGTTTGGGGCTACAATCCTCTGGAATAGATATCTCTCCTTTTGGGGGGGGGAGAAGTTTGCACTGAACCTGTCAGCCAGTATGTTGGCAATGTGTGTAGGTTCAGTAATTTTCACATCATTTTGAACTAATTCTGAGCATATCTGGGAGTTTCCTCCTAGGTTTCTAACATAGCTAAAGAAGGCCTTATGATTCTCTTTAGAGTCCTTGGCGATTTTTCTCTCAAAATTTGCCTTGGATGATTTTATGAGAGCTCTTAGTTTTTACTTATAATGATCAAAGGTGTCTTACCTTTCAAGGATTTTGCTCTATCTTGTAGTAGCTTCCTCCTTTTGTTGTAGAGCTTGTTTATGGCTGGGGTCCACCAGACTGGACGCTTGCCTTTGGTACAGAGAGTCTTAGTTTTGTTTGGGATTGCCTGATCCATGCAGTCCTGTAGGTGCTGGTAGAAGGCATTTGTAAGTGATTCAGCGGTTTGAGTAATGTTTACCACTGGCTCAGGGGCCTTAAAGGAGACCACACTAGTTTTAGAAGTGTGAAATCGGCTTTTGAGAAGTTTTTCACTGTGGTCTTTTTGTTTCAGGTGGGGCGGGATGAGGACCTCCAGCGAGATTAGTTTATGATCTGATCTCACCAGTGAGGGGTATACTTGTGTTGAACATTTTGATCCCATGTTCGTGATGATGAGATCAAGTATGTTTTCTCCTCTTGTGGGATGGTGACTAGTTGTTCCATGGCATTTGAGTTTATGAACTCCAGGAATCTTTGGGTTAGAGTGTTCAGGCTTGAGTAGTGTTCCCAGTCTATATTAGGGTAGTTAAAGTCACCTAGTATGATGGTGTTTGGAGATACATTAATCCCCTCCAATGTTTTCAGGAAGGCCATGTGAGGTTCCTGAGTTTGAGAGGGTGGCCTGTAACATGCTACAAATTGCAGAGCAGTCTTGCCTATGGTTAATTGCACCTGGATGGTCTCCGATGCATCATGCGTTGCCACCAACCTTGAGGTGTGGGTGTCCTTTATGAATATGGACACCCCCCTCCTTTCTTGGTGTTGTCCGGATTTTGGGGCCGGAACGCATGATATGAGGTGAAACCTGTTAGTGCTGGGGTGCTCTCAGGAGCCTTGAACCAGGTTTCTGTCACAGCACAGACATCGATGTTCTCCATATTGAGAAGGGCCTCGAGTGTGCATCTTGAGATTGGGACTTCTGGCATTGAGCAGCATTACCCTTAGTTTTTTCCTTTTTTGTGTTCTAGGGTGGTAGGTTTAGAATTTGAGCCTTGCCTAAAAAGGCACTATGGGGGCACCAAGAGCCTTTGCCAATATCCGGAAGCCCAGGGTGACAGGTGCAAGCCGTCCCTTCGAAGCAGCGTGGCTTGTCCAGCATGTCATCCCAGGCAGACAGACATTGGATCCCTTTGAATGACACCAGAATTTAAGCCAATTAAAGCTGATCATCTTATCACTGTATTGTGGCATCATTCTAGGTGAAGGTAGGATACTGCTCAAGGTCAAGGTCATACCTGCCTGGGCTACATAATCAGAGAGCTCCTCGATGTCCCTTTTCATGTAGTCCAAGGAGGTACGTCTCAGGTCGTTGACACCAGCGTGGACAATGACTGAGTCGCACTTGTACCTGCTGTTGAGAGACCTGAGTGCTTGCGTTATGTGGCGGATTCTAGCGCCTGACAGGCAGCTTACTGTGACCTTCTCTTTACTCAGTCTGGTGAGCGGGACGCCAGTGTGTCTGACTATGGAATCACCAATGACAAGTGTGTCTGGCATTTTGTTTGGCCTTAAGGGCTGTGACTGTTTGACACTCTGACTGTGTGGTCTATGTGTTGCATGTGTTGGGTCGTGAGGTGGTAGTTGTTTGGGTGTCTGCTTTGGTGGCCTCTGCTGTTTTGGTAAATTTTTGATCAGAGCCTCCAGTATGTCTTTGTGTGAGTATGTGTATGATTTGAAGTTGTGATGGTACCATGTGTGACTGGGTATGTATTGTGTGTGGTTACCTTCTCCTCCTGTCTGGTCTTGCCAGTCCTATGTTGAGAGAGCTCAGCCTCCAGTTTGGCCGTATAGTTGCATCTCTCGCATGTATTTGTGTTTTGTGGGAGAAGGAGAGGATTGTCTGTGTACATGAGGCAGTTGTAACATTGCCTCAATATTCCCAGGTTCACCAGTTGAGCTGGAGAGGACACTAGCAACTGATCCCTCGTCATACTAGAAGTAGTAGATAAAGAGACTTTCAAAGGACTCCGGGGAAGTGGGTTTTAGGCTGGTGGGGTACTATCTATAATAAGAGTGCTTTATCAAGGTGCAAGTACTGTAGGAGTAAGTGCTAGGCTTTACAGATAGAGAATAGTCTACTTGGGAATCAAGTAGAGATGAACTTTTCAGTTATAGGATATGCTGGTTAGATCAGCAGTACAGCTCGAGGAAGGTAGTTTTAAGGGAAAATTGGAAGAGTGGAATTTAGATGGCCCAAATAGTTTAACCTTGTTTAACCGCCGCTGCTCTTGTGTGCAACAGTGGTAACTCACGCTAAATCGTGCTTACGCGCTTAGCGTGTTTATAGCAGGGGCTGAAGGGAGCTAGGAATTGGCCCAAAACGACCAATGGACTACTAGTTTCTGGCTGAAACTTCACCAAATCAGACAAAAGGGCTCAGTGCTTCCCACTCCCACTGGTAAGCAAAGAAACTTCCCTCCTTCCTAATAAGGCAATGGATCAGTAACAGGAACAAAAACAAAGCCCAGGGATCAGCAACTCTGAAACTGGACTACTCTAGTTCAGTAAGGCGGAAAACAAGAGATTTTTTTTGTTTTATTACAGAGACAAGGAAAAAAACAGACAGTAATTGCTGTAAATCGCCTACCCCACTTTAGTGTGTAGCCTACAGAAACAATTTGCAACAATTAGTAACTTAAAGTGCAATAAACAGTGTAAAATGCAGAAATCACTTAAAGTAGCAGTAAAACAGGCGAAATGCAGTCGCTAGCTTAAATAACAGTGGGAAAGCCACAAAAATACTTATATCTGGTAGAAAGTCACTCTTTTAGATCTCTGCTGCTTGGATCACTCTGCAGGCCACCACGAGGATCTGTGCTGAGTTGGTACAAGCTGGAAAACGCGTGTTTAGCGTGTTTTATAGCAGGGGCTGAAAAGGAGCTAGGAATTGGCCCAAAACAACCAATGGACTACTAGTTTCTGGCTGAAACTTCACCAAATCGGACAGAAAGGCTGCTCAGTGCTTCCCACTCCCACTGGTAAGCAAAGAAACTTCCCTCCTCCCTAATAAGGCAATGAATCAGTAACAGGAACTAAAAACAAAGCCCAGGGATCAGCAACTCTGAAACTGGACTACTCTAGTTCAGTAAGGCAGGAAAACAAGAGATTTTTTTTTTGTTTTATTACAGAGACAAGGAAAAAAACAGACAGTAAATGCTATAAATGCTGTAAATCGGCTAGCGCCTTATATCTTATATCTTTCTTATATATCCTTATATATCCTTATATCTATGCTTTGGCCGGCTAAGATCAACCTGAAATCATCTGGATGTATACGTGAATTTAAGTACACTTTGATGTGCTCTTTTTCATTATGTATTGCATTTAATTTATTTATTTGTGTTTCTCACTGAATATTAACTCAACTGAAGTTCTGGCTGTGTCTCTACAGAGTACTTGTTAGAATTTCTGTGTGGCCAATGACAGCAGTGGGGGGAAGTTTCACCTCATCACGGATATTCTGTCCTGCCTTATATAAGTGGTACATTTTGGGTTATTTCTGCTTAATATCTGAGCTTTGGCCGACTAAGATATGCCTAAAGTCAACTGGACGTATATGTGAATTTAAGTACACTTTTATCTGCTCTTTTTCATATAGTACTGCATTTAATTTATTTATTTGTGTTTCTCACTGAATATTAACTCAATTGAAGTTGTGGCTGTGTCTCTATGGACTACTTGTTAGAATTTCTATGTAGCCATTGGTAGCAGTGGGGAGTAGTTTCATCTCATCACTGCTATTCTGTCCTGCCTTATATAAGTGGTACATTTTGGGTTATTTCTGCTTAATATCTGAGCTTTGTCTGGCTAAGATCTACATGAAATCAACTGGACGTATAAGTGAATTTAAGTACACTTTTATCTGCTCTTTTACCTATAGTACATCATTTAATTTATTTATTTGTGTTTCTCACTGAATATGAACTCAACTGAAGTTGTGGCTGTGTCTCTACAGAGTACTTGTTAGAATTTCTCTCTAGCCATTGGTAGCAGTGGGGTGCAGTTTCACCTCATCACTGATATTCTGTCCTGCCTTATATAAGTGGTACATTTTGGGTTATTTCTGCTTAAGATCTGAGCTTTGGCTGGCTAAGATCTACCTGAAAAAACTGGACCTATAAGTGCATTTCAGTACACTTTTATCTGCTCTTTTTCATTTAGGACTGCATTTAATTTATGTATTTGTGTTTCTCACTGAATATTAACTCAACTGAAGTTGTGGCTGTGCCTCTACAGAGTACTTGTTAGAATTTCTGTTTAGCCATTGATAGCAGTGGGGGTGGGGTAGTTTCACCTCATTACTGATATTCTGTCCTGCCTTATATAAGTGGTACATTTTGGGTTATTTCTGCTTAATATCTGAGCTTCAGCCATCTAAGATCTACCTGAAATCAACTGGACTTATAACTGAACTTAAGTACACTTTTATCTGCTCTTTTTCATATAGTACTGCATTATTTTATGTATTTGTGTTTCTTACTGAATATTAATGCAACTGAAGTTGTGGATGTGTCTTTACAGAGTACTTGTTAGAATTTCTGTGTAGCCATTGATAGCAATGCGGATAGTTTCATCTCATCACTGATATTCTGCCCTGCCTTATATAAGTGGTACATTTTGGGTTATTTCAGTTTGATATCTGAGCTTTGGACAGCTAAGATCTACCTGAAATCATCTGGATGTATAAGTGAATTTAAGTACATTTTTATCTGCTCTTTTACATATAGTACCTCATTTAATTTATTTATTTGTGTTTCTCACTGAATATTAACTACTCAAATTAAGTTGTGGCTGTGTCTCTATAGAGTACTTGTTAGAATTTCTATGTAGCCATTGGTAGCAGTGAGGGGTAGTTTCATCTCATCACTGCTATTCTGTCCTGCCTTATATAAGTGGTACATTTTAGGTTATTTCTGCTTAATATCTGAGCTTTGTCCGGCTAAGATCTACATGAAATCAACTGGACGTATAAGTGAATTTAAGTACATTTTTATCTTCTCTTTTACATATAGTACCTCATTTAATATATTTATTTGTGTTTCTCACTGAATATTAACTCAACTGAAGTTGTGGCTGAGTCTCTGCAGAGTACTTGTTAGAATTTCTGTGTAGCCATCGATAGCAGTGGGGAGTAGTTTCGCCTAATCACTGATATTCTGTCCTGCCTTATATAAGTGGAACATTTTGGGTTATTTCTGCTTAATATCTGCGGTGGTGGTGCTGCGGTAGCGTTGTTGCCTCACAGTAAGATGCTGTCCAGTTCGATTCTCAGCTAGAGCATCTTCTGCATGGAGGCATGCATGAATGGGCGTAACTTAGTTGAAGGTTGTGTGTCAGGGCTGGCAACTCGGCACGTAAAAATCAACTACCAATCATAAGCGGACCGGAGGTCCGCTGTGGCGACCCCTAACCAGCAAAAGCCGAAAGACACAACAACAATCTGTGGTTTGGCTGGCTAAGATCTACCTGAAATCAACTGGACATATCATTGAATTTAAGTACACTTTTATCTGCTCTTTTTCATATAGTACTGCATTTAATTTATTTATTTGTGTTTCTCACTGAATATTAACTCAACTGAAGTTGTGGCTGTGTCTCTACAGAGTACTTGTTAACATTTTTGTGTAGCCATTGATAGCAGTGCGGGGCAGTTTCACCTTATCACTGATATTATGTCCTACCTTAAATAAGTGGTACATTTTGGGTTATTTCTGCTTAATATCTGAGCTTTGGCCTGCAAAGATCTACCTGAAAACAACTGGATGTATAAGTTAATTTAAGTACTCTTTTATCTGCTTTATTTCATATAGTACTGCATTTAATTTATTTATTTGTATTTTTCACTGAATATTAGCTTAACTGAAGTTGCAGCTGTGCCTCTACAGACTACTTGTTAGAATTTCTGTGTAGCCATTGATAGCAGTAGGGGTGGGGCAGCTTCACCTCATCACTGATATTCTGTCCTACCTTATATAAGTGGTAATTTTTGGGTTATTTCTTCTAAATATCTGAGCTTTGTCCGGCTAAGATCTACCTGAAATCAACTGGACGTATAAGTGAATTTAAGTACTCTTTTATCTGCTTATTTCATATAGTACTGCATTTAATTTATTTATTTGTGTTTCGCACTGAATATTAACTTAACTGAAGTTGTGGCTGTGTCTCTACAGTTAGTTCCCCACCCACCCTCCCTGTTCTTGTTTTGGTGTTAATGTTGTTGGCTTTGAAATTGCCTGCCCCTCTTGTAAATTTGTATTTGGATACTCCTTCTGGGCCCATCTCATTTGCTCACTTAATTGAGTGCAATGAAATCATATTCGGATTTCAGGCACTCCTACTGTGTACAAAGAGAGCATTTGGGAAGGAGAACCCCTGTAGCCTCTTAATCCTGCTCTGTTCCCTATAGATATATAGATTTTATATATATATATATATATATATATATATATATATATATATATATATATATTAATATTATATATTATTCAACTGTTCTTACTGTAACTGTCTTAGTTGGTGTTATGCGTGCTATCAGTTCAGTCGCTCTTACTCTGCACTTATTACTGCTTGTTAGTAGTTTTCTAATTTACTGCATTCTGCACTTTTTTTAGTCATTTGTTAATTTAATTGCATTTATTTAAACTGTATTCTGAGACCCCCCCCCCAAGCCTTTCTGTGTTGGAAGGAAGCCTTCTAGCTTATCAGTGGAAGTGGTAAGCACTAGGTAGCATATCTACCATGGGAAGAGTGGGTTTTGGCCCAGAAATTGTAGTTATTTGGCTGTTTGGGCAGTTTTTCTATCTCTTTCTACTTTCTGGTTTAAAAGCCTGTGTTTGCATTTGGTCCCCACCTTTCCTGTAACTAGTGTAGTCCAGGTACAGGTTTTCTGTATCCAGGACTGTTGGTAAGCTTCTGAGCCCCCAAGCCCTTCTGTGTTGGAGAGAAGCCTTCTAGCTTATCACTGGGAGTGGTAAGCACTAGATAACCTATCTACCACAGGAGAAGTGGTTTCTGGCCCAGAAATTATACCTTATTGCCCGTTTGGGAAGCTTTCCCATCTCTTTCAACCTTCTGATTTAAAAGCCTGTGTTTGCACTTGTTTCCTGCCTTTCCTGTTACTAGTCTAGTCCAGGTACAGATTTGCTGTATCCAGGGCTCTTTATAAGTTTCTGGGCCCTCCAAGCCTTTCCGTGTTGGAAGTAAGCCTTCTAGCTTATCAGTGGGAGTGGTAAGCATTAGGTAGCCTATCTATCACAAGAGGAGTGGTCTCTGGCCCAGAAATTGTAGCTACTGGCTATTTGAAAGCTTGTTTTTTCACATATTGTACTTACTTATTTGACTGGCTGCACTTTTAAAAAGTCATTTTTTTGTTTAAATAATTTGTTTGACTGTTGTAGGCTACACACTAAAGTGCAATAGCCTTTTCTGATCATCTCTAGTTGTTTAAAGCTGTTCTAAGTGTATTTTTTACTGTTTTTGCCTTATCTTTCAAAAAAAAATAAAAAAACAAAAAAATCATTGTTTCCTGCCTTTCTAAGCTAATATAGTCCAGTTTTCAGGCTAGTGCTGAATTCAGGGCTGTGTTACATGTTTCTGAGTTGCCCATACCTTACTTGGATAGAAGAAAGTTTCTGTGTTCACCTGTGAGAGAGGGGAGCGAGCAGCCTATCTGTCCCTGGAGGAGTGGTTCCAGCCCAGATGTTAGTAGTTTATTGGCCATTTTGGGCTAATTTCTATCTCTTTCATTTCCCTGCTATAAAAGCCATGTTTGCATGGTTTTGCGAGCTGGGCAATGCTGGTTAGCTAGGGTTAAATTATTCCCAGCTCCACTAAGTCTCCTCTTCAGTTTTTCTCTTGAAACTAGTCTAACTCTCAACCTAAGCACTCAAAAAGCATCCTACAGCCTAGCACTTTCTCAGACCTAATAGCAAGCACTAATATACCCTGACACTTGATTGCCCAGCAGAGCAAGGCTCATTATTCACCCCTCACCAACAAAGCAACTAAGCAGCTCACCCTACAATTCAGGCATGAACAAAGAGCGATTTCAGGTGTACTCTCCAGTCCAGCTGGTGAATCTGGGTATCCTGAGGCAATGTTACAACTGCCTCATGTACACAGACAACCCTCTGCTCCTACCACAAAACACTAACATATGAGAGAGATGCAATTATACAGCCAAACTTGAGGCTAAGCTGTCTCCATCCAAGACTGGAACAGACAGTCAAGAGGAGAAGGTTAACACTTGCACCACACCTCTGGCCACACATAGATCTACTAAACCAGCACTGGCAAAAAATACACTCGGAGGCCAAATAAAAACCTGCAAAAACATCAGAGTCCTCCAAAGCAGACACCCAAACAATCTGCACCTCCCTTCACAAACCAGACAACACATAAAGCACAAAATCAGTGTGCCATATAATCACAGCCCTTAAGGTTAAATAACATACCTAACACACTAGTAATAGGTGACTCTATAGTCAGGCACACTGATGTCACACTCACTAGACTGGACAAGCAGAAGGTTACTGTCAGCTGCCTGTCGGGAGCCAGAATCTGCCACATAACACAAGCACTCAGGTCACTCCAGAACAAGTATAAATATGACTCCATCATTGTTCATGTTGGTGTGAATGACCTGAGATGTACCTCCCTGGACTACATGAAAAGAGACATTGAAGAGCTCCCTGATCATGTAGCTCAGGCTGGTATTACCCTGACTCTGAGTAGCATCCTGCCCTCACCAAAAATGATACCTCAGTATAATGAAAAAATGATCAATTTCAACAATTGGCTAAGCTTCTGGTGTCATTCAAAGGGGATTCAGTGTCTGTCAGCCTGGGACGACATGCTCGACAAGCCGCATTGCTTCGCAAGAGATAGCTTGCACCTATCACTCCTAGGCTTTCAAATACTGGCCAAGGTTCTTGCTGCCCCCAATAGTGCCATTTTATGCAAGGCTCAAAAGTTAAACCCACCTCAGTAAACAGCGCAATTAACAAAAAACTGAGGGTCATGCTACTCAACGCCAGGCGTTTAAATCTCAAAATGCACGTGCTCGAAGCACTCCTCAGTATAGAGAACGTTTATATCTGTGCAGTAACTGAAACCTGATTCAAGGCTCCAGACAGCACCCCAGCACTACTGGGCTACAACTCATACCACACATTTTGGGGACAGAACACAGACCGAAACACAAAAGGAGGGGGTGTATCCATATTCATCAAGGATACCTACACTTCCAGGCACAGCATGATACCTCTGAGATCATCCATGTGCAACTAACATTGGGCAAATCTGCAATGCAAATTGTGGCCTGCTACAGATCACCCTCCATGACCCAGGACCACCACTCCACCTTTCTGGAGACACTGGAAAACATGAAGGTCGGTCCTACCAAACACCCTGAAATTGGGAGATTTCAATTTCCCTACCATTAACTGGGAAAATTACTCGAGTACAAACTCCCAGGCCCAGCGCTTCCTGGAATTCATCAACTCAAACACTCTGGATCAGCTGGTAAACTCCCCTACCAGAGGTGAAAACATATTGGACCTGGTCATCATCAACATGGGCGACAGGTGCTCCACACCAGAGGTCAACTCGTCACTGGTTAGATCAGACCATAAACTAATCACTCTGGATGTCCACACCCCACCACCACCCCTAACTACAGAAACCACAGTAAAAAACTTTTTCTAAAGCAAACTTCACCTTACTTAAGACAGAGGTGGTAAGTTTCACAGCCCCCACGCTAAAGGATAACACTGCCCAAGATGCAGAAACCTTTACAAATGCACTCTATGAGAACCTACAAGGATGCATGGATCATGCCATCCTTAGCAAAACCAAGACTCTCTCCTCTAAGAGAAGGAAACCAGTCTGGTGGACCCCTGTCATAAACAGGCTATACAATAGAAGGAGGAAACTAGTTCAGAAAAAAAGCAAATCCCAACAAGGAAAGACATCCCTGATCAGTATCAGTAAGAAACTAAGGTTCCTCATAAAATCATCCAAGGCTAACTTCAAAAGAAAAATAACCAAGGATTCAAAAGATAACCACAAAGCCTTCTTTAGCTATGTTAAGAATCTAAGTGGCAACTCACAGATATGCACTGAACTAGTGCAAAATAGCACAAAATATACTGAACCTACTGATATTACCAACATCCTGGCAGATAGATTCAGTGCAAACTTCACCCCCCTCTCACCCCCAAAAGGACCCACAACAATACCAGAAAAGTGTAGTGTCCCAGAAATCAAAGATGCACAGGTGAAAACAGCCCTTTCAACAGCCAAAAACACAGCATCAATGGGGCCAGATGTGTCCCAGGCTCCGTCTTGCATGAACTACAGAACGAACTAACTCCCCACCTAAACACGCTGTTCAACCTCAGCCTCTCCACAGGCTATGTGCCCATAGAATGGCACACAGAAACAGTTATTCCACTCCATAAAGGAGGGGCCACAACTGACCCTGGTAACTATCGCCCCATAAGCCTGACTAGCCTGGTCTGCAAGGTTATGGAGCGCATCATCATGGAACTCATTAACAAAGACATTGGAAACCACCAAACACTTGACCCAACCCAGTTCGGCTTTGTTATGGGCAGATCATGTCTTCTAAACCTGGTTGACTTCTTCGAGACAGTCACCAAGGCCATAGATGAGGGGAAAGGTGGTTCACACAGCCTACCTTGACCTTGCCAAGGCTTTAGACACCATTCTCCACTCAGGTATTACAGAAAATCTCACCAGCCTGAACATAAACCCCTACATTATGAGATGGGTTGCCAACTGGCTTACAGACAGAACTCATACGGTAAGAATAGCGGGCTCCAGGTCCGACTCTAAACCAGTCACAAGTGGTGTCCTGCAAGGCTTGGTCCTGGGACCCCTACTGTTTGGCATATACTTCTCAGAAGTACAGGCAAACACAGGAGGACTATGGCTAACCAAGTTCGCCGATGACTGCAAACTGGGAGCCATAACTGACTCTCCAGCTAACACGAACATCCTCCAAAAGGGTGTCAAAGTCATGACCTCAAGCTAAATGCCAAAAAAATGCATAGTCATCCCGTTTGGGAAAAACAAAACACCCACGAATTACCACATAGATGGCAGCCCCCTTAATACAGAAGAGGTAATAAGAGATCTGGGGACCCAGGTAGATAGTAATCTCTCCTTTGACAATCATATTGCCAAAGTAGTTAGGAAATCCTTCTATGTGGCCCATCTAATTACTAAAGGGTACGCATATAGAAATAAAGAGGTTATAGTGCCTCTCTACTCATCACTCATCAGACCCATCATAGAGTGCAATGCCCCATTTGGGATGTACCTCACAAGACACGTCCAACAGCTGGAAAGACCACAAAAGTACCTCACCAAAAGGAATACTGGCCTCAAACATATGTCCTATGCAGCCCGACTGAAAAAACTCCAGCTGTACTCAGTGGCATATCGCTTACTCAGAGGTGATCTCAGCCTGATTTACAAAGCCATGTCCAACTCAGAATTGATGTACATGCTCCTCCTAAAGAAATCCAAGTCACTGCAAGCCATGCGCTCTAGTGAGCTAAACCTCATCACAACAATAAATAGAACATGCAGGAGGGATAGATTCCTGTCACAGAGACTCCCCATGCTTTGGAACAAAATTCTAAACTACATTAGGCAGAGCTCCTCGCTAACACTCTTCAAGAGAAACCTTGAGTGGATGGGTAACAGAAAATACACCCCTGGGATCACTTCATTGGCTCTGCTTGACAGAGGATCAGTTAATTAATCAATGGGGTGGCGAAAGCTGACACGGTCTGGCTAGGCTTATAAATGCCCTCCGGCAGATAGCTTAGTACCTACCTATGAACCTATAAGAGGTTAAGCCAGTTCACTAGGAAACAATGAGAATTCCACATGAAGTAAGACAAATGGTGGTTCCTGCTCATCTAACTTCATGAATGAAGGTTACGTTTATGAATCTGCGCTTCTTATTTGATGAGTTCTACTTTTTGTACTGATTGTATGAGTTTAACATCTACATAAGTTTTACCTTTGTATAGGCAGTTCTTGGTACTGTTACAGATATATAATTATATATTATGGCCAACTTCTTCAGTAATGGTGTAATGTGATCAGACCTATAATCCTACCTGATGTCATCCATTAATACATGAAAGAGACTAGCTATAGTCTTTTCATCCACACCACTATGTTAAATAAAAAATGTATACATGAGGTATTTGGCCTTAAAGGCATACAACAAATGATCAGTGCTGCCTTTGGATATATGACTCATGCTGTCCACACCCAAATAAGGTTCACACTAAACAGTTGCACAGCAGGGCTTTGAACACTAGCTTCCTAGGAATGCACCCATCTCACTGTGAGCTCAGTACTTAACAGTGCCAGCTTACCAACAGTTGCATTTATACATGCCTGTGTAATTTTCAGTTGAGGATAATACATTTTGGTGCCAGAATCATCTTCTTGGTCCTATGGTAATTTAAGGACACCAGCCAGATTAGTCTTAAAAATGAGCCATCTGTAATCTAGTATCTTGTGGTAACACAGGTAGCCTCTGGCTTTGAAAGGTGGATGTCAGCAGTTAAAATTTAGCAATGCACTGCCATTATCTTTGTAATCATCAGTAATTCACCTGCTGCAAGCTTTTGAAACTGAATAAATAAAATTCTTTACTTAAAGAAATTAGATAATACAGTTTGAGAATTGTAAAATAAAAGAACTGAAACAAATAGCAGTATATAAAACACTATCTTATTAGCTGGCTAGTTATGACACTAATTGCTTGTTTAACAATTATTACAATCTATATTCTGTCTTCAACTACCTAGAAAGTGCAGATTATAAAAATGCAAAGCAAATGGAAAAATCACTCAGACAGTTCTCAGGTAAGAACTTCTAAGTACCAACTGAAGAAGAAATGGCTATCATGCTAAATTCTCTGGGAAGAAAGTCACTCCACCTGATCTCTGGAAGGGTGTCCTGGGATAAGACAACACTGAAAGATAAGTCATCACTCTAGTGCCATTAGCAACCCCCTTTCCTACCATAGTTCAAGAGTTTCCATGTTTCTACTTATCAATGAGAATGTAAATTCAAACAACCGATCTTCCGGAAAGTTCTATTTATATTAAATCATGCTTTGAGGATGTAACTAAGAACCACAAAGTCCCATTGGTTTCAGTATGTGCATGCACTTTTAAACTGTATTGTCATACCCAAAAAATACAGTTTTCCTGCAGTTTTTTCAGAGTTTATATTTACATTTTGCTGCAGCTTTGTAGTAAAACTATTACATTTTGTACAATTTTGCATTATTTATATTTTAATTTTGCAGCATCTTTACATAAAAAATGTAGGTTTTCATTTACCTTTTCTGCATTTTTCACCTGTGCTACATCTCCATTGAAAAAATACTGAACTTTTGTGCATGATTTATTGTACCATGTATAATGATGCTGCACTGAAACCAGCAATTAATATAGTATATATTAAATAAGACTTTTAAGTACAAATAACCTATGATAGGAAAAACATAATGTGCTATGCAGTCATCCCTGAGGAATATGTCCTTAAGAGAAGAAATCAAAAATGATCCATTATTCTCACAAATGTTGTAAAAGGATGGTCTGAGAAAGATCATTTATTTCATAATAATTTTGCTGCTAAAGAAGACCATCTCAGTGTATGTCAACAAATTTAACCCCTCAACTCTCGAAAATCTGATATTCCAGAAATCTGGTTCTTATAAAGAGAGTCATTTAGGAAGAGCAAAAATAAGGTTCCTTGGCCAAAGTTTATGCTGCGTGGTCTAGAAACGCTACTGAACCTGAAAATGTAGCCAAAAGCTATGGTGGATATCAGATGGCCTAAATGTGCCATTACCAGCACCACTTTATGGATAAGTATCCTTATGTTGAACTTGTGAGCCCTTTTATGGACTCTTTGTTGTCAAATATAGCAGCTGTACACAGACAGTGGAAAGCAGTTGTCCCTGTGGTGTCAATGTATGGAAAGACATTATAAGCATAGAAAAATTATGTTTGCAAAAAACTATTTGCAAAAAAAAAAAAAAAAAAAAAAAAAACAAATATTGCTATTTGTCCACAATGCAGGTCACAAAAAATTAAGATATTGATTAAGCAAAATGACATTAAAACAAAAAATGCACTGTAAATGGCAGTAGGAAGTAACAAATAAAACTTTAATATCCAAGAATAAAACAGTGGTAAGTGCTTTCATAGTAAAACTACTTCCTCAGACCATACAAATAAAAACAAAATCTTCACTTAAATACATGAATAAATTGAATTCCAGCCAGCAAGACAAAACATAAAAAAAACACATGGCCACCTTCAAGAATACACAAAGTAAGGTCTCCATGCCTTCAATTTAGGCTTCAAGGAGACCTTATCATTCAACCCCTCTTCCTTATCAGCTTGTAAATGAAGAATCCAGAACAACCCCCTTGCTTCAGTAGCATTACATATGTCAGCCATCCTGCCATTGTCTTTCATAACCTCCATAACTTTAAACTTAAAATGATGTTCCTGGTCAGTTTCTATTATATGCTTAGCCAACGAATTATTATCATTTCTTTGCCTCGTAGTCCTACTATGTTCCCTCATTCTCTCTATCAAGCTATGGTTAGTCTTACCCACACAGAATTTTTAGCACATCACAGATTGTGCTAAATAAATCAAATTCCTAGTTTCACATGTAGCAAGAACTTTAAATGCATATCTTCTATGTGTAAATGGATGCATAAACTTACTATTGGAATCTATCAAATAGAAAAATGACATTTCTTACCCTGTTAAGTGGTTGCCTCTGCTTATACCTTCATACTTTCCCTAAGTTAAAACGTAAAATGGAAAGACTGTGTCACATATGCCCAGCGCATGCATGTGCAGGTATGTATGCAAGTATCAGCTGCAATGACAGCTGAGCAGCAGTTTCTTTAGGAAAACGATACAGTGAATCACTGGATCTGGTACACCGCATATTTATTAATGTTTTAATATGCATTGTACATAAGGGAAAATAGTAATAATAGCTAGTGATTTAGAAATGGAGACTTCAGAGAACTGAAAAAGACTCACAAATTAATAAATTCCAGACCTTTGAAGCTTGGAAAGGTAAAAGAAAATACTGTTATATTATTATATTATAAAACATAATCTTATTTACAAAGTGTCTTCTATTAAGTAAATGTAATGAAATAACTCCAACTGACCATCACTGCCCTCATTTTTGTTATTTGGAAAGAAATCCTTCTAACGTTTACCTGGTACTGTTCTGGTAAATTAATCGACTGTGCATGCCATTTAAATACAACCCATACTTAGAGGCCATAAAACAAAATCAGGTGCACATTCTTATGTACATGGTAATATTTAGTCTAACTGTTATACTCTATGCTCCCTGGGTTAATGTCAGGCTGTTATAGATATGTATGTTGATAAGTTATAGCTGTATTAACGTTTATTATTATGCTGTCAAGATTTATTGGCACATTGTAACAAAGACATGACATTTGCATATAGAGTGTTTATCGTGTTCAGTTTCCATTCTAAGTTATTCTTGAATGTATGTGCTGGTCTTACCATGCTGGGGATTTGTTCAGTGTTCTTTGTGAAGTGTTTCAATGATGTCATTATCTTGTTGTGATCATTAATAAAAAAATATGAAATACACAATTTTCTATACATTTTCATTAATGTTTTAGAAGAACAGAATACCCTAGAATGTATAAAATTCTGTAACTCTCAAGACCTCCAATTTCAAGATGTTCTCAGCACTTAAAATTACCCCTTCCAGTGTTTAATTTTCTTTTAAATAAATAATTACAGGCATTATTAGCAGAAATAAAACATTAGTATATAACATTGGCATGTTTAAACCTTAATTTTTAGTATTTATACATTGAAATGAAAGGATGTTCATTTAAATCTAACAGCACTTAGTGATAAAATGTATTCTGTTATTGAAACTCTAGTTGCTATCAAACTATCTTTATAGGTAAGTGCTGACAACAAATACATTTGCTACAGTTTCAGATGTATAAACTCCAAGCACTCGAAAGAAGAGTTGGTTTAACTATGCATCACTGTGAAAGAAAAAGACAGGAGGTTGTGACAAAAAGATTTCACAGTTCCTGCAAAGGAAGACATGACTTTTTTCAAATTAGTAAGAATCACTCAGTAGAAAATATGCAGGCTGCAGTTTCTGGGTTTGTGCTTTTAAACAGTCATGAAGTATGACAGGCATGGGTCACTAACATGCTAGATGAGGTTACGCTACATCTTAACCTTTGACCAATGAAACAAGGAAAGAGTCTGAGTGGATCTTCTGATACTAGAGAAACCTGTCTGACTTCAGCACCTTTGTGACCGAGCATGAGATGAATGAATGGTATGCAGTGGTCATACATGGATACTAGTAAGCCTTCACGTATATAAATATATAGGTGCCTTCTAAACAAGATGAAGAATGTGAGGGAAGGGGACAAGTCTAGCAGCATAGCTCAGAAGGCATTGAGACACACAACCAGGTTTCCTATGAAAAAATGAGTTATAAACAGCAGGAACCAGTTCCAGAGTAATGCTTCTTCTTTTGTCTTTACTAGTGACAGTGCAGAGAGACAGGAGGATAAAGACCTCTTGAATGACACTGCACTACACGTATGAAACTAAAGACAAATTAATCAAGCATCAGCCTGGTTTAGGCTGTAGCAGTTAAATAGTATCAAAAGTTTTTAAAATAATGTACGGGCATCAGCACTTTTGCAAAATAATAATCTGGAGTCACACTAAAACCAAGTAACAGTATACAAACAGAGGAGTAATATTAAAAGTGCCCAAAGTAAAAAGCTGTCAAATGACAGACTGGTTTAGGCTATAGCAGTTAAGAATCAACATTTTTTTAAATAATGAACTAGCATTAACAGTTTGACAAAATAATCAGTTGGTATCACACTAAATAACAGTATACAAATGAAGGAATAATATTAAAAGTGCCCAAAGTAAAAAACCTAGGCTCTTTTTATCCACCATTATTATACCTGCTTGTGTGAATTCAGGGAATAATGTAATCATTTGTCTGAGAAGTACAATAAAAAATTATCAGTGTAGTTAGCAATAGCACCTATGCACATGGAACTCCCAACACCAGAACTGTTCATTTAATGGTATTACAACCAAATGTTTTATTCATGTGCTTACTTGCACACAAAAGCTATGTATGTCTTGGCATATTTACCTGATTTTTATCCAAGCAGAACTGCATTCATTTCATTAATGCTTCTTGCTGTCAAAATGTAACCTGTTTCATGCATCAGAGGTTTTCACCAAATCAGTGTGTTGAGCAAACTAGCAAGCATCCTGTCAAGTACAGTTGCACTTAGATTTTGTACAGATCAGCAGCAACAATCATTGGCTTAATGATGCAAAATGATCTTCATTCCATCACTGGCTACAACACAAGTGACCTGGGATCAACTGTTGACCCCAGTTAACTAAGGAGATGGCAAGAAAGGGTGAAAGTGAAAGGCTGATACTAGTTCATCCATTCTCTGGGGGGTGGCCTGTCTACTGGAGTGCTGGTGTCAAATGTAAAGACAGAGGTACATCTTGCAGCACAATTAGCTGAGGAAGTGTATTTGGTGCTTCCAAGCCATGATCATGTGTTACCTTTTACCGGGCATGTATACTAGGGCAACAAGGCCCTGCAGGCTCTTACGTAAGCAAGCATGCACATCAGTCACTGTGAGTGGGGTGAGAAACAAAAAAAAAAAAAAACACTTCCATTACTTCCAGGATGATGGTCCCACCAGGTTACTCTCATTCCCAACAATCTATTGCATTTGGACATTGCAAGAAGGAATAAATGGACTCAGTACCAGTAGAAGAGGGTTTATAATTGGCAGGTATAGAAAGAAGAAATTCCCCAAAAAAAAAAAAAAACCTTACTATGACACTTGTAAAAATCAACATTGTATTCAAGAAGATCTAAAGTCAACTGGCATTTTTCCTTGTATTTTTTTCTTTTTGTAATGTTTGCACATGTTTACATACTGCACAACCTATGAGTCATATGGCTAATGCGTGGGAGGCACAATAATGAGCTCAGAGATGTCCCAGCCTCAGTGGCAGAGCTGGTGGTACAAAGAGGAAGGTATTCTGTACAACCTGATTTTAAGTTCCAGTTGAAGTGTTCACTTCAGGAAAAAAAAAGATGTACTATGTTTTCAGGGAGTGAGTAACACTTTTCCCTACGTCCTAACATCGAATTTGCTAATTTTGATTTTTTTCCTTGGGTGAGGGATGTTTTGCACTTTAACAAATGAAAATTACCTGTAATAATGTAATATAAATGAAAATTGTGAATATTCCCTTGCATAATGCTGCCTGTATGCTTGCACGACTCTGCAACTATAACCTGCCATCCTAATTCTGGACACAATGCCCATAAAAACAATAAACTACACACCATCACATAGCACATGATGCATAGCTGATGTATGCTGTCTCTTTTCCTGTTCTCTACACTCTGTGTCAAGTTTTACCAGACTTCCTTGCCATTTCTGACAATCTGATTCAGAATCTTTCCACCACAGGGTATTAATCTGAAAAAAAAAAATTTGCACAATGCCCTTTATTTATTTTAATTTCTAGGAACTCCTTCCTTCCAACTGCCAGCAGTCATCATAGATAGGAGAAGGATTTAATGTTAATTTGATTGTGGTTTTCTGTTGACTCGCTCTGCAGGCTTTAATTGACATAATGCCTTATAAAATCTGAATAAATAGACCTTATGACAGGAAATATTCTGCACCTGACACTGTAATCATTGTCTGCAAGCAACAATGATCTATAACCTGACACCTTCTCTATGCCAAGTCAGTGACTTTCCTTCCACATAAGTTGGCATTAGTGTCTCTAGAAATCTTTAAGTGAATGCAGTCTACATTTAGTCTTTCCTAACTAATGATCCTAGAATTCTCTAGAGGTACAGACTGCTCAGCATGTTAAAAATGCTGTTTCTTTGTTTTGTGTACAGCTGTTTGGCCTGGTGTCTCCTTTTAGCAGAAGCAGTTCGTGAATAGTGAAAATTAAACAATGACAAGAGGCAAGCATACTGCAACAACTTTAGGTCCTGAGTATGCTGATTTAGTAACTCCTGTATAGCTGCACTGCATACTTAATGACAGCTACTGTTAGATCATACAGATTAAAGTTTGACAGAGTGAATGAACAGGAAGGTGAAGAAAAAACAATTCATGAGCAAGGTCTCTCAGCCTTCTGATCTTAGTGTCCTCAATAATGAGATTATATATACCTTTTTAATCTATGTCTGAGATAATACCTTCAAAAACTATTTTATAAATGCTTAATATCAAAATGTAGGTAGATAAAATAACACAAAAGTGCATATGGAGGCACAGCTATTACGAATTTGCTATCAAGCATAGGTCAGGGAACAAAGGACTCAATGCACTTAGTGCTGTAGACAGCAAATTTTATTTATGTATATACTATAGGAATACAAGGAATGCAAAGGCAGAGAAAAACAGTTTGGGAAGCCTTTGAGTTGGCCACCTGTTGAAAGAATCCTGAACAGATTCCATGACAACAAAAAGATTGATTAGATGAATATATTAAATAGTGCTGAATTATAAGCAAGGGGTATGTGATAAAACTAGAGATGGATGAGAACCAAACTCGGGACTGTAAAACTAATCAGAAGAAGAGTCACTATTTGTGTAGCATCCAAGTAGGGCACAACATCTGGTAAGTTTAGTATTTTTTCATGGCAGTGGCTATATAAATATTTGTACACCCCTGGTGAAACATATTTGGTGTTTTTAACAGCTGCAGATTAATTTTGATGTTGTAGGGTAGATTAGAGAGGGGACTAGAACCATATATCATGGGCATGCCCAGTATTAAAACTTTTTCAGCAAGTTTTCCAAGTCTCACTTAATAAGACATTTGATTGACATATATAGCTAACAAAGGGATATTCCGATTATGTTACTCCTGGAAATTAGATCCACCTGTGCATAACAAAGCTTTAATAAGTCTAGTATTATTGGTAGCTAAAAAAGTAATTTCTATAAGGTGGAAATCTATGGAGCCACTGATCAAACAGGATGAGAGTCAAACGTTGAATGATTCAGCAGAGTAATAATGCTGACTAATTAGAGGGAATTCTAGATGAAAATTCAACAGCAAATTGATACTTGATCCAGGGTAGAGAGGTACAGAGAGAAGAGGCTATCTGAAGCTGAAACAGATAATCTCTTCTACTGACATCTGTAGTAAACACCAGCTTTGGTAGCTTTGCACTGCATGGTACTATCTCTTTGTTTAGCGATGTATATTAGCTACACTGAGATGCAAAAAATGTCTAAAAATGTAAAAATATCTCTTACATGACTTTTAACACTGACCAGGTTATACATGTGTCCCTGACAGGAAAGTTGATACAGCCTGTTGACATCAATGGGTGGATATTAAGACCAAAATGGAAATAGAAAAGTCATTGAATATATTGGGCATAAAAAAATACAGTTGAATTAGTTACAATTAATAACACACAGAAATTCATTGCCAGCATATTTAATTGCATCCCATAGTGTTCTCCTCCAGTTTCACTGACCCAAGAGATATTAGTTTCCAGGACTAACTCTGTCCGTGAAAGCTTTGCTCTATATGTTTCCAAGATTAGTCTTTTGACAAAACTGTAGTCATTTTAAAGTTTAAAATAATCCCCCACATACTGTATTTGGTTGTGCTTGACTCATGTCCCATCACATGACCGTATATGTAGGAAAATGTTGTTTTTAATGCTTTACTAGATGCTTTTTTTGTGCCTGTCCACATACAGTACCTACCACTCAAACTGAAAAGGGAAATGAACATCATCAAGTCATCAAGATGTCAAGATGTGAGTCAAGCACACATGAAATGGAAGTAGGATGGTTGTGTTACCAAGTACATTATGCAGCCAGCAGATTTTTTAAATGACTCATTCTGCCAAAGAACCAGCTGAACTTGGAAATGGAACACTAACTAAATCACACCCAGAGTGAACATTTATTATGGAGAGGTAAGTGTTTTATTGATCTTGATATGGAAGTATAATTATTTTTTCAAATAAATGGGAATATGCTTATCTTTTCTGGAATGAGGAGATGGAATATTATCAAAAATATGAGAAACTGGAACATTTAAAAGGAATCAATATTAATTGTCTAAAACACCTTAGCTTTAAGTGTTGTAATATGATCATTACCCCCTAAAATAACAAAATCACAGTTAGTGTCAGTGGCTCAACAGGTAGCAAAATTACCTTTGGTACTAGGCAACCAGAAGCCTCTGGGGTCTATTCCTACCTCAGGTGCTTGGATTCATTTTTCCATTATCCACTCAGCTCTGCAGCATAAGGGGGGGTGCCATACTTGAGATTGTGCCATCCTTATGATGATGTGTTATAATAATGAGGTCCCATCTGCCCAAGTTAGGAGTAGCTTAGGAGGATGTAAAAGATCCCATAGCACTTACCAGTAAGAGTAGGTGCCCCATATATATATATATATATATATATATATATATATATATATATATATATATATATATATATATTTATATATATACAGGTGTTTACATAATTGCTTATTTTCACATTTACAATCTTTACATATTTATATAAATGTATATTCATCTTGAAATCCTTTAAAAAATTAATTATGTTCAAAGTAGAGAACTTCACTTTCCCCACTCCTTCCACCATAATGACATTTTTATTTCTCTTTCAAAATTCCTAACAATACCCATTCTTTATTAAATAAAATTGTATCAATTCTTGATTTCTGTAGTTTCCACACCACACAAACTAATACTCTGTTTCCCTACTTTTCCTTTCTTTCTTTGCCTGTAATAACCATATAAAATCAACCACATACTTGTATATCTCTCCTGTTTTTAAGTCATGCACCATCTTCCATTTGATTACTGACTACCAACCCCTCTTTACCTTTTCTCATTGGATAATTACATGCTGAGATGTCTCCTCTTACTTATTGTGCAAACACAGCCTCTCTCTTACAGTCGCATGTTTGTTGATTGCCAACCTCCAAAAAAATGTTGGCATACAGTTAATAATCTACTTCTTTTTTTTTTTTTACTGGCTTTAACAACGTTTTCATTCATTTCACCTCATGAGTTAACATATAAAAAATTAATTATATCTAAGAACCACATTTTACTGTTTTTTCTCAAGTTCTTTATATAGCTTCCACATGCAAAGCTCATTCTAATATTCTTTGAGATCATCATTTGTAACGCTTTGTTCCTTTTTTTAATTTCCCCACATTTTTAGAAAATTCTGAATACTTTACTTCAAAGAACATTTGAAATTATATTCTTTTTTTCTTTCAAACTTTTCAAAATCCAGCACAAATGTAAACTAGTACAAACCACAGAATTTATTAATCCTAAATCACTTTTTATTTTTTTTTATTTAACATTTGTTGACCGGGAATGTCCGACTAGGTTCCACAGAGCCTGTTTTCAGCGGAGGCCCGGGGAGAAATGCTCCGGATGCATGTCTTTGGAATGTGGGAGGAAACCGGAGTACCCAGAGGAAACCCACGCGAACACAGGGAGAACATGCAAACTCCACACAGAAGGCACCCCAGCCGCGAATCGAACCGGAGAACCTCTTGCTGTGAGGTGACAACGTTAACCGCTGCACCACTGTGCCGCCCTCAAAAAAACTTTCCCTCTTGTACCTATATAATACCCCACCTTTTTATCAGATTCAATCCCAAACAGCATATTATTCATAACATGATCTTCAATATTTCTTTTCAAGAACATTTCACTTGAAGAATATTTGAAATTATATTATTTTTTCTTCTTTCACACATTTCAGAGCCCAGTACAAACATAAAGAAACAATATAAACCATAGAATTAATTAATCCTAAGCCACTTTCAATCTCACACCTGTATAACACCACCCACCTTTTCTTACCAGATTCAGTCCTGAACCCCATATTATTCACAACACAATTTTCAATATTTCTTTTCTTTATAACTTGGCATTATATGCAGATTGCATGAATACCACAATGTGCCTAATATTACATAATGTATCAGCTATACTTTCTTTCAAAATGAAAGCCTAGATGTCTACCATAGTGAGTTTATTTCTTTTACTTCATGATCAGGTTCCTACTATTTTATAACTACCTTCCTTTTCCCATTTCTAAACCCAAATAGAGGAATTTAATTTATTGAAAAATACATTCCATTTCATCCTCTCTATGTTGCCTATTTTTTAACTTTTTCCTTATTCAGTTCCATACTCACATTTCCCATTATCCTGTTCAATTCTATCAAACCTTCTTTTATCTATAACTTATTTTTAAAAACTAATATCAAATCAGCTGCTTATGATAAAAAAAATGGTATTCTTACAATATCAGCTAAACAATATTCTCCTTCTTTCAATCTACTATTTAGTTCATTTGCAATTGTATTCATGTTTAAAGTAAACAAAATCTTACTCATGGTACAACCAGTCTAACCCTCTTCTTTATTAATCTTCACACAAGGCTACCACTCACCAAAACTGTACAATGACTGTTACCATATGCCAGTTGTAAGACTTTTAGAAGATTTTTTGAATTCCATACTGTTCAAGAATGTTACATAGATCAATATGTATCACATTATCAAAAGGCTGCATGCATCCTCCACCATCATTTTAACATTGTTCTTTTCTTTTACTATATCACCCACTACTTGACTTAATATTAATAATTCCTGACTTTTCCTTCTTTTTTCACCATAAATTCCAGGAACTTTCTCAAATCTTATCTGTGATATTTTCATAAATATCCTATAATCTGTATTGTTCAAAGTAACCTGTTTTATTTCTGAATAATGCACCTATTCCCCTCTTTCAGTATAAATCTAATTGCCCCTTTGATATATATCTTTCCTTAGAAACCCTTCATAACTCATTTAAAACGTTCAGAAGTATTTTTTGTCAAACTTCTAAATTCTTATAAACATTCTAACATAAGCCATCCAAGCCAAACACTGAATATTAATTTACTCATTTTAATACACAATCTTATTCTTATACACTTTCTAATTCTTTTAAGGATATAAACCACTACAAGTTTTTTTTTAATTGATTCATCTAAAACATTTTAAGGGTCCATTTTATTTCATTGTTCCTCCTCCCTTCATTATATACTTATTTAATATATCTAATAACAATTCTCATGTCTTCTTGTTTATATTTCATATTTACATCTTTATCTTTTAAGTCTCTTATTATCCCCTTCTTTTTACTGTGTTTCCTAAAAATGGAAAAACTTCATGTTTTCTTTTTAAATAATATTGCATATATATAGCAAAGTTTGTATTTTTATTCTATTCCTCTAATATACTTTTCTTTAGCAAAATACTACATTATTTTCCTCAAAAATATTTTTCCATGTAATATAACAAATTACTGTAGTAATTTTTCATCTTTCTGCATTCCAGTTCTAGCTGCAAATATGTTGTTGTTGTTATTGTGTCTTTCAGCTTATGGGGGCGCCACAGTGGAACTCCGGTTCGCTAATGTTTGGTAGTGGATTTTTACGTGCCAAGTTACCAGCCCTGACGCACAACCTTCAACGAAGGCACACTCATTCACGCATGCCTCCACACAGAAGACATTCTAGCTGAGAATCGAACGGGACAACGTCAACGCTACCGCAGCACCACTACCGCAGGAGTTCTAGTTGCAAATATACTTTCTTATGCCATTTTTTTACCAGTTCTGGATGGAATGGTGAGTTAATTTTAAAGAAAATTACAAGAAAGTATAGTTCTAGTTGCAAATATACTTTCTTATAATTTTCTTTAAAATTAACTCACCATTCCATCCAGAACTGGTAAAAAACTGGCATACTTAAATGATCCCTTCATAATTATTTAATTTCCTTTAATAATACTTATTTAATATTTTACTGTTAATTTATTGATACACTACCTTTTCCTTCCGTAATTATACCACCGTCCTCACAAATTTCTATCCAAACTGCCATATGGTAAGAAATGATGTTAATAATACATTTCCATTTGTCTCTTTTATCCTTCCTGACATCAAAAATAATACATTTCTGTCTTTTTATTTCCTTTTGTATATGTATACTGTACTTCCTTTCCCAAAACTATCTTCCACTACTACATTATTTTCTTCACTCTCTCTCTAAACATACTGGTTTATTTTTCATCTTCTCCCATGTAAATCACAACTAATATCGTCCAGAATTAGTATGCTCATGTTTACCATCACCAAAAATAAATTCTTCAAACAGCTGCTCTCTCTCTCCCTCTCTCTCTCTCTTTGTCTCTCTCTCTCTCTCTCTCTCACTCTCTCTCTCTCTCTCTCTCATATGATTGTACATATGTATTCCTGTATATTAAACTAAACATTTCCTTTTCTCATCTTACATTCAGTACCACAGTAATTCTTGTTCATGTAATAGAATAATCTAACACTTCAAGTTTTTCTTTAAATAAAAATGACTCTCCAGAACATTCATCCTGTTCTAAATCTCATAGAATTTTATTACCCCACAACCTTTCTTTTTGAATTATATTGTACTCCTTAATAAATCTTGTATCTTGTGATGTTATTATATCAGCATCCAACTTTCTGTGTTATTCAAATATACATATACACCTAGCATCATTAATAATACAATTCACATTCAGTGAAATCAGTCTTATATATTTTTTTCTTTTCCATTCTTTTTAATTGTAAGTTATCTTTTCTTTTTTTCATTTTACTCTTTCTTATCTTGACTATATTTCCTAACAAATTTTATACTATAGGTTTTCTTTCTCACCTTCCTCATATAATTGTTCTTCCTCTTTATTAGACATTAATACGTTTTCTGTTTCTATCTCTACTTATTGTACCCCATTCTATATTGCCTTGTCTGTATCATTAACCTCTTCCTCATGTATATCATATGTCTGCAAACTGCCTTCTTATTCAACCTCTTTGTTACTATTCTCCCTGAATTCTACCACAGTAACAATCTCATCTGTAGTATTGCTATGTTCTTCCATTCCTTTATTCTGCAGTCTATCAATTTGTTTCTCTTTACAGTCAAGCAAAAATGTAAAATGTTTTAACAGTTTCTGCAAACTGTATGCCCCTTTTGACAATATTGATTACATCTAACTTTTCTGCAGTCACTGATTAAATGTAACATTTCCCCAAAACAAACAAAAAATTTAGATTGGCCAGCAAATCTCAAAGTCCTTCTTTCCTATGAAGCATAAACAACACTAGAGTGATATAAAATATTATGTACATCACATTTTTAATATCAGATCAGCTTCACAACCCCCATTCAAAACACTGCCATTGTCCTCACTTTTATAGCATTTTAACAGTTGCATGCATATTTTAAACAGTATCATTTCATTCATTGCAAAGTCATCAGTTCTATACTGAATAGATACTTTTTTCTAATTATATTTATTTTCTATAAAAACATACTTATTCCAAGGAAAATTATTTGCTTTTTGTTCACAATGTATCAGAAACTTTTGCATCAAAGAGTCCATTCTGAAAATAAAATTGCAAAAAGTCTCTTTCCCAGTATGTATAAAAATCTAATATTTTGGGCTCTATCATATCTGCTAATAGTGCAGTCTGTTATACTTTTCATTCTTACCATTTGCCTTTTTTTTAATTATCATGTTTCACCTGCTTTTGTTCCTTTAAATTTCACTCTACCATCACTGCATATGATTTTCTTTCTTTACTGCTTTACTGATATTCAAGTCTATGTCTTTCCTGCATTAAATTCCACAGTGCCAGCATATTCATCCATACCCTCTCCACGCACTATTTCTGCTACCTCTGCCAATGACAACATTGACTCCTCTTCTGCATCCTCCTGCTACAGTAGTCTCTCCAGTTTCATTGTCAAGACTTCCTGCTTGTAGTTCCATAATGATCATCTCCTGCTGTAATTCTTGCCCACTCTGCTCTCCATCCTGGACTTCTTCTTTCTCTACCGCCTCACCAAACATCTAAGGTACAAAACATTAACTCCATTATTTTCCTTCTCCTGCAGCAATGCTTTCACTATAAAAGCAGCTGCCACTTCACACACAGCCATCTCCTTCTATTCCATTGCATTAGTCTTACCAGCCACCTCCATGCAAGAAAAGAAGTTATGCACAGTCAGTATCTTCCTCCTCAAAAAGAGCAGGGTAAATCCTCTTGTACTCTGGCCAGAGTTCACCCAGTCAATGTCACCTCCCCTGAAAACAGAGCATTGAACTAAAATTTACAGGTCCACATGTGATTAATTTACTGAACTAAGCCCATATGGAATCTTTTAAAAAGTTTGATATTTGGAACCTCAAAAAAGCTGAAAAAACTCTTAAAAATCACAACAACATAAATCTCAACATTTCTCAAACAGAAACAACCACATATTTTAAATACCTAGGCTTATGGCTGGACCAGTTGATTAACTTCCATAACCATGAAGAAAACATAAGGAAAAGGATAAGTTCTCTATTTATTCTGGTCCTGGAAAATATCTTCTTTTCACTTCAGACCAGCTAGAGCTGCAATAGGCAAAGTAGCCCACCTAGCTCAACTGGAATATGGGCTCCCCTTCATAGTCAATGCCTCTGAAAACTCATCCACTCTACAGTCCTTTGAAAATAAAATCTGCTGATTCGTTTTCAATTCACCTTTCAGGAATACCATTGCACTAGCCTCTGCAATGCCAGATGGCTCCCAGTCACTTACAGTGCAGAACTACACCTAGGATCTCTTCTTTTCAAACTACTTCAGACAGGTGCTTTCCTGCCTCCTCTTGCCAAATGCCATAATAAAAACCATCCTACAACAACTGCGATTTTTCATCTCCAGACTGCTAAAACCAAACTGCACTCTACTGACCCCTCCATCTCCATTCTTGCACCCAAACTCTGACAATCCCCCCTCACCTAAAATAAACATCCACAATTTCAGAGCACAACTCAAATATACCTCCATCACCTAACTCTTCCTTCACCTACATCATTTCTACTTCCACCCTCTATTCTCACCTGCTGCATGCCTTCCAAAAGTGAATCCACATTTGTTGATCTCGTATGTTAATAGTATTTGTTCATTGTTTTCATTGTCTGCTGGGCATAGTTCTGTTTTACTTCCTTTTTTTTGGGGGGGGGGATT